>NC_051448.1:9529306-9596252 GCF_001649575.2 Kryptolebias marmoratus
TCATCAAAATTAAATGAAATAAACATTTGAAATATATGAGTTTGTATGTAATGTATGAATATAATATACAAGTTTCACTTTTTAAATGGAATTACTGAAATCAATCTACTTTTTCATGATATTCTAATTTTATGACCAGCACCTGTAATATGGCTACGTTGTTTTATTCTAAATAAAAAAGGTTTTATAACAAAAGCATAACCTCTCTGCTGTTTTATTTAATTTCTTCTTTTAAACATTTGGTATGTTTGCTTTGTTCCATTGTGAATAAAACATGGATTTATGAGATTTCACCGCATTCTGTTTTTATTGACATTTTACACAACGTCCCAACTTTTTCCCAAACTGGGGTGGTAAATATTAAATCTGAAATGAGAGATTCATCACTCTTTGTTGGAATATGGGTCTGATTCCTGCAGGTTGGTTGGTGTTTATCAGAGGGATTGATCCCACCGTGAGAGGGCCTGTCATTATTACATGTTTGCAGTGAACACTGAGCGCACGCTGGGAAAACATCATTTCAGATGAATGATGAGAGGTAATTAGCCTTTTTAATATTTGAGTTGGGGGGTGGCTCTGGCTCAGGTTGTCAGCTTATTTCAGGCCTCGGTGTTTGTGGGCGAGTTGTTGCCTCGAAGATGATCTGAAGGCAAACGACTTGTGTTCATGAATTTAAAAGGGAGAGAAAAAAATTCTGTATATAATTTTCACTGTGAAATGTTTTGAAAGTGCCTATCTGGAGCTTTTGGAGGAATTAGTTTAAGCTCCTGTTATTCCACATATTTTGAATTTTGGTATGATTTTTAATAGACTTCACTTTGATTCATCTTCAAGCTAGCTTCGTCGCCACCTTGTTTTTTGTTCTTCTCTCACTCACCCCGCCATAAATTAAAATTTGACCCCGACTTGCAATTTCATCCTGTAAATCAGCAAATTTCAGCAACCTGTCAGGCTAAATTATGCCTCCTCGGGAAGCTGCCTGCGCTCTAAAGGCTGCAGTTATTAGACTGTGTCAAACCTCAAATTGCTTGTGACCTTGTTTAACTGCTCCTTCATTACTTTACATCGCTTCCTGTCATTTTTGTCACAAAATTTCAGGAAGCAGGTTATGCTTGTATAAACTCATCTGATCGAGCGCAGCTCAGAAGATCTCAATCTTGACGATTTCCAGATCTTTCTCTTTTTGTCGTAGTTCTTGTTTCCACTCAGCTGCAATTAGAAAATAATCAAACTCGTTTATATTCTTTTGCGGTACGAGTTTCCACCACATCATTCATGGTCCAATAATTTAGAAATGTGTTTTAATATTGTAACCGTAGCCAAGTGGTAATGCACCTTAATTGGATCTGGGGTAACTGTGTGGACTCTGCAGACAAAGTGCTTTCCCGGGGGCGCTTTAATAAGTCCACCTCCTCTGGTTCTGCAAAAATCTACTTAAATATAGAAGTGAATAAGTCTATAAGATGCAAAGCATCGACCATGAAGAATGGGTGTTTTGTGCTTTTTGATGTCAGTAATATGTTTAATATTGTTAAAAATATTTCTGGAATCAGAAGTCAAACGCTCCCATGAGATGAATTAACTTTGCTTTAAATGATCATAAATCTCAGTAATAGGCTGCTTGGTCTGTTGAGCAAGGTTCTATTTCGTATTTTTATGTGATCCTTGATGAATATGAGTTATAATCTGGTAGCTTTTATGTGTAAATGTTTGGTAAAGAATGAAAATATAAATAAAATTGGGCCCCTGAAGGCACTAATCCTGTCTTGAAGTATAGATTGTAAAATGTTTGTTAAATTTATTGTAACTAATCTAACTCTGCAATTTTTTTTTTTTTTAGCTTTTTGAGTTTCTTCTTCTCCCTATGTTCATAATCAAGTTTCATTATTTCAGATTTAATTTGGTGACCTGGCTGGTTTGAATGGCTGTTGCTGATTTGATGTGTGCTTGCAAAGGTTTCACATCAATTTCACATTGATATTTTAGTCGTTTAATTTCTAGTGAAACTCATTTTTTTGGCATTATGAAGTAAACTGCTTGAAGGAACTTGCAGTGGTAAAAGTGATGATGCATGATAACTTATCTGATATGACTCCAGGTGTGGCTTGGGATTTTATATCGACCTTATCGCTGTTCAGAAACTTTACAAATCACACGTCTCATTTGTTTAATTTTCTTCTCCGCTTGCCCCTTCACTCCTCTGAGCGTCACCATCTGTGTTCAGCTAATTCTCCTGCTGTGTGAAGAAACAAGCTATGATTACTCCTTCAGGCTTTGGCTGTGTGGCCTCAGCTGTCTGCCAATCAACGCAACCATTTTTCTGTATCGAACTGTGCTGATGATGGTGCTGGATGGTTATCCCCCCCCCCCCTTTCACTTTGTCTGCCTGTTTTTCATTCATGCAGCGACGCTGGCTGGTGTGCAGTTCCCTTCGACAGCTGTCCTTTCTGATCAGATGCTTGGCAGGCAGCGACAGACTCGATGCTGATGGTGTGGGTGTCTGTGCTGCCCCCCCCACCAACCACCCCCACCCCCAGCTATGGGCAACAGATGTTAAGGGTGAGGTAAGACACTGCAGCACCTGTGGGAGGGCTTTGAGATACCGGCTGGACCTCAGAGGGGAAGCTGAGCAGGATAGATGGACACAGAAACAGATAATTAATATTTATATTATGTCAGCAGCTGAATTTGTTTTATGCTGAGGCCGTGGTTCTTTATGTAAATGATCCAACTCCTGCAAACTTGAGTTAAACTTGTATCCTAATGAATCTCGGAGCTTTAACGGTTCCTTTGCAGTGCTTATCTGCTGAAGTTTATCGTCCCCGGTGTGGCTCAGAGCTCCAGAATATGCTGAGTGCACATGGTGAGCTGCACTAAGCTGCATATTAGGTCTCCCTTTGACAATTACTGCTAAGTATCTAACTGGACCTTTTGGCAAATCACCAGCTAAGTGTTTTCATATCGGATGCTTTTTTTTTTTTTTTTGGAATATTTTGGTCTTTCGTCTTATATCAGCATTTTTCTTCTCTGGGCTGTGAAAAGAGGAAAATAAATCTGATGTTTCAACTCAGTCCTGCACATTAAAAAAAAAATCAATTTTTTATTATTTTCTTCTTTTTTTTTGGTCAATATCATCTCACCTCCCTCCACTATGCTTATATTTTAGGGCTCTTGTTAGATACCTTTCATATTTATGACACTAATTCAAGATATGGAAGCAGTGCTCATAATTTGGATCTGGATTCATGCAACACAAACTTCTGCACACAAATACACCTTCAGGGAAAAATATTTCCAACATTTCAGTGACCTTCAGAAGGGAAATCAGTTCCAAAAATCAGAATAAATCTTAAACAGGAAATAGTGTTCAGTGTCTGAGCAGTCACATTCAAATGAGATGAAAATTTTACACATCGTTTGCAGAATTTACCGAACAAAAGCGCAAAACTCCAACGTCAGCTTTGTCATTTAAAAAGAAAGGGAAAAAATTGCATATGTTTAAACTTTAAAAGAAGTATAAAGACCACCAAGATCAAATGTTGAAGCTGCTACCAGTGGCTCATTAGGGCCACCACAGTAACTACACACCTGTTTCTGTCACTCCCTGACTGCCAAATTAATAAGAGGCAGACTGAAAATAAAGCTCAACCAAACAGTCGTTGTGAAAAAACCTTTAGGTCAGATTTTAGACATTCTTGAACCGTGAGCAGCAGAAGACTCTGACGGTCAACATGAGAATTTATGTTTCCATAGTGTTTTATGTTAAAAGTGAAAAAAGAGCCTTCACTTCCAGTGCTGAAGGGAATATTTTGAGGTGAAAAATAACTGCAGCTCAGGTGTGTACTCGCTGCATTCTGGGGGGATTTGAGAAAATAAAATCTAACTTTCTGTGATCCGTTTAATCTTTGAATGATGTGTTTCTGCTGTGTTCCAAAAAGGGCAGGGTTTTCTTATGTTTCACCAAAAATCCTGTTGATCTCCGTTGCTTATTATCTGCAATTTTTGTCTACGTGGAAAGACGCAGCACTACCAAAAGTCATAGCACACTATTCCTGCATGTTATGTGTATAATTTGAATGTTTTATTTTGAAGCTTTGTGCCAAAATACAGGACAACTTTTTTATTATGTACCGGTAATAAAGGTGCTTTAATGCTTGTGCATTGTGCCCTAATTATGAGGGGCTTTGTTTTGTTTTATTCAGGGCTGCACGATACTAGGAAAACATGAAATATCATTGTTGAATACTGCAGTGAGAATAACAGCTGCAACTAACCAACATTTTCCTCCTTTTTCGTTCTGTGAAAACCAAGTTTGAGCATTTTGAAGTTAGTGTATATGAGTATATGTATTATTGGTGGAGCAAGAGGTTATATAATAACTGGACTATAATAGTTTCTGAATTATTTGTATCCAAACAGTCCTTAATGATGCTGATATCACACAAACTGAAGAAGCTGAACAGCCTGCCTGAAGTCAGGACCTCTCACCAACTGGAAACATTACAAAGAATTACATCAGATAAGAATGGGACAAGATTCCCTCTAAAACCTCCATCACTGCTCTCCTCAGTTCGTAGACCTTTACAGACTGTTGTTAAAAGAAGACGGGAGGCTTCACAGTGGGAAACATGGCCCCATCCTGTCTTTATTTACATGTTGCTTCATCAAATTCAATATTAGCTTTATCCTTTTTCAGTGCTACAACTTTTTAGTTTAAATATTTGATATGTTTATTATGTTCCATTGTGATTCAAATATGGGTTCATGAGATTTGCACATCATTGCGTTCTGTTTTTAATTCCCATTTCTTACACAGAGTCCCGTCTGACTTCTCAGAATTGAAATTCGGCCGAAGTCATGACAAATTATCCCTGGTGTTTTGTTTTGTAACTCAGTGCTGCAGGCCTGTTTTCTGGTGATCACACCTCTGCGGCTGACAGGTAGCGTTTGATGCACCCTCCTCAGACTGTGAATGAGAAACACGGTGAATTATTCAAAGTTTGCTCGTGGTCATGGAGCAGCGAGCCCACGCGTCCCAACATCAGCCTGTTGATGAGAGTCACACTGACTGCAGGCTCCACCAGATCGAGTTAGATGGTCCATTATTTGAAGTCAGAGTGGCAATGAGGCTGTAAAATGACACAATCAATCCCAGTACTGCAGGAGCTATAATTTTTAATCACTGTTGTCTAATGACTGTTGTTCGACGTGCAGATGAGGTTTTCATGTTAGAACGAGGCTGTAAGGTGCTTTGCTTGTTTTCTGCTTTAAAATATGTCAAAGAAAGGTGACTGAAGCTTTGACACGGTGTTCATATTTGCACAACAAAATCCAGTCAAGATTAATTTGCCATGCTGGATACGTTTAGGCTCACCCTCCAAATTAGCCCAAGGATGTTTGCATAAAAGTGACATCTTGTCTGTTTTTGTTGTGGCTGTCTCGAATCAAACTATGCTTTTGATTTTTATCACCGCCGTCGAAAAAACACCCACAAAGGGTGTTCTGTGGCACCAGAATCCTGGCAGCTGACCTTTTGAATCTATTGCCCTCGAAGAAATTGGATTCTGATCTGGCGCGTGTGTAAAAAGATTTTATTCGAAAGAATTTGGAGTCTTTTTTTTTTTTCGTTGTAATTTTCTGTTTTCTGTATTTGGCAGTTGTTGCCACCAGGGAGTCCTGTTGTTGTGGGTGGATGTTTTTTTTTTTTCTTTTTTTGGAGGTGTTTACACCTGTCAAAGTAAAATCCATATGAAAGCTTGGATTTGGGTTTTCACAGCAACTCAGTCGTGCTGTAGCTGATTTCACCTCCTGATTCATAATAATATCTTTATTTAAAGTTCCTATAGAAGACAAAAAAGAAAAGAAAACAGAAAAAGATGCAGAAGGTCAAACTTTTGCTACATGTATGGGTGGACTGATCAGTTAGGTGGCCAATTATTTAGGCCCATTTTTGCTGTTTTATTTAATTATTCAGTGATTCAGTGACACACCTGAGCACACTAAACAAAGTGAAAGTGTGCAGCACAGGGCGGTTGTTTCTGACACGGTGCCAGTTTTGCCAGTTTTGCTTTTTGAGACTGTGTTTTTGTTTTTGTTTTTTTCAACTGGCAGATCAGATTATTATGCTAACCTTGAACAGATCAATGTCATAAGACTTCAGTTCTTGTGTTTCAAAGCCTTATTTTTTTATTGGCCCATAAATGAAAATTTGATTTTAAATCGAAATAAAGATTTGATGCAATCTGCTGGCTAAATGTGATGTCATTGTGTTAGAACTGGACTGAGCTGACTGTAATTGGATTTAAAGCTGGTTACAGCCCTGAGATGATATTTGTTGTGAATTAGCACCACTGTATAAAAATCAACTAATATTGAAAATTTGGTTAACTTTACACTCAGACCTGAATTCACAGTGAGCCTTCAGTATTCTGTAGCACATCAGGCTCTGTGGCTAAAGGGCTAAATTATTATTTTTAATCTAGTGGATTGTAATGCCAATTAATTAACTAAAACAACTACAATAAATCAGCTTCATAAATCTGCCATCTGCTGCCCTAAATATTAAACATCTTATCAGCCGCTGAAAACCCCTAATCACTCAACCTCTAGCAGCATCTGATTATCTTTCATTTCACATTGTCTTCAAACTATTGTTTTTTGACCTTACGGTAAGGTAATTAATCATGTCGGATCAGGGTTCAGCCGGGATGACATTACAACCATGATAGAGGACACTGAGTCCTGATGGCGTGAAGGGTTGACAAACATAATCAAACATGCAGCTCAGGGCTGTTTTTGGGTCTCCGATAATATGAGCTGTGGGAGGAAGACGGAGCTGGAGTCGAAGCAAACAGAAATATAAATGAGGGGCAATCAGAGAACGTCATCACACCTCGCATCTAACTTTCCTCAGCGCTTCCTTCTTCCAAAGCTGAAGAGTTTGTCACTTTCAGATACAAAACTCCAATGAAACAAAACAGGCAAAAATGACAGCTCAAGTTTTTTCCTTTTATTCTTTTAGATCTTTAGCACAAGATTGTTTGTCATTAAAGAGAGAGAATCTGTTTGATGGCTATCAAATATCAGCAAATACACAAAAGGAAGTGGAGCTTTTTTGTTCTGTTATTGGTAACAGAAATGTCACACATATAAACTGAAGTGTTACCTGTAGATTACAACTTATAAATAAAATAAGCAATTACTAAAAGGACAATATATTTTTTCCTATCAGTGGTTTAATGTGTTCTTAAATTTGTGACCGGATGCCAACTACCATGTGTGTTTGTTTATCCACAAAAACAGCCCAAGTGACTGAGAATAGGTCAACAATGGTGGCGTCCATGAAGAGCTGTTTGGGATGGACAAGTCTGGCAATTTTTGATGTAAAGTATGCTGATATATTTTTAAATGCTGGATAATTAATGTCATTGGCAGACGTGGCATTAAAGTGTTCACACTCCCAACACGGCTGGTATCAAGTCAAGTCTGAAGCCGAGTGTACGACACTGCAGCTGTACACAAAAAAACAAAGTATGCTGAGATTCTAGCCCTGAGTCAGCCCTTGTCTGGCCTAATCCACTCTGCTAGGCAACTCATAAGTAGTATATAAACATACCGTAGACTGGAGATAAATTATAGTTTAAGTTGTAATGTCACGTTACTAGCATTAGACTAGACCTAAAAACACGTTAAAATGTTCAACTTAATGGTCTACAAGAAGTTTTGCAAAAGCTGTGTGTGTTTGAACGCTGAGCTCTGTCTTCATGATGCTCCACTTGATCCCTGATATTTATTCTTTGTCTTGCATTTAGCACTAGATTCACTCCTATATTTCCACATAAATCACGACTTAAACTTCCATGTGGTTTTCGGTGGATTCTGCTGAGTCCAAGTGTGAACTCAAATTGCTTATATCTGGATAACCGCTTGAGTAAACTCTTTGATAGATTTGGTAGAGGTAAATATACTGATGATGTAAACACTAATCTACAAAAGTGTCAAGAAAAGTGACATTTTAATGCTGTTTGATTCCCCAAGGAGAACAAGAAACTTTCTTCACAGTGCAACTTTTTATTCTTTATTCATTCACTTATTTGAGAAATTAAATTATTTATTGAACTCCTCTGACAAATTGGGACGCTGGTGGTGAGAACGCAGCACTCAGAGGCCTTTAAAGAGCGTGTCAAAACCAGCACGTAGAGGCTGATGTGAGGAGGGGGAGTTGTCATGTGTCACAGGAACTGATAACTGCTCCACCGACGGAGGAACAAGAAACAAGATGTCAGCGAATAACTCTGTGAAATGGGTTGACACGTTCTGAGGAAAAGAGAATCCAGCTATTATCCTAAAGTATAAGAACGGAAGACGGTTGAGGTTAAATCTGCCATGAATAACTTTATTTGTGTACAAAGTGAGCACTAATTCTCTTGTAATTTAGAACGATCAAAGTCTTTGTAATGCGACGTGTTCATGCTTGTAATTTATTCCTAACAAAATACACTTCAAATATGCACAGCTAGTTAATTTACCTGTTGAATGATGTTACTTTCCTCAATTGGTGCAGAAAAAAATAGCTGATTATTTGAAATTTCTTATATTTATGTGCTCCGATGTGAAGCCACTCACCTAGATTGAAGACTCTCTCTCTCTCTCCAGCTCCGACGCCTGGACGGCGTAAATCAGGGAGCTTGAAATATCATGACAGATGACATCTTGTAAAACTAGTGCAGCGACTTTGATCCAGATATTAAATATAAAGTAGCATGCCAGCTGTCACTGAATGAACTGGCATGTCGCCGGCTGACCGGAGCACAGACTTGTGAACTTTACCAAAGACAATATTACTGATGTTGGCCAGAACTGTCAAACTAACAGGACGTTGTTTCTTTTGAATCCTGCATACTCCAAAATTCTATGTTTATTTCTAAAATGTAGGAACAAAAACCTTAAAAAAAAACATTACATTGGACCTTAATGTCCAATATATATGATATAATGTATAATTAGAGTTAATAAATTCCGACAAATAATGTAACAAACACATATTTGGTCACATTCTTTAAGTCCCACAATGTAAACTGACCTAAGTGTGTCTCCAGTTTAAGTAACATCGATGAGCAGCACGGCCGAAGATTATTTTAGTGCCTTTTGAAATCCTGACATTTTCTTTTCTCACTAATTTTTTTTTCTCCCATTTTTACTTTTCCAAATTTCATGTTTTATGATGTACGTGAGCCTGAATAACTTTATTTAATTGCAACTAAGTACTAATTCTCATGTAAATTAAAATGTTAGAAGTCTTTGTACGTGACCACACTTGTTTTTTAACTAAAAGTCATCTTAAGTGTCGAACCTGTAATTACCCATCAGGCTGAATTCTAGTCACCTGCTGAGCAATTGGTGCATCTTTAGACAGGAGTTGTCTCAAAAGTACTTTTTTAAAAAAGGCTTTTAAATATGCAGTAAACATGAGAACATCTTTTTTAGAATCTCATTACCCTAATCCAGTGTTTTTATTGCCAAAACTTCTGCAAGTGACTTTGGTACCTGGCTGAAAACTGATCAGGTGATGAACGGACAAGGCTGTGGCTACATTTACACTTCAAAGGTTTTAAATAAAAAAATATTGTTTTAAACATCATTGCATGAGGCCTATGTTTTCATTTTCATTAAAAACTGAAAAAAAGAAGAAGTAGGATAACAGTCCTCAAAATAAATTGACATTCTTACAGTTTGAAGTATATTTTCTGAATTTTATTTTCTTCATGTCTGCCTCTCTTTCATGTCTGCATTTCATTATTCATGGATGACATGATTGCCAGAGAAAGTGCTCCACTTTCTCCTTGCCCTCCTCATCACACGTGTTCATGTTAAACTGAAAACAATCCAGCTTAAGGCCCTTTCTCTGTTTGCTTGTATCCCATTTCCCCTTTTTTGTGGTTGTTATGAGAATTAGTGGGTAGCCAGGCTTCACTGTGGAGCACAGATTATCACCAGAAAGCAGGTTAGTCTTTGATACGAGGAGGCTTGTGAAGACACAATGCTGCACCTTATTGTTCTCAAATAAGCAAATGAACAGTTCCAGCTGAGCACCAGCTTCAGCTCAACCACAGCAGCCAAACCTGCATTCTTCACTTACCTTTTCTGCTGCCGGGGCAAGGTGAAGTGCAAGAAAACACATCTTTATTTCCCAACAATCAACAATGAGGGCATGTGTGAATGCATCCAAGTGGGGCTGTCTGTGAGCAAGGTGGTACTTTTATATTTACAAAATCTGTTGTGTTACCATTACAATATGGTTTGACCTTTGATATGACAGCTTTGCTCACTTGGCACATCTGGCAGTGAACATTGTTTGGTTTCAAGTCTGTAGCTTTGAGGTTTTTCTGAGTTCTTCTCTGGGAGACCTGTGTTTAGTTTGTCAATTAATAATTGACAGCAACATCTGCTCCAGAAAACTCCTTGTCAGCCTCAGCAGGGGTTTGAAGATCCATTTAACGTCAGGGCCTCTGATCTGACTGAACAGCCACAGTTCACAGCTTGTGGGACTGGGAATTTCAAACCATGACAGAAGGACTCCTGAAGACTGAAAGGTTTTTCTGACACTTTGTTGAGCACCTTGGGGTTTTAAATCTGACAGAAGTTCATTATGATTAGATTTCCCGAACGGTTTTGTGACTGTTTTTATCTTTTCTTTTCTGTCTTTGAGATCAGATGCAAATTTTATTTTATATTTGTGAAAACACATTTAAGCCACAACTGAATGTGGACTTAAAATGCAGATTTATGTTAATGGTATTCACGTCCACATTTATGTGCCATTTCACGGTTTACAGCCAAGTTTTAAGTGGCTGGGAGGAGTGTCAGCTCCTCTGAGTCCTAGGCCATGGTTCTGAACCGGATGAAGGTGGAATGCTCCCTCCGGATCAGGGATGAGTTCAAATATCTGGGAGTCTTTTTCGCAGGAGACTTTGGGATGGAGTGGAAAATTGACCGAGGCCTCCCCTACACTCATAAGGGCATTACTTCTGTCTGCCGGGGTGCACAAGGAGTTTCCTGATTTACTGGACTGCTTATGTTCCAATCCTTACCTGTTGCCATGAGGTATGGATCATGACTGAAGGAACAAAATCTTGAATACAAGCGGCAGAAATAGGCTTCCTCAATAGGGTGTCCGGGCTCAGCCATAGAAATAGGGTGAGGTGCTCCGTCATTCAGGGGGAGCTCGGAGTAGAGCCACTGCTCCTTTGCATCTAAAGGATTCAGTTGAGGTGGTTTGGGCATCTGGTCGTGATATCTCCTGGGTGCCTCCCACTGACAGGATTTCAGGCACGTCCCACTGAGAGGACACCCAGAGGCAGATCCAGACTTGACGAATGAATTGTATAACGTCTCTGACCTGGGAACACATTGGGAGCCTCCAGGAGGAGCTGCAGAGTGTCCCTGGGGAGAGGGGTGTCTGGGTCTCCTTCCTGGACCTGCTGTCTCTGTGACCTGACCATGGATACGTGGAAGAAGATGGATGGATTAATGTGAAGGTTTAGGAGTTTCAGTTCTTCATTACAAAGCAGACTTGTGTATTAACGTTAGGTGCTGTTGGACCACAGCAGACCACTTCACAGTCCTTATAACCATTTAAGGTACTTTGTCTTTTGTTGTTGTTGTTTTTCCACATGTGGCCTGGTGGCCATTTGTAGTCCTTGTAAGATTTTTTATTGGGTCTTTTTTTAGTTGCTGCTTTAGAGTTGGCACTTTCTTTGCCCTATAGGGAATCTTGAGTGACAGAATGTGATTGATTCATGCATAAATGTTCATTGATTGTCCAAACAAACTGAATGCTCTTCCAGCACCTGCACTATTTTACTGCATTTCATTACTAAAGTAGAAGTTGCATAAAACTGTCGCTGTTGTCTATTATGTTATGCTCTTCTTTGAACATGTACAGCACAAGATTGATTTGTAATATGAGTTTTGCCTCCTGTAACTCCTCCTTCCAAATGTTTGTAGCAGTTTTTTCAAACTCTGCTTTAAAGAAATTCAACCAGAAACCCAGCTCTGACTATGGATTTCATAACTGTTTTTTAATGATGAATGTCATGTGCACAAGAGACAGGACTGTGCTGGTTGTTGGTCAAATGTTGAGACATGACTACAGATTTTTTTTTTTCATCTTTACCAGGCCTTTGCAGCTGTTCTCAGTTGGTGTTCGTTTGTCTTTGCCTTTTAGTTTTGTCTCCACCAAGTACAACATAGATTGGGGAAATAATTGGGTCACTTATTGTTTTCCCTTCAAAAACTCCTGATTGTTACTTGTACATTATGCATCATGAGTCGCCATCTAACCAACTGTGCTATATTTGGCTGGATTTGGATTTGTGCAGTTAATAAATCCCTGTGCACTCCAGAATTGATTTGGTGTCTTCAGTTTTTTGTCACGTCATCAATAAACACCATTAATACAAAGTCATTAGAGCCTTTTCATGTCATCACACTGCCTTCATTTGTACTGTTTTTTTCCTTGCATTCATTTGGTTACTGGTTGATTTTAGTTAAATGATCCAAAGAATCCTGATGAGGTCATCTGGCTTTTATAGATGAAGTCTAATCTTGCCTTTTATACTTAAAGGTCATGACTGTTTCAAACCTTATTTTGAAGCTTTTCCTCCATTTTTACTCTTGTGAAGTCTTCTCATTGTGTTGTACTTGCATAATAAATGTGTTTACCTCTTGCAGAGTGATGTTTGCAAAGTCTGATTTTATGTTGCGGAGTACACCAGTACTTGTCTTTTCTCAGCATGCTCTAACCTACTGATCTGTCCACCGTCAAATTAGTAGGACCATTCTGGGGTCTGTTTTATGGATTTGTTTTGAATTTGCGTAACGATGGCCTTTTTGTCTCCTTTTGATCGAATTTTAAACGATCAAAACAACCAGTTCTGAATTCAAATGCTGCTCATGGATGAAACTCCATACCTTTTATGTTTAATTCTTTAAAAAAAACACTTTGATCCACCTTTCCAGTTGTCTTTAATGCTCTGAGAGGAAACGCTCTACATATTAAAAGTTTAATTTCTGAACTCATCCTCCAACTTGGCTGTGACTCTTGTTAAACAACCCCAATTCCAAAAAAACAGTCATCTGGATAGGAGCATATATTCTAAAACTTGTATATATTTTTCTGCATTGATGGTGCCTTTCCAGATCTGTAGGCTGCTCATGCCCATTGGCTCCAATGCATCCCCATACCATCAGAGAGGCAGGCTTTTGAACTGAGAGATTGATAACAGGCTGGATGGTCTCTCACTCACTTTTACAGCCTTTTGCTGCCCTGTTCCCACCTTTTAAAGATGTGTTGCTGCCATAAAATTCTAAATTTGCTTGTTTTTTCCTTAAAAATTAAACATTCATATCTTTATGTTTCATTGTGAATAAATATGATCTTATGAGATCATAGCGTTTTTTTTTACAATTTACACAGGGTCCCAACGTTTTTTGAATTTTGGATTGTACAGGTGTGACTTGAATAGGTTTTGGCTGACAGCTAAAATGACAACAAAAAACAAAAACATTTCAACATGGTCCTGAATTGAACATTACAGCCGTAAAAGTAAAAATAAATAAGTAAATCTGTGGATGGATTTAGTTTGCAGCTGAAAGTCTTCTGGATAGAGTTTAGAGAATTTCCAGTGTGAGCTCCCAAAACAGGATTTCAACTTTGTAATTAAAGTTTCATCAAGCAATAATGAAACGAATCAAAGGCCAAATGAGGATAAAGGTCAATCATCAGCTCAATAGCTAGAAGGTTAGACGGTGTTTTTGGATTATGACTGATTTTAAGCATATTCGGACTTATACGATCAGCTGCGCTCTGACATGAAACTAACAGACATGTAAAGTGCAGGTTATGACTAGAAGTTAATTGTTAGCGATTATAGAAGAAACACCAATAGCAGTAAATAATAATGTGAATTAATTTGCTAGAAAGCCAGTAGAAGAAGCTGAGATTGATTGTTTAAGCGCTGTTTATTCTGTTTGGGACTCTTTGTGTCTTTGCAGAGTAAATTCTGCCTTTATACTTTCATAGTATCTGTTTAAAAACATCTGTGTTTTTACAAAACATCACAAAAATCCCCTAAGGGTTCATATTTCCTCACCGCATTAATGAATCTGTCTGTTTCTTTCCTTCATCATTTCCACCCACTGCCCTTAAATCACACACCTCCTCTGCTGGAGTTTTGATAAACCATAATTCTCTTACGGTTGTGTAACTGACTTCAGTTTCCTCAATTTCTTCCGTGACACCTTGCTTCTCCCTCTCAGGTAGAAAATGAGTAGTTATGTAAAGTGACTTTACAGTTATTATGCAGAATGTTTTCCTTTAGGCCTAATTTTATTGTTGAACAAATCCAGTCTTGTATGATAACTCTTCTCAATGATGGCGAGTTTGTTTCTTTTTAGAGGAAATTAGTAAATTAGTAAATGCATTTAAAGAACTCTTTTCTAGTCTTATTGACCACTCAGAGTGCTTTTGCACTACAACACACACTTGTTCACACACACATTCATTCAGCACTTTCTTTTCCTTACATTAAATATATTAGTGTCAAAGTAAGATTCAGCATCCTTCCTTCACACAGTAACTCTCACAGCCTTCAAGATGCTCCTCAGAGAAGTTATTTTGCCTGTTTTTTTAAATGTCATGATTGAAAACATCTCAGAAGTTCTCAGCAGGATTTAAGTTAGATGAAAAAGAGGGCTAAGGTCATTTTTCTGAAGCTTTACCAAACAGCTGAATACTCAGTAGCAGTGATGGATTGCGATTTGTAAAGATTATCCTTCTCATTCGCTGCAGGAAGGATCGGAAATTGGCTGAACTCTGCGTGGATGAGTGATGCAGCCACGAGCCCATCCATCCGCTCTGTCAGGTGACACTTTCATTTTAGCTGTCCCTTAAACCTTTTACTAGTTTGTCTTCTGGCATTTCTCAGCCCAATCTTGACATTTTTGCTTATTATAGAGGGTCGTGCTTTAGCCTCTTCAGCTTCTCTTTGAGCACTTTAGCTTGCAGCTCCCATGCTGGAGGACAGTGTCTTGTTAGTAGTTTTGCATCTAAAGTTTCTCAAGTCTTGCTGTTTTTCTTTAAAAACATTATCTTTTTTTTCTTTGCCAATTTGAAACACCACACATAATTGAAATTTGGATGTAAATATTTGCTAATTTGGTAGTCAAG
This sequence comes from Kryptolebias marmoratus, assembly GCF_001649575.2. Lineage (NCBI taxonomy): Eukaryota > Metazoa > Chordata > Actinopteri > Cyprinodontiformes > Rivulidae > Kryptolebias > Kryptolebias marmoratus. The sequence continues at coordinate 9,544,536 of NC_051448.1, forward strand.
AGACATCATTTATATGTTTGATTGGTATCTTGCCATGGATGAAAAACACACGCAGCTGATCCAATAAGTTTACAGGGTCTGTAATTTGAAAACTAGAAATATGATAAAGTCAAAACAACTGTCTACTAATTTTGTGTGAATTTCAACTAATTCAAAGCATAACTCATAACTCTTGAGATATAAGAGTAAAACAAATGATTTCTTACAACACTTTAGTGCTTAAATGTGAGTATAAGAGTGTGTTTGGTTGATAATCTTCTCACTGGTTGCACATGAATCCCATATTTCCGTCTCTGTCCTGGCAGCTAATTTCCCCCCTGTGGTTTTGAAACCAAACCCCAGCAGGAACACAGGACGCTCAGTGAAGTTGCCAGTTGTCCAGCCATGATCCGAGAGTGGGGTCGTTGTCGGTTCAGGCTAATCCTTTATGTTCAGGATTATCTCTGTCTGACACTATAAAATCAGCCTGTTTACCAAAGACAACAGGATGTATCAGAACACCCAGGTGAATTCAATCAGACCGGCAGCTAAAACTGATCCATGCTAATCCGTCCAATGATTGACTGCGTACAGATATGTTAGGCTGTTTTATATTCCGTCCAATAGTGTCTTGATTTCTTTCCTGGAAATGGAGTGGGAAAAAAAATTAACATTTCAGCAAAACAACTGAAGTCTGAGAGCAGGAAACACTTATGAAGTGTTTGCACAAACCCACAGTTCTGTGTGCATATTTATGTCAACTCCGAGGTGAATTGACTTCCTCTCCAGTTTCCCTCTTACCAGCCGCCACTAAAGTGACAAATTGTCATGTTTTACTTTTTGATCCCTCTGACAAACTGAAGTACCTCTTCAGGTGCTGTCTTTTTTGCTTTTTGTGCTCGTTGTGTTGCATTTCCTTCGGATACACAGAACGGTATGAATAGCTGCACAGCCCTGTTGATTTCCAGCCAGGTTGTTGACTAGCATGGGACTAGCCTCAGAGAATGGTGTATGAGCTGGGCTGCTGGGAACCCACTATGTAATTTTGATGTTTTTTTTGTCGACAGCTGTTTCATGATAATGTGACAGGCTCAGACTCCTGCCGCCCATTTCATTGGGATTGGATGAATTATTGCTACACACTCCTGTGCTCACTCCAGGCATGTATCATTGTTTCCTAGCAGGAGAGAATCTGCAAGCTAATTAGTCATTGCCAAGCGCCGCGTTCGGGTGGCTGCTGGCACGGCTGTGTGCAAATGTGCACGTGGAATTGTTTTTATTTGCACCTTCCAGCTTCTGAAATGAGGTTCTTGTTTGTGTGGGAGGCCGTATACTGCAGATTGAGCTCTATTCTTCATAATAATATTACACTGCGCTCCTCTAATCACACGGAAGATGAGCCTCTGCTGAATTAACTCTGCGTTCTCTGCCTACACAAGAAAATCACGAGTAATTTAAAACGAATCTAATTTCTTGGCAGACTTTGATATGAAAGTTGGGCTCTGTGTTATAACCTGATGCTGTTATTGTGAGTGCCTTAGTGTAGCTCCTAAGATGCATAATAATAATGCGCTGGAGGACTGGCAGGTGTTTATTGCTGGTGCCTGAAAACTTGTTGGTTTATTTGGGTGAGTTTTTCTCTCGCTGCTGCAGTTTTGCATTTGACCCCGAAAGAGTTATTAGCGTTTCACCAGGCCAGGATTTTAATGATCCAAACTGAAATCATGATACTGTTTATTTTAAAAGTTATAATGAGTATCATTGCTACTTGGATTGTGATTGTTTTGTTCACTCATAAATTTGAAGATTTTTTTGTGAGGCTACCAGTCTGTTTTATGTCTTGACCTATTCACCGCAGGTTGATGTGAGGTTTGATGGTCTTTGCACTGAGCAGGACCTTTGGATCTACCACACCACCATGACCAAATCCATTTCTCATCTTCATATAAACACAAAAAGACTCAGGGCAGAAAGATATTGAATGCCCTTTTCTTTGCTCTCCTAAGATTACCTGTCAGCCTCGTCATGGTTGGCTGATGTGGACATTGTTTCAATTTTGCCTTTGAATGTGGTGTTTGGGTCGGTGTGTGTTCATTCACCACTGCAATCATGGCTGGGTGACATTCTTTATCTACATCTTCAGACGATTACCTCCGAGCTCTCTTGGTTACAAACCTTGAATAGATGCGCCACAATGAGCGCTGGCTGGTAACGCTGCACAGCAACCGGTGGGCTGTAAAAATGATGGTATTCTACTTGTGTTCAGCCCCAAAACCACACCATCATACGACTGAGCGCACACAAAAAACAAGCACATTTAGTAAAATGGCGAAGATCTTATGGCTTCAGAATTCCAGCCTTTGTTTTCCTGAGGCACCTCATCGCAAAAGCTAAAGCTCACGATTCGAGAAGGAGCGTGACAGGAGCGCTCATCACTGTCCCTCTGATTTACGGCGCTCCAAAAAACCCAACCAAGCCATAATAAACAGCAACTGTAGCAAAACATTTATCTAGGAAATACCTTTTCTCTGTCTCATATCGAGGTCAGTTCCACGCAAATTTCATGAAGGGACAAGATTGAAATATTTAGCTTGCAGTGTTTCCAGCTTATTGTCTAGATAGATACCAAATAACAAATCATCTATTTTTGATAGCCTCGGTGCAAGCGTGCATGGCAGTAGCAGCTCCATAGATTGAACAAAACACCCAACAGCACTGAATTGCCTAAACAGTTCAATTTGCTTTCATGAAACAAGGCCAAAATACATCATTGCCTCTTATTGTCTGCTTTGTATCTGTCTCTATTGGATTCTCTGTTCTCTTTCCTTCATTGAGCAATTTATCTCCAGGGTCTCAGGCTCTCCATGCACCGGGCCACTTTTTCATAAAGAAATCAATCCAAACAACTTTTTTTTCTTTTTTTTTTTCCATTGGCATCATTGCACTTATCCTTTTATTCCTTTATTTTCTGTCGTACCCTTCATTAGCATGCAGCATCAGCGACAGGAGGCCAGGTGAATCATGGCCTTAGTCACAATGTCATTCAGAAATAATGTTTGTGTCTGTGAAGCAGGATTCTGCTCGCATATATTGTGCTGCCTGGTTAATGTGCCTGCCATCTGGAAACAGTATGGAACAGCTGAAAATGAAAACAATTGCTTTTAAATGTTTAATTGTTTTTAAAACTTGCCGCGTTTACTCATTTTTTTTAACATTAGGAATGTTAACACAGGCGTGCACCGCCCATCATGAATAACTGTGGCAATGTCATGATGTCTTCAAGACATTTAGTCTTTATGTGACACACAAGACACTCGGGGATACACGCAATTACGCACAAACAAAAAGCAATTTAAAAAGTTTCACCAAGACTCGGTGAAACTCCTCACATTTGTCACAAACTTTGAGATGGACCTTATTATTAATAGACCCCATCCTGAATGCATCACAGACGCTCTTCACTGCCACAGACTCAAACTCGGCTCAACTTGATTCTTTTGTTTTCAGAAAAGGAAACACGTGAGATTTTTCTGTGTATTTTCTTCCTTTAATATCAACTTTAATTTTCACCATCACCTTTTGTTGATTCACGTTAAATTAAATACCTACGGCTTCCAATACTATGTATTTGGAGCAACAGATTTTTTAAATCTTATTTTAGTCTCACAACTGATGTTATCATATGGTGCCTTTTAATCAGTGAAAACTCTAATTAGCCACCATTTTTTTATGCTGAAAATGTGCTTGCATTGTTTTAATGAGCTGGAAGCAGCTGTAAAAGCTGTGGCAGACACTATATTTTTTTCAGTGTCAAAGATCAATAAAAGTCATTAATCACGTCATAACAATTTAATGTCTTGATTGGCTTTGTTGCAGATCAGCTGTAAAATTATGGCATTTGACAGTCTTTAAAACATGGATGGATGTTGTTGCCAAAGATGCTCTCACTGTGACACAACAAGCTTCTGTCTGTGCTCATAAGATAAGATAAGTATGTAAAAAGTGCAAAAAAACTATAAAATTCCGTCTGGTAAAATTGAATTGTGAACCTCAGGATCATATATATATTTTTAAAACAGTTTAAAAATTCATCTTATTCAATCATTTGACATAGTTGCTGTTTTGTCCAAAAAATAGCTGCAGATGTTGTTTCTTAACATTTCTATATAAGTGCCACTGTTACTTTAACAAAGCCTCCATTTATACTCTGGTAATTTGATGCAAATTGCTTTAAGCTTAAACTTTTATTTACAGTTTTAAGCCTTTGTCTACAACATGGCAAAAGGAAGCACAATATGGATTTAAGTAGGGATTTAAAGGAATAAAATAGTCAGACATTCGTTTATTTTTTCCTGGAAGGATCCCCAGCAGTCGTTTGGCCCCTCTTCATTCTCAGCCAGATTGGTTCCATTAAATGTTATGAATAAATAACTGGAATCGTTGCCGTTGTGATTAAGGAGCTTTGAGGAAATAGAGTTTTTACTGTATACATGAAACAAGCAGTTTTAATTGCATCCATTATGTTCGAATCATCGAACTCTTCACAGCAGTGCAGCTAAAATAAAATATCCTGATAGGTTTTGTTAAATTGCCATTTCAGACATGCGAAAATAGGGATGGAAGTGATTGTTGTTCTCATTTCAGAACTACAAAAACATTCCTAAAAGCCCTAACAGCTGCGAGGAGACAGCATTTAAATAGCAGACCGTAAACGGTCACAAATGAGCTCCTAATTCCCGTTTTGGACAATTTAACGAGATTTTGTAAGATCAAGCCAAACACTAACCACCGAGATTGTTTCAGCCTCCCTTCATTTTGTGCCCGTGTAAAGAAAAAGCAATAAAAATAATGGATAGTACAGGTACTACAAATAGAAACAAACATTTTCACAGTAAACTGGAGTCGCTGGCAGAAGCACTGAAAACTCAAATAAAGTACTATTATTTTCACAGTTGTCCTTTTCCCCACTCAGTCTCTATATAAAGTCAGTTCCACCCACTGTGTGAATCATTGCATACATGATTTCACCCTCTCTGATCCATATCATGCTGAACCAATCTTGTGAGAGATTATTCAAGAGGAACAAAACATGCCAGCAAGAGCTTTCTGAAGTTTGCCAAAGTGACAAATGAGGCAGCGATGAACAGAGCTCCAGAGAAGGGAAACATTTTAATGAATTATTGGAAGATTGTGCTTAATAGAAACATCATCTGTGTCAACTTCACACATTACTGCTACCTTGCATCCTGTTAGGAGTGTATTACTACCAGGTCCCAGTCATTTAAAAAAACAAAAAAGCAGCACTTTAATAAAACTGGTGAAGCCAGTCACATTAATTCTTTGAATTTGTTCATTTTAACGTCTTTTTAAATGTTCAGAAATCACTGCCTATCCCCTAAATAAACTCTTACAGAAAATAAAAAGTGCAATGACTACCTAGACCGCCTGTATTTACTTCTGACACTTTTTCTGATACACTTTGGTTAACTTTTCTTTATGCTGTTTTTTTCCCCACACCTGTTGATCGCTTCTCTCTGTATTTTTCTGTTTTTACAAACAACATCAAGATATCTTAGCAGTTGTAGTTTGATGTCACTAACTTTCCCAGTTGAAGTTTTTGTTATATATTTTTTTTTACCTTGTTTCTCCATTCTCAAAAGAATCAGGTGTGGTCCAGTAAGTTTCCATGTGTGGTTTTGGACTTCCCTCCTTTTCTTTGAATCATACTAAATCCAACTAAAGCAAGTTTCCCAAATAGATCTGTAAAATATGCAGAATCCAGTAGGAATATGTTTTAATAATTGGTTGAAACAGACACCTTTCTAAGTGCTAAATCTAAAGATGAATTCATTAATTATTCTGACCTAAAACATCCCTTGTACAATGCAGTACAGAATACTAATACTGAATCGTGTAAAAAACAAACAAACTGGGTCCTTATTGTTAAGGTATACACACAGAAAGTTAAGCACATAGTCTTAAGATTCTACAAAGTTGAGCATTTTTACATTACTAATCGTGCTGTGTTCAGGCTGAAACAAAGGTAATCAGTTTGTGAAAATCCCTGGTTGGGTACACGGTTAAGAAAGATAAATGGACATACCAGAACCAGCACTTACGGCCAGAATAATCTTTAATGTGGACACAGCAATCGACCGCGTTTCACCATGAAGCTGTCGTCAGCAACCTGCGCTCAGAAATACAGAAATATTCCAAATGCTGCAAGTTTGTGTTCTCCTGAAGGCTAAAAGTAAACTCGAGGTTTAAGTTTGCTGTCTGGACTGAAAAGAACGTATTTATTCTAAAGGTCATTTACTGCTGGCGCAGCAATCCAATTTTAACCAAACCCTGCCCTTTTTCCTTCACTCCACTTCCACGACGAACACACCAGAATACACACACTCACACATGTACACAACTGGCACGGCAGAAAAATATAGATATAATATGTCCGCTGCAGTCACATCTGGAACATGTTGTCTCTGAAACCTGCGAGGAAAATGTCATCGTCAGAGCGCTAAGAAGAAAAGAATTAGTCTTTTCTCCATGCTGATGAGTATATATACAGACTGGGATGGGGAAGAGAACTGGTATCACTGAAGTTATAAACTCTGACAAGTACAAAACATTTAATGCAGGAAGAGTCTGGATGAAGTGAATATACTGGACAGAGGAGCTTTTTATCTCTATCACTGCACCGGAGTTGGACTGTAAAGGACTAAAGGGACTAGAAAGAATGATGTTTGTTGAAGACTTTCTGCCTGGAGTCGTATTGTACATCTGACTCACTTCCTGTCTGAATACATCACAACAAAAGCTCCCTGAGTGGAACTTGAAAGAAAAGGAGGTACATGTGTCACGTTTCTAACACCTGAAGGCAATGTGCTCGGCATAATTCATAACTTTTCTACTCTAAATGAACACAACTTCTCGTTAAGTCTTGACAAATAGACATAGGGTCACCTAATGAGCACAAAGTCAAATCTGTTTGCTGCCACTCATACTCATTTGGCTAATTTAAATAGGAAGGGGGCTTTAATGAGGGTTGACATCTTCCAGGATTTGCACCATGCTGCTGAATTTATGAGGCTTATGTTTCACTTCCTCACTTCATCTTTTCCTGCTTCTTGTGTTTATGATAAATACAATGCACTTCATTGTGCCACTTCTTCTTCAGCAATCCATCCTGTGCCGACTGTAATGAGTTACATGCCTGCCTGAATGATGGGAAATGGGCCACACTGATGTAACAGGTTCAATTACAGCATGAGACGCTCAAACTGAATACTAACCAGACGGCTTATTCACAAACTGAGCAAGAGGTACTTCGCAAGAAAAAGTAAAAAAAATCAATATGTGTCATTTATATCCAGACCAGGACCCTATCTTCCATATGCAGCATTTCCAAATGAACCAATTTAGCCTGATACTTGAATCCAAAGTCAAACCTTCAAGTAAGGCCATTTTTAGACTCCGCGCCTCCACACTGAGCTTTGACCTGCGCAATTATTCAAGGTGGAATGGATTCAAATGGCCCTCTCATGAAAAGTGGCGCAGGCTTGAAGCAGATACGGGAATTTTACTTGCTGAATGAGAAAGCCAAGTAGGGCAGCAGCTGGCGAAAAGAAGAGGATCCAAGCGGAATAAAGAGATCCTGCTCAGAGCCCGGCGGCGAGAGCAGAGCCACGGCCCTGGAACAGAGGGGCGCCATAAGGACACAGTCCAATAACTCGCTGTACTTAAAGCTCTTCCCTTGCTTTCTTGTTCAAACCGCATCAAATCAGCAGCGACTTGTAGACTTTAAAACTGATCCTGAATGGTTAAGCATGTGTTATTTCCAGCAGTAACTGGTATGAGTCAAATGGTCCTTTTCATGTGTTGCAAAAAAAAGAAAAAGTCTCTTTTTTGTTTCATCTGAGATGAAATTGGAGGCATATTCTAAGCTTTTTACAGCTTTGAAGTGGAATCCTGCATTTACTTATTCACTTTAAACCATTAAACATTAACATAAAAAGATTAGATTGGTTTATTGGGACAATTTTCTGAAATTAGATCTTCTGCAGCACATTCTGGTTATTCTAATAGTTCCAGTATTATAGTACTAGTTGGTGCGGGGTTTTTTTCCATTCACTGAAATTTAGCTTTTTATTTGGCTCATAATACATATTTATGAGTGATCAGCGCCTTGAAACAAAAAGAGGTCATCAGGCTCTCGGAGAAACAGGAAGTGTTGCTGATTGGTGAGCCAAGTTAGCAGCTTTCAAAAACTAGAACACAGCAAAAGTGAATTTTTGACATTCATAATAATCAAGCTGTAGTTTGGATTTCTACACCACTTAACTTCGGTGTCGGGTGGTTATTTTCTTTAGCACTACATCTTTTCCAATCAAAGAATGCCAGTGGATGTTTAAACTGGCACAACACAAAACATTACATTTTTCTGGAAAATATTTCTTGGATTGACTCCAACTAGAGCATTGTAAAAATACCAGTGTCAAACCCAAAGCTGATTTTTGTTTTTCTTTTGACCAACAGCAAATTTAAAACTGGCCGCTTCTTCAAAATTTCATGATAGTTCCTGAATTTTGTCTTACTGTCTTATTCTGTTATTTCAATATACTTAGAATTTACTTTCATCAATAAAAACCTTGATGTTTTTTTGTCACAAGACTTTAAAAAGATATTTCTTCCTTTCATTTTTTTAAACGTATTAATTTAGTACTAAGATAAACATCCTCTGTGGCATTACACAGAATAGCATTAAAAGAAATTAGTATTTTTATTTCAAGTTTTATTTCTTCGGAAACTCTCTGATTCTTTGTCTTTACCTTTAATGTTGAACTCTTCTGTGGACTTATTTTTTGTTACGTCTCATCTGGTGTGACTCAGATTTATGACTCAGATTGTGTCATCCTCTCTTCACAGCCACATAATGTAGTTCGACTTTATCAAAGCTGGTAGAAACATGTTTTTTGTTTAACTGAAATCCCTTTTTCTATATTAATTGGTTTTGTATAAGACAGAGTATAATTGAGCCAAAATTTAGTGCCAAACATCAACGAAATGGGAAAGATCGTACGACACTCTTATTCAGCTCCAAAATATCCTACCTGCTCGGTTTCATGTTGATGAACATGTTTGAGATTATGACCATGAATCCAGAGTTGTGCCTGCAGTGGAGGATATGAGAAAAAAAAAAGGTTTGTAAAAAACAGGTCAGGAGATCCATTTCAAGTTCCCATCAATCATCAGGAGTAGAAACACGTGGGGCTTTGACTGTAAGATAATTGCTTGCACTAAAATAGGTCAATTAAAATTTTGTTCAGACTGCTGATCTTCTGGGTCTTTTAACCTCAGAAGTGTTGTGATGCAGGCAAACTGTGCGCATGCATAGCTCGGAGAAAAGGCAAAACACTGCTCTGAAATATTTTTTACAGTTTGAGGAATTCCAGATTATACTACTTTTACATTATTTCCAGATTTATATGAAGAGCTTTTCCTGCTGGTTATTGTCAATAACCAATAATAATAGCAATACTTGAACCAGATATTTCATCAAGCTAACTCTTCTTTTTTAGTACTTTTCTCTACATTTTTATTTATTCTTCATCTGCACATTTAAACAGAAATGCTCAGATAGTGGTTCTGCCCCACAGGGTGGTAAGAGCTTTCACATTAACAACACATAGAAATACAGAGAGAACATTCTTAGTTCAGCTAAAGATTTTCCCCAAAACATTTGTAGCTGTTGTTTTCAATTTCCTCTCAGGTATTAACCATTTCAGCACATAATCAAAGTTTATTTTAGACATGATCAGAAAAAAGCAAGTCTGACACAAGAAAGGGAAAAAAAGGGAAAAAGTGGCTCCAGTGTTGTTGTGGTTTCTAAGGCACAAAGTGATAGCAGGCATGTGCAAAACAAACTGCTACATCATAGTTTCCCAAATATCTGCTATTTATACAGATCCACCAAAAACAGACCTTTTAAAATCTGTACTTTGTGAAGTGGTTTTAAAAATATATATTTGTCTTATCATGAGTCCCACCTGACGGGACCCAAGCCTCATGTTTTTACATTACATGATCTGAACTTAAAAGTGACAGACACACAATATATATATATTCAGTAGAGAAAGCACAACACAAGTAAAGATGGTGTAAGGAGACGGCACATTAAAATTTAAAAGGATATTGTTTGTTTGTGTAGGAGAGAGAATAAACAATGCTCCTGTTCTGTCTGTTCAGGAGTACATCCAAGAAAGAGCAGGTTGTTTTCAAAGAAAATAGAAAGTCAGTTTGTTCCAGAAGTTTTATTGTGCCAAAAAAAAAAAAAGATAACATGGGAAACAAAGCATTGTCCAGATGGTGCTGAACTTAAGCTGCAGTCCTACTTTCTCCTTCTTCCCTCAAACATAAAAGATACTTTATCTTCTCCTCAGCAGGGCTCCTATGTACCGAACTTTGGCACATATTGATTTTTAATTTGTGCTCAGCAGCTCTGGCGCAAGTTGAAGTTGGGAGTTCCCAATTTCCCTATTTGCTATCAGTTAAATGAAAATAATTAGAAGGCCTACTTTGTTGACGACCAACAAATAATCAGTTGAGAGACAAATACAGCTGTTATCAGGAGATACAGAATGTGTTATAATGCCACTGATGATTACAAATTAAAAATATGGCCACGGAGCGTGCACTGCTTGCACAATCTAGCTCTGAAAAACAAACAGGCAAATGCTGCAGCCTTAGAAACGGGGTTATAAATGAAGTTGCTGTGACAGCTCAAATAGTAAAATGTGAGTGCAGAACATCCACGGAGGTGGAGGGTGCTTGTTCTTTAAAAATTTATTCCGAAAGTTGAGTCACACAGAAGTGGGAGGGTGATGATACGAGCTTGCGTTGGTGCTGAAGGTGTTTGAGAGATGAGATTTGTATCTGGTGCTGCTACTGGATATATTAAAACACTGACGGGTGAGATGGCACAGAGTCCTCCAGAAATTTGGCAAGGGGGGGGGGAGTATTTTAGGAGGAAAAGAAAACAATTATTTTTCTAATGGCGTATAAATCAGTTTACCTTTTGAAAAACAAGTAAACATAAAAAGATATTTAATACAGTGTAATTACATTCAAATTCAAATTAATAACAGTTTAGAAATTTTGAGTTCTAAAAAATGGAAAAATGATCTGCAGATTAACTAAAAAACGCGTTACTGATTTATTAGGCTTCACCAGTGTAAGTAAAAGGTTCCATTGTGTCCTTAAAGCAGGATAGCTATGAATCTGTAATCTCTATCCTTAAGGTAAGAACTTAACATAACATGCAGGATACCCACCAAGATCCCACAGGATGATGATTTGGACAGAAGAACGTTAACTTCTCAACACGTTGTGTCACCAGTTGTCTCGTCTTTAAACTTGTTATTCCCTTGTAGAGGAGGAATTATAGACTCATCATGCTGTCTTCAGTGCAGATTGTTGCAATCGAGAAAATTATTCATCCCAACTCTGAAAAAGTGGCATTATTTTCTGAGATGATTCTTGCTGATACCCAGGCAGCGTGGTCACTATTTTCTCGGATAGGACTGGGTTAAATGAAGAACTGAAATTGTCATGGGGCCGATGTTGGCAGACTCAGAGACAGATAGTGATTTAAGGTGTGATTTTTTACAACAAGGTGAGTGATTGTCCAAACACCGCAGTCTCCAAGCAGCTTGACGTGGCGTGGTGGTGAGGTCAATGTGAAGAGGTTTGTTTTGACAAGGCTTGGCTTTTGAAGCCTGCTGCGGTCCCTTTCTTCGTCATAAATAATAATGTCTGGTGTCTCACTCTCCTTCAGACAGAATGCAGTTGCAAGACAGCTAATCGTGACATGACGTGGCTCGGACTGATGACTGATGATCTTTTATGCAACTAAAAGGTGCATTTGGGGATGGGCATCACAAATTAGCTGAGGCTAGGGCTGATATGGAGTACAATATTTATTATACAAACAAGTAATACATAATGATGGCTTGTTGTCAATGCATTTTTGAAAATTAAGTGACAATATTTATAGCAAATTGTAAGGGGGAAAAAGGATAAGAAGATGAAAGTACAAAGTCACGGTATTAAACAGTAAATATGACTGAAGTAGATACACATGTTGAGTCTACGGCTGTTGTCTAATAAAAAGTAAATATATATATATGTGTGTGTGTGTGTGTGCTTCTTGCACTTCCTTACCCTGTCATCCTTAATTAGGCCAGTCAATCCCAGAGCAGCAAGGATGCACAGACACAGTCAGAAAGAAACTCTCTCTCCAAACTAAGGTTTGCAACAGGTAACATATTAATTCTTGTTTATTGCTCTTCCACAGAGCCTCACTTCAAAAAAAGATCTGAACCATTGCTTTAATATGCTACCTGTATATGGTGTTAAAGGTATATTACTAGTGTAGAGGACATGCTGCGGCTGCAGGGGCGATTCAATCTGACACTTTTGCAGTATTGTAAAGGAGAGTTCTCACTTCTGTTGTCTGCTGTAATAACCACAGCAGTTTCAAACATATTACCATAAAGCACAAAATAATACAACGAAAACAACAAAAGTACCCCCCCCCCCAAAAAAATACAGTAACAGATTTTGTTCTGTGTTAAATTTTAAATTCTAAGCATTATAAACTACTTGCAGTGGAAGAAGCATTAGTAATGGAGCTCTCCTGCTGTATACATTTATAGCACATGTACACACACTCTAGAGACTATCCATATAACCAAAATAAAACAGCTGCCACAGGAAGAAGCAACAATAAAATTGGTAGACTGTGGCGGGAGTGTAGAAAATTGGCTTCAGGCTGCACCGAGGAAATAAACTACCTGAGATTACGCTGGAGGGAGGACTTGCAGATAGTTGGATTTTTCTTTACTTTGATAAAGCATTCATATATATTATCTGTGCATTCTTTTTTTTCAGTCTGTACTAAATGCAGTATTTTATTCCAGTCAGCTTCACATGCAGCTGAATCCTTTAAACCAAATTACGGACAATTTAGGACCTTTTCAGAACACAATATCAAGTCGATGATTTTACCGTCTCAACTCATGTTTCCTGGAATTAATCCTCTCAAAAATTGGGAAATCCTCATGCAAGAACACGGAACTAATTTTCAGCTAAATTGTTGCTCCTTCCTCTTCTTCTCTTGTCTCAAAGTTTAACCTTTTTCTGACAGGTTCAATAACAAAAGTCTGACTGGAGTTCATCTCTGGGCTGTGAAGAAACGAGGCAGTTTTATGTTCACGTTTAGGTTACAGCATTGAGCAGCAACAGCATGTGAGCATCATTATATAAGAATCATGGCACTTAGTGTGCTGCATTGTGGGTATTTCAGCGAAAAGCCATCAACATTATGAGATCTCATATATTACCAGCTGCTCTGCTGCTTAGATTGACTAAGATGTATCGCCAGCCTTGTGTTTTTGATTTCACATCCGTTCTGGTGCCCGTCATCTCTTTGCTCCTTTCTTCTTTGTGCTCACAGATACGCTCACATAATTTAATAGGGGGATTTGGGAAATACGTTTGTGGAAATTCTGGGAAATGGGCGCTGATGTGTGTGCAACTAATGGGACAGATGGTCCTTTTTCTCGACACTCTCAATATCCCACTTCTCCCGCCTATTGTGTGCTGTCCGGGAAAACAACCAGCCGACAGATATTAAAACTTGATGCAATCGCATCGAGCCTTGGTCATCTCACCCTTGGAGGCCTGAAAACACAATGAAACAGGTGGGATGGATCATAAAAGGAGGGTAAAACAAAAGGAGCATTATCAAGGCAGTGAAGTGTCTGATGACGCTTACTAGAACTCTGATAGTTGTCAAAGAGACTCATTAAAAAAAAAACTCAAGTCAGTTTTATCACTAGACCTTAAAAGCTAAAACAAGATGAAACTTTCATCTAGTAAATAATTGTCATGTTCTATAATGGGTAAAATAAGAGCGCAAAGATCTCATTATTTTTTAATAAACCTTTTTATTCACGAACAGTAAGAATAAAAGCCCAGTCCGATTAAAGGTGACTCATGTAATGACCTACATCACAGCAGGCTGATCTAATCTATCAGACTGAGGCCTTCTCCACATGGAAACACAGTTTCTCAACAACAATCCTTTTATAGTTAAATCGGTAAGAGACTTAAAACATCAATTCTAAAATCCAAACACTCTGTTGAAAGAATTCTTCTGTTTCACTAACATCACTATTTCATCTTAGATTTTTACTTGTTGCTGTGTTTTATCTTGATAAATACTCATTTGAAGTAATTACTTAATAGTTATTCCTCAAAAGAATATTCCCTGAAATCTCAGCCTTGGTTTTATTGTTGTCGTTGTCTTAATTGTTTATTAATGATTCTATTTTCTTGATTTAGTTTTAATTTTGTGATAAAACCTTAAAGATAAAATTTAGTTTTCTCCTTATTCGGTGTAAACTTTATACTAAGAGTTCTCTGTGATAAACAAATTTCCTCCTTCAGCTGTTGAGATCTGATAAATGGTAAGTTTAATTTCATGATTGAACTGCCCACTCGTTACAACTAACACATCATAACTGATACAGAGGAGGTGGAGCTTTCAGCAAACTACAGTTTGGTGCAGAAGGCGACAATAACTGAAACAAAAAGCAGGCTAAGGCAACAAAAACTAAAGGTTTTAACAGAACATGACACGAAAACCAATTAATCGAAAGACAAACTGAAAACCTGAACACAGAACCCACAGAAAATGTTCTTAAATTCACACGACCCAGACTTTTTATTCTGCACTGTGTTGATGGCCTGAAATGACATCAAGCAGAAAGGAAATGAAGCAGTGAAGTAAAAACATGAAATATGTTGAGTTCATGCAGCCTGCGATAAAATAAAACTCAAACCAATGTAAGAATTGGTGCTTTTTTTCAAACATTTCTCCAAACCTTCTGATATTTGGGTTGTGTGTTTTGGAGGAAGATAAATAAAGGCGTTAGGCTGGCAAATAAAAACTACCCCTGCTTATTGTCATAACGGAAACCAAACCACTCTGCAGCTTTATGGCTTATATGGGTTTACATTTATCTCTCCCTCATTGACACATCCCACGTATAATGAATAGATGTTTTATTATGCCCACTTAAAAACCTGTCCACCCTTGCTACCCAAATTCATTTCCCTCTTTATGTGTCACCTTTTTGAAGCCGCTGCTCGTCGTTCACTGATCAGCTCACTTTGATGAAGCTGAACAACAGATTTAGGACCAATAACAATCTGACCAAATCATCCCTCCCCTCTCATTCTTCCGTCTCCTCTCATTTCCTCCCCCTCGCTCTTTTGTCTTTATGCTCATGCAAAGTCAGCCTGACATCCTTTCCACTCCGAATCTGCAGAACTCAATCACTGGCACTTTTCTGACGAGCTCTTGAATGAGCTCACTTTTCAAGCACCATGCAGATAAAACCGGTCTCACATTCATGGTGAAACGCTCCGTTCTGACTCTGTGACTAACATTTCCTCATCAAGTCTGTGAAATCTTTTATGAAGTGTGTCTGATTGTTGTTTCTCTCTTCTTTGACCAGATCTTTTCTGCAGATTTGATTTTTGTCTTTGCATGTCCTTCATCTTTTATGACTTTTGAAGCACATAAATTTATTCATCTCTTTGAGTGCTCTTCATGAATGTTGACTTTTTTTCTTTTTCATTTCAGTATTCTTGTCACATCACATTTTTTATCATGTAAAGGCATGTGACTTTTTACAGAGCCGCTCTTAAGTGCAGAAGGAGCAGAAAAGTGGTGTGGCAGCCCTTCACCAGAACACACACACTCACACACACACACACTGCTTCTCCTTCATTTCCAAAGCACCTATTTCAGCCCATAATTTAGAGCAGCAATTGTGACATCCTGTCCACACAAACCCGGATATTTTACAAAACAAACTTTCTGCTGTGCTTTTCCACCTGCCATAAACCACATTTTTGTTGAGAGAAACTCATATTTTTTTTACCAACGTACCTGTTTGTGTAACCATGTCAGTTTTTGGGAAATGCCTCAGCCAACTTTCTGCATTTGCTTTGTAAATAAAGCATGAGCTAGAAACCAAAACAATGATAATTTGTTTTTTTTATTAAAAATAAGCAGGAATGAAATTCTGACAGTATGATAACCTTAAGCTAACATACTACAGTTTTACTATATTGAAAGTAAAGTTTAATAATAGATTTTATTAAAAAAAATACTACAATTACTGTTGCTGCTAAACTGACATTTTTCTAAAATAGAAATATAAATTTCTAAAAAAAATATATTTTTCTTATTTCACAGTTAGTCATATGTGTATCTATAAAGCATAGATACACATAAAGAAATTGATAGAACACATTTTAACAGTTGTACTCTCTTTAAAATCAACACCAGAGAGCCAGAAGACCGTTTAATAGCTCTTGTTTAATAATGGCTTTAATGACAATTTATTCATTGTTTAGTAATGATTTTTAACAGATGTAGACTAATGCAAAATACATTTAATTATAGTATTATAGTAAATGTACTTTATTGCACGGAACATTAGTTCTATGATAGAAACAGAAACTCGGCAAAAAATAGTTAGTAACTAATTAGCTGTGCTGTTAGCTTCTGTAGCAAGCCTACACACAACACGTGTACCGTGTTGCAAATGTTTATTTCATAACAGAATTATCTTTTCTAACGGGAGGAGCCACTTTAGTAGCCAAGCATTGATCATACTGTTTTTATTTTACTACTAAAAAAAAGCCAACTTTGTCTTTATTTTCTTAATGAGGAGGAAAGTTTAGAGGCTTTTCTCCTCTTTCTGCCATCAAAAAAGACAGAAAAGAAAACCCTGCACTGCCTCTGGCACCTCATTAAAAGGAGTTTAAACTGTAGGACCCGTAGACAGAATATATTAGTGAATTTGAAACCGTAGTATGCCTTGAAAGTGTTGTCTTTTTTTACCTAATTTTTAGTTTTTAGGTTTTCTTCTTCATCTCAAGATTTGTCCTAACCTCGTTGTCATGAAACCTTGACTCTATGCTGAAAATGGTAGTTACTCAGATCAAAATGTAAAAAATATCAAATAAAAAAGAAAAATAACCCCACTGAGAATAACAAGCCATGCTCAGAAAGTTCCTTTGTACGGTTCTTTGTTATTTTGACATGTTGTTATTGTCATTTCTTCCACTTACTGGGCCGGCATGGGTATTTCAGCATCTTTTTTTTTCTCTCTATTACCATCTGAACAGAAAACAATTTTCAAATTGGAGGGGAAAATATCCATTTAGATAACATCCTGAGAGATGAGGCTTGGCCTTATACTGGCCTTCCAGCAGTAATAGATGGTGGGGATGTCACATACTGTATGTGCTCCCCTGGATAAATGTGCATACATACCTTTAGAGTTTCTATAATTGACTTTTTTGTCCTACCTTAATAAAGAGCATTTTTCAGACGGTGAGTATTTTATCCACAACATTTAGAATCAGTATTAGTCACCCATTACGTGCCTCTTTCAAATTAAACTGAAAGCACAGATAATTGCTGCCCCAGACGGCCACGTAATTCTGGGATACCAAACAATCAACTTGATCTAGTTAAATGCTCATTTCTCCAACATTTAATTTACACACAGGAGCTCTGTTTTTTGGTTATTGTCGCATTGGGCAGCTAGCATTTGGGGCTAATTTTAGCTTTTATATGTACATATTTTTTCCCCCTCTTATAAATATGATCAAAGACTCAAGTGAATTGTTTCAAATGCATTACAATTGAAATTTGATGGATGCTATGCAACACTCCTTGTTGGAATGACAGTTCTGATAAAGGTCATCTCCCAACCCATAACTTCAACTACTTGGGGAAATTTATTCACCGTGCCATTTTGCCTGCAGGATACCTTCAGCACAGAACTGTTTATTAAATGGCACACAAGGCTTATGTGTAGCGCTGAGATAAGAACTTTGAAATATTAAAAATGCACGGCACTAGATAGTGTTTTTTTTTATTTATTATTATTTTATTTGACAGGACCACTCTGAATGAGAATAGACGTCTTCTAAACACAAGTGAAACAACAATAAGCCTAACTTTTTTCCTGCTTACATACATGCAGCCCTGTCTGGCCGCACAAACTTTGCTTGTCTTCAATTGTGAAATTAAAGCAATCAATGAAGCACAAAACAAAGTTGAAAAAATAGTTTTTCTGTGTTGACCCAGACTAAAAAAACAGGCTCAAAGTTAGATTTAATCAGCAATGTTTTAAAAAGAAAATAAAGTTTTACATTTAGCTTTAGTCTTTGTTAGAAGCAACTGTAGCATAATGTTGCCTTTTTCTTTGCAATATATATGTTAAAAACAAAGCAATAAGTAGACTCACAGCACACAGGAAGTTTTTGCAGAAAAACAGACTCAAAGAGTGAATGATGGCCATCAGAGGAGTGTGGGATGAAGAGCTCAAGAGGCCAAAGGCAGGCAGAACAGAGTGATCTGTCTGTCACACGGGGGAAGCTGTGGAGAGACTTATCCAGTGGCTGATCTGGTTGGGAGCGAGCAGACAGACGGGACTTAGAGAGCGGCTTGGTGGGAGCATGAGCAGAATGGCAAACGGCTTGGCAGCAAACGTGGCTGAAGGTTGAACACAAAAGGCAGGTGGAGGGATGATGAGCAGGCAAATGAGCTGGCAGATTGGTAATTCAGAGGCGCGGGGAAAGGTCACGTTAGAAAATCCAAAGAAACTGATCTTAAAGTTGGCTTTTTAGCATTTGCTGCCACTTAAAGTGACAAAGTGGTCTGGCGAAGGCTGTAAAAAAAAAAAAAAAAGTTAGGGTAGATATAATGCTTAAGCTAATGAGATGATGAAGTGCAGGAGTGGAACCTTTCTGAATGAACTGGGTCCACTCCTTACCTGTGCGCTGGTGTGTGACTCGGCTAGAAGGGATGACGAGCGGCAAGAGAGGAGTTTATCTCCTAAATGGAGGCAAAAGCATTTGCCTGTGAGAGAAGGTGTCCCCCTAAATCAGGTACAATCTGTCTAAGTGTATTGTGCCATTACCAGTTGACAACTTAAATGTGCAACAGAGACATTTAAAATTCCATAAATCACATGCTGGTTAATGTATAGCAGAGGTGTCAAACTCCGGTCCTCTGCGGCTCATTATCCTGGATGTTTTAGACACTTCCCTTCTTCAGCACATCTGATTTAAATGAATGGGTCATTAACATGCTTTTGTTTTAGGATTTGATCACAGTGTTGGAGCAGGGACACAACCTACAGTGGCCCCCATGGACTGAAATTTGATATTCTTTATGTACAGCAGTGGTCTCCAACCCTGGTCCTCGAGGGCCACTATCCTGCATGTTTTACTTGTTTCTCTGCTCCAACACACCTGATTTGAATCAATGGGTGATTAACAGGCTTCTGCCGAACATGAAGAGGTAATTTAACCACTGAATCAGGTGTGTTGGAGCAGGGAAACAAGTAAAACATGCAGGATAGTGGCCCTCCAGGACCAGGGTTAGAGACCCCTGATGTACAGCCAAGAATTCATCACAACCAGCAGATTAATTTCAGACTACATTCTGACACTGTCATCAAAACAGCTCTGGTATGTTTGGATCAGTCGAACGATCAAGCAGATTTGAGCAGGTCATCTGATGTATGCACCGCCTGATGCAACTTTTTAAATTGTGGGCAGATTTTGCCTAGTCGGCATGCCACTCTGTGCGTCAATGTATAAAAGGTGTGGACCCATTATTTTGTTATTATAATGAGTCTTTTTAGCACTTGTTATATGCCATAAATGGGTGCTGCAACAGTCCAATACCAAGAAACCCTTTTTCAAAAATATATTAAAAATAAATAATATGCAAACGATTTAGTTAACAAAGACAGATGAGCCTTTTTATGTCTGGTTTTGTATTTTATCTGCCTTTTATAGGTTGATTTTTAATTTAACACAAAGCAAGGGTTTCTCAATTATTTAAAAGTGACAAACAGAGAAATGTGGGAGGTGAGACAAACAGAAGTTGAAGCAAAATCTTTGGTAATACAAACATGATGGTTTCTGCTCTTGCACTTGTTTTCACACAGAGTTTAAAATCAGGACATAACTTACCTTTAGGAACAAACATTATATTATGCACTGATGGCTCTACTTGGTATAAAGTTTATGTTTATCCAGGAGTTCATGGTGTGCTAGTTGTCCTTGTCTACACACAAAAAAAATGAACAGAACAGAACATCCGAGGTGCACATGGAATCTTTACCCCCACACAACTCCAAAACACCCCAACAACAACAAAACACAATTAAAAAACTAAAATAAAACCGAAAAAAAACCCCACCAAGATGACATTTTTTTATTTTTATAATTGACCCCTCATGTTGACTCAGAGAAGTCGCGGGAGGCAGAATTCCCTCTGCCTCATTAAAGAAGGACACAAATGCACGCATGGGAGAACCTAAAGGCTAGGCTAGAAGCTGGAAAAGCAGAAATCAGTGTTGAGTTCTATCAATTTTCATGTGCCTTTTCAAAATTATAAATGAGGAAAATTAAATTCCTTTTCAGAGCCATCTGCATAGAATCAGATTTGTTAGCGTATTTGAGGAGAAGGTACACTGTGTCTTCGCCTTTTCTGCTGCCGTGTTCTGTGGGCCATTATCTGTCCAAAGAGACATCGCTTTCCTGGAAATGTGACACAAAATTACCCACAATCCCTTCCTGCGCTCCCATCAATTTGGCAGTTTCGCAGGCCCCTGGAGTTGCAGGATAATTTAGGCTGGGATTTCAGGTGAAATTGTGTGTGCCCACATGCAAGTTTGTGTGTGCACGAGGAGAAATGGGAAAGTGATAAGTTGTACGCTGAGGATTGAAGACTGACGTTAAATGGAATGGAACTTTTTCTGCTGGAGATAAAGAGATTTATAGGTAAACTCCAGCATAAAAAAGTTTGTTCCTTATGTTTCTTCATTTGCAAAATCATATTATAGCAGCTTTAGTGATTTAACAGCTGAAGGAAATTCCTCATGTGCGTACTTAGCCTGTATATGAACTCCACTGTAATTCCTCTCTTTAACATGTCAGCTATGCAAATAGTATATGACAACTTGTGGTATACTATTAGCCTCCAACGCAGAACTAATTTGCCTTTGAATATGGCCGAAAGGCTTTGCAGTCATATTCAAGCTCAACAATCAGTCTCTGAAGCCTCGGGGGCACTGCCAAAAAGCTCCTGCTAATGCCTTTTGGGATTTGGTGGAACCAATATATTCCTGAAATAAGTCAGGAACACCTGGCTCAATCTCCGAAACTGAAGACAAGCTTCATCTACTTTCCATCTGCCTGGCTGTTGGCACCCAGATGTTCTGACGAAGAAAAGTAATGAAAGCAAGGCAGATATATATATAAAAAAAGTACAAATTTGAAAAAAGAAGGAGTAAAACAAAGTAAACCAGAGAAATTTCAGTTTCTGTGAAGATGCAGTGTGAATGCTGAGTGCTGAAATTTGTCAAAGTCAGAATGAACAAGCAGAAGAGAAAATCAGCAAAAGAGTAGCTAAAAGGAGCATAAAAAGAAAAATAAAGCAAATTTGCTGAAGTAGATTTAAGAGAACAATGTTTTTTGAAGGAACTGAAGTGATCTCAATTTATTTCTAAGAGGAAAATCTTTTGTACATAGAGTTAAACAATTCAAAAAGTGTAAAAGTTACAAATATCAGACAATAGCTTCCTGATTGAGCTGATTGGTTAAAATAGCACAAAATATGCAGAAGCAGTAGAAGAAGAAACTGTTATCAGGAAAATAATTGTGTGAATGCTGAATCAGCAGGTACACAAAGTTATTTCGAAAAACAGATTGTGGTTATCTAACAAAATGAAAAGTCCATTACAAACAAGAAAATTATAATTTAAGGTTTTTGAAAGGCTATATTTCATACTGTACTTCAATCATTTTTACTTGGTAATCTAATTAGAAGTTGTCCCGTGGAGCTTGGAGTGTACACAAATCTTGTCAATATAAGTTCTCCAATCACGTCAGAGAACTGATACAGGGATGGGCAAACCAATCTTCTCTGATAGGCCTGCATTCATTATCTGTTGTCACTGGTGATTTATGAGTCTTGTGGTCTTGCACCCTGGCAGCCGTATGTCTCCACGTGCTTACACACTAATGACATTCGAATTCATCATCCAAAGACACAATCCACACACCGAATGAACTTCTAATGGTATTGACACCAGCAGAGCTTTTCCTCTTTCCACCTCCCTGACTCTGCTTAACAAGCATAACTGCAGACTTTGATTTGGGAAGGAAAGAGCTCACTGAAGCAATTTTGGTTTCGGCCGAAGGGTGTTGTTGCCAAAACACAGACAAAGAAATTACAGTAGTCTAATTATCCATCAGCCCACATGGTGTAAGGTTGAAAGGGAGAAAATAACATTACATCCAATTACGGTCCATTAGCTGATGGGTAATCTAAAATTGCTTCCCATTGTGTGGAGTGAGTCAATATCTGGTCCCTAATACCACATAAATGATAAGATGCACATCATCAACTTTCACCACAGAGAATAGCCCAACTTTATTCAGTCAATTTCAATATAAAGTTACAGGAGAAAAGCTCATTTTAAAAGGCTTCCGAAAATAATCAGAGGTCTAAACAGGCTATTGTTTCAGAAACTCCACCATGCAGATTGTTTGTCAGGTCAGTGGTGTCCAATCCTGGTCCTCGAGGGCCACCGTCCTGCATGTTTCTGTTGTTTCTCTGCTTCAACACACCTGATTTGAATGAATGGGTGATTAACAGGCTCCTGCAGAACTTGAAGACCAGCTGAGGGGGTAAGTCAACCACTGAATCAGGCATGTTGGAGCAGGGAAACAAGAAACAAAAGGAGACTTGCTCTGTGTCCTCTTATTCCCACTTAAAGTCACCATCTTTTTCTTAAAGGTCTCTGTTTTCAACTCGACAGCATGAAGGCTGCTACATTCAGTCTCTTATACAGCTCTTCGATGGCTGTTTATCAAACATTCTGATTGGAGGGTGACTGATATGAGTTTTTTGTGGCTGTTGTTGATATTTAGAAATCAGGACTGAGATGCAACACCAATGTTTTAAAATTTTTGGCTAATACTTAAAAGTATATAGAAGAGCATTCTCACTTAAAAAAAAATGAAACTGTGGGCTACAGCAGGATGGTTCTAACAGCAGCTTCATTTTCCTTCTTGGTAATTGTCTAAGTATTATGTACAGACATGGCATTTTCAGTTTTTAAAAAAGTGGCCAATATCAGCTGATTAAAATCAGCCGAATGATTAATTGGTTTAATATATTTATCTCTAATTCTGATATATCATTAATCAAACACCTTTCTTTTTAGCACTGGCAACACATACTGTTTAAATTTGTTAGTCAATTTTTGATTAAGAATGTGTGTGTGTGTGTGTGTGTGTATATATATATATATATATATATATATATATATATATATATATTAGTTTTGAAAAATTAGAATTTAATGCCTGCAAAATGGTTTAAAAGTTGGGACAGAGGCATTAGTTCTGTACTTCATCACTTGTGTCAACGTTAAGAGTATTGTTTTATAAACTTGTCTGTAGTCAATCTTTTTTTTTCAAGAATATTAAAGCAACTGCACCACTTAAAGCTGAATAGACTTCATAATGGTGCTTTAGTCAAGCATCAGTCTTTGTTAGAATAGAAAAATGTTTTGTGATTTAGATGATTTAGAAACCTCGTCCTCAAGTTGTCTAATTATTTGCCCACGCACTTTGTCTTGTCGAGTGAACTGACCCCCTGCTTCACTTTTCTATCTGTTGCCAGAAATCACAGTTCTTTCCAGTTTTCTGTCAATCTTTTTGAACTTTACTGGTAACTTAAAAAAAAAGTTTATAAAACCAAATTTTCAGACAGAAATAAATTTTCTCCGCTCTGCTTTTGTGAATTTGTTGCTTTTGAGTGTGTGCGGTAATTGCTGGGTTGAAATCGTTTGTGCGTGACTGCATTCTGTTCTGCTGAAATGACGGCCGTCTCTCTCACTGGATCATTTAGCACCCATTGATCTCTTGATTACCATGTTAACTGAGCTGTCAGCTTCGGCATCTGGCATCACTGATTCAGGCAGGGAGAAAATAAACCAGGAGGCTGTGCCACTTATCATGCACGGCCACACAGTCTCTTTCCCCTTTCGCTGAGGGTTGGCCGCCCCAATTAGGTGCCCGAAAAAAGTCCTCATAAAAAGCTCCGTAAATAAGTAATGAAAACCTGTCAAGTCCTGTGTAGTTTTTATTAGTTTTTACAGAAAACGGCACACATTCCCTCATGCATGTGTGACATGTCACTGATGGTGCTGACTGTAAAATATTACTGATAAAATTATTAAATGTGCCAAATAAACTTTAAAAAATTAGACATGATTTAAGGCGCAAAACAACAAGGTGACTTTTTATTGAAGAGACTCAGAGACTGTTCAACAGTTTATCATATTATCTGTATTTGTTTATGAAGCTGTAATTCTTTGTTGCAGTATAAGTTGTTTCCTTCTTGTACAAGAAGAAAAGTTTGCGTCATACATCACTGAGACAAAAGTAGTTAATGGGGATCTATTTTCAGTTCGTTTTCCACCCCGAAGCCTTTTAGTTTGATTAAAACACAACAAACACGGCAGAGTTAGAAATTTATCACAAAAAAATTAGAATTTGTGCCCACTCCATTCTGTATGTGAACTGGGTTGGTGTTGTTTAATTTTGATTCCCATCTGCAGCAATTAACTCGTTTTGGGTCATATTTTATTGCGGCACCAACAAGTTCACAGTTAATGGACAAAATTATAAAAGACTCCCATTATGACCTATTTGGTTTTGTGGAAATGAGTGCATTTATGTGATAAATGTCAAATTATTATGAAACTCAAATTTGAATGCAAGTTAGTCCAAATTCTTTTAATTAATACAATCAAATCATAATTCAATGTAATAGTCAGATTTGTTACGTATATATAAAATGTCATTTATAAAACGTTATAGTCTGTCCAATTCAGACATGATTGCTTCCAATTATATGAAGACTATATTTGTTAAAAGTATTATTAGTCATAAAATGATCATAATGGTAAAAGGGAAAGGCAAGACAAGATAGAGGCAGTGGGAAATGAAAGCTTGTGGACAAATAGCTAAAAAAATGGGTGCAAAAGCAGGTTGCAGATGCTACAGTCTAAAAAGAAAACTTCTTAATTGGAACAAAAATCAGCAAATAGTTTGGTATATTTGACTTGTGGTCAGTTTGTAATTAAAAAGAAAGTATCATTCTTTAAAGGAATGCATGCCAAAGTTTTAAACGGCTCAAAATATGTAAAGCTGACTGAGTTATAGCCCCTCTTTGTGTTGATTTTATGCACATTATCTTACAGCGTGACACGCTTGTGCTTTTCTGTTTTTTTAATGTGGCACACCGACTGTGTGTCTCCCTCAGCTGTCCACATCAGAGTCTGTCCTGCTGACACTGATCAATGCCAATGAGGGATGGAGAGGATGGAGACAACAACAGGGATATTGACAGCAAGAATAGATTTTACAGCAAGCCAGTCAGCACAGTCACGTAGTGATTACACGTTGTGAGGACTTGTCAAAACAAACGACTTACTTCATCTATTTCTCATTTTCCTTCACTTCCTCATCTTCTTTTTTATGTAATGAACACTAATGTGCTGAAACTGAGTGCCGCGCTCAAGTATCATAAACGGATGCGATAATTACAACCATCAATATTCATCTGTACCGCACAGAGTTGTGTCCTGAAATTAAAACATTTCTTTGCAGTCCAGCAACAGTGAACAACAATCTGGTGCCATTACTTACAGCAGACACGCATGTAATGAGAACACAAGCAATCTGTGTGTGACAAAGATTAGTCTTGTTGGAACTCATAAGCAGGGCTACATTTATCAGCCGTGTTTTTTTTAAAATTCCAGCTAGGCAACCGTCTAGCCACCCAATCATGAATTTTAAATACCCTCATTCATCTGTGGAGAATAAATGTGACTCCAGGTGTCATGGAGAGAAATCAGGTGTGGACTGCTTGACAGCTTGAGCTAAACCTCTAAAAGAAATGGTTTGGATTTCTCAACCTTCTCAACCTTTTCTTTGGGAGTAAATTAATGCTTCAGATCCACACTGAGTGACTCTCACAAGGTTGGCAACCATTTAAAAACAGTACAGTGAATTAAATTGTTTTTTTTAAACTGATAAACTCAGGCCCTTAGTATGTTTTTGAACACATTATGGAAAAATAAATTTTAAGTCAACAATAGCATGGATAACATATTTAGTCCATACTATAAAAGTTAAATAAAAAAGGTGTAATTCACAAAAAAAAACCCAAATAAAAACACTGAAATAGTCCAAAGTATTGCAATTAAAAAACACGTTCTGAGCTACCAACTCTGAAACCAGCAAACCCACAAGGTGCACAATCGGTGCATTCAAATAATGTGGAGCCGAAAGAAAGAGAAAAATGGTGAAAGGTCCGCTCTTATCCGCACACTTTTTATCTCACCAAGGTTCTACATAGAACTTCACAAAATGAATTCATACGGTCCTGCCTTTTATGTATTTGCTTTTTTTCCCTCTTGCATTCATTCACCAATAAGCATTTCGGGGGGGAAATGGAAAAAGTCAATGGTTGTATCGAAGGACACTTTGGCCTTCTGCACGGTCTGGGATAGACGACCACTACGCTTTGAAGCTTTAATGTAAAAAAGAAGCCATGTTTATATGCACATCTAATAACTTTCTTCTTTATAGGAACATATTCTGATTATGTCCAAATGAGTTGCATGTTGAATATTCAGTTCATGTTCATACTATAACAAACAATAGACTGATGATTACATTATACATCACATCCACCTACTCTTCTGATTTGCTTTCCTTTTAAATAGAAAACCTTCATTACATCCATATTCTTCAGTTGCAGAGAATTACTTGGGGTTTCTCCATCGGGTTGAAAGCGTGTCTTCCTGTTCTGTGCCGACTGTTGGATCTGAGGGCAGGAGTAGCAAAGCTGCAATGTGTCACCAGATGCCATGAAAACTCAGGGAATGGTGCGATTAAAAAAAAGTGTACAAGAATAAAGATGCAGCAGCTAAGATCAGAATACCTCACAGAGTTGACCTCCACCAAGGAGGTATATGTCTTCCGTAGCGTTTGTTTGTCTGTAAACAAGATTACTTTTAAAGTAATGAACAGATTTTGATGAAATATTCAGGAAATGTTGAGGTCGCCACAAAGACCAAATTAATTAAATTCTGGTGGTGATCGAGATCACGATTCGGCTACTATAATTTCTTAATGCACCTGTGACCTAGGCGGAGGTTTGCGCTCTCCGAGTGCCTCAACATACAGCGATGGCGTCACATGATGATGATGTCATCAGTCCCACGATGACATTCAATTATGGCTGACCTCATCCATGTTAACTTAATCATGAAATGCTGTTTCAGTCAAACTAAGGTCTTAATTGGGTTAATATTGAAACAATGCTGAATCTGTGAACGTAACCTTATAGAGCTGACCTCTCCAGGAGGAAAACACCTCGGCTTTAGAAACACCTGTGTTGGAAAATGACAACATCCAGTCAAAGTGTAGGGCTTGGAGCTGAGGGCATAAATGCCCCCCCACCCCCCCTCTACTGTTCTTGTGTTTAAATCCATCCACGTAGAAGATATGGATGCATATGTGAGGGCTTGGACTATTTTTTCTGTTTAATTTCTGATATTAAAGTGGGCTTCTGGATCTTTTCTTACTGAAAAATCCCTTTTGTATACTTATGAATAAGTTTCACTTCCTTTTTTCTATTACGTTCTCGAAGTTACTGATTAAAATGAAGCCTGGAGCCTGAAGTCTGGGTCATCAAAATAAATGTATAACAGAAATAATCGGCTTCTCATAAATCTCACCAGGATTCTTGGTAAACAAATAAAATTAGGAAGCCCAAGAGCGAAGGGGGGAAAAAAACAAAGCCAACACAAAACAAAACAAAAAAACACCCACTCACTGACCAGGAAATTAACTGGCTGCATAGTTTATGTGTTGCACCTATAAACAATTTTTAGACGGTATTCACAGTTTGTATGAGAAATGTCGAGTGTGCATATATTAGCCTGGTCATTGTTATGGTCCTCCGAGGACAAAAGGCTGCGTTTTATTGATTATCAGCAGCGCCCTGCCGCATGCTGCGTTTGGAATAACTCACACTGAACCGTTTTAACAGATGTTCAGATAAGCCCTCCGAAGTCTGCCCTGTGCCTCCGAACCTTTACGTGTCAATCAGAGGGTGGAGGTTTGCTCTGACCACATTAGAGCCAAAATGAAATAGTTTGACCCTTCAGCAAATCTTTGGTCTTCGCCTGAGCAAACAAACCTGGGGAGAAATCCTTCTGTTCGCGCGTCGAGGGGAATTTAAGGCCCAATCTGTGAACTCAGACAGTTTGCAGCACGAACTGAAGGTGAATGACGTGAATTAACGAGACAGGTTTTATGTTTAAAACTATCTAGCCTTCAAGGTAACTAAAGTCTTATTGGACAAACGTAATTCACTCTTCAGAGCTGAAATAAACTATTCATAATATGTGCTTCAAATTCAGACCATAAGCAAGCAATGCTTCCCTTTCAGTGTGCCTGGCTGCTATTATTTAGTGCAGAGGGATATTTATGAGTATTTTGTTTGCTTTCGTGATAAAATGAAATAAGCCATCTGTAGAGAATTAGTACAGTCATAAAACTTTTTTTTTTTTTACCAAGAGTGATATACTCTGTCTGGAGTTTTTTTTTAAATTTAATTTAATTTTTATTTAGATCTTTATTTAACCGGGAAATAAAAACTGGAGATTTATACCTGTTTTATGAGACTGTCCTGTCCCAGACAGACGGCCTCTCAAAACAGCCCTTTGATTTGTGCGGTCGCTGTAAATTACCCAAACTGTGACGGGTTTCCACATAAATCAGGAAAATAACTTTCTTTTGTTGGACCAAAAAAAAAAAAATTTATGTCTACTAAACAATTAAAAGACAGGATGTTGAGAATATGGGGGATATATATATAAACCTGGAAGGTTAAGAGAATTGAATTAACACATTAACATAAAAACTAACGACTTTTTTCTTTGACTGTAAGCCAGTGGGAGAGGATGATTTTACTGATCATTTAGAAATCATGGACAATCAATACCTTAGATCACTGTGTACTATTTTAATCTACAAGCAAATATACACAGATCTATATTTCCTCAATCAAATGACATGTTCTACAAAAACAAATAGTTAAGATCTGTTGAAGTGGGATTCTGAGGAAACATTATGACCTATTAATATCTTACCTGTTGTAGATAGTGACCTCAGTTAATTTTGACCCCACTGACAAGCTAAAGGTTAGTCAGAGCGAGGGTCAAACCACAGTGACTGATTTGTGAAATTCTCAAAGGTTTTATAGCAGTTCATGTAAATGCTGCTTTATAGATGCCTCACACTGCTGTCAGTTTTGCATTACTTGGTTATTCTGGCAGAATATTATGACGTTCTTATTGGAAGTTCCACAGGCTGCACTGAAAATACTACTACGAGCTGGTTTTGTTGCTATTTGCGCTGGCAAAACAACATAGACTTCAATGCAAACGGTCATGTAAGTTCAAATCAACTGCAGTGGAAAAGTTTATAAAATGGGACTTAATGATTGTTTTGAGATTTGAGTTGATTTAAGACGGCAGCAATCCACTTTGGTCTTGGCCCTGTCGCACAGCGTTCAACTTCTTTTATCCAAAATGAGGTCGTTCAAAGAGTTATCTGCAGCAGATGAGATATTAATTGTTCATAACCCGTTCACAGAGCCTCACTTCAAAAGATCCGAACTATCCCTTTAAGAACATTTCGAAATATATAAATATATATTTTTTCTTTTTGAATCAGAGTAAAGTGATTCATCTATGCCTGCACAGCGCTATCCACCCACTCATCCCCAATGAGATTCAGAGCAGGAAGTCACTGAAAAGTAATGAAGAAGTATGACTTTAGCTCCAGGAAATGGTTTCCTGCTGTAGCCTTCACGATAACTCCCCAACCTTTTTTTTTTTTTAATCAGACATAAAACCATTTTACCTCACTAACAATCAAGTCAAAGACGGAAATAGATACAGACATCTGTCTTAATGGCTTCTGCATACATTAAAATAGTCTGGAAATTATGCTGTTTTTTTGTTATTTTGGAGATGGCATATGTCAGATAAATAAAAGATTAAATGCAATTAAGCCCTGTGAGAGATTCCTTGATGTCTTGGAACCAAATGCCTGACCGAGAGGTGGAGTCCTTGTTGATTTATTGGATTTAAAAATAGATTTGTATCCTTGGCAAAGAGTGCTGTTGTCACATGGCATTACAATCCTTGTCTGCAAAACAAGAAAAAAAGTTTTTTTTCCTACTCTGGCATAAAAAAAGGAGATTATCTAAAATAATAAATAATCACGGGAAAATAACTGAGGGGGTACAGCATTTTAGAGGAGAGCCCACTTTTTCCTCTTTTCTCCTAAATATGCTTTGTTTCGTTCCTTTGCACCTGAAATCCCACCCTGCACAACGCCAGTTTTTTTTGGTTTTTTTTTTCTGAATGTTGCTTTTATTTGTTGCAATTTAACACATCGGCTAAAAGTTTCAAAATGTCAACACGGTTTATTGATTCCAACCAAAGAGGCCCAAAGAAAAGGTCTCTTCAAACACCCCCTGTGGGCATACGCTGAAAATCACTAACAGTATCCATAATTTGCAGCCCTGTGGGGTAAATGTTAAGAGTTGAAAGCAAACACATCACAGTAAGATTAATCACTCGCAACATCTATTCTGGCAGCCAGCAAAACTCTCTGCAGATACTCTGGAATCAACCACATTTTGATAGCCACTCAGCTGAAGTGGGTCATTTACATACGTTAGATCCGAGCAGAGCAGATGATATCTTTGGTAAATGGTATTTTCACCTTCTGGCACCTTTCTAGTTCGTTGTGCTTTCCATAACCGCGGGCTCCGCTTCATCCTTGGGGCCCAGTCACGTTTCTGCGTAATAAATGGACGATCTCAGTCGGCCAAACTTCTGGACGAAGTCCTCCTGAGCTCGGACCAAAGCTTCCTCATCTATGTAGACGGCCGGCCTCCTCGCTGCCGTGAAGTACTGCACCTTCCTGAGGCTCCAGCCGAGGACGTACATGAGCAGGCCGCACACCGCTGCCGTGGACCGGCCCACTCCTGCGTTGCAGTGAACGTAGACGGTGTGACTGTTTTCCAGGAGACCGTGGAGCAAGAATACAGCCTGAGGCAGCATCCTGATCCGCCCTTCAGAGGAAAACACGGTAAACATTTGTTAATCTCTCAATGAAGTCTGTTTTAGTTGCTGATTGTGACTGAATGAAATAATTATATATTGGATTTAATCAGAATACAGAAACAAATCACTTAAAACACTGCTATGTTATTAATGTCTCTTAATATTAAACTAAATAAGCTATATTAAACACCTATTTGAAGGAACATTTATATGCTACTTTTAAGTATAAAACCTTTCAGTTTTAACATTTCTCCTGTTTTCAGTTACATACTGGGTTGAAATGATTTGATAATGAATGGATTATTTTTATTTGCTTTCTTCTTTGGTCAGCAGGTTGCAGCAGGTGGTTTTGTCCCAAATTCCACCACAAGTGAAGCTCTCCTTACCCTCGGTGCTCATGTCAGGTGTGGGGATCCACACGTACACGATGCCGCAGTCTTTGTACAGATGCATCATGGTCTCCGGGCTCATGGCCTGCTCGGGGTCGCGCCTGCATCCGCCGGAGTTGTTCACCACGTCCCACTCCGTCTGGAAGTTCATCACCGCCGTGACGCCCAGTTCATGCTTCATCTTCACCGTCACGTGCTCCACCTGTCGAGGGCAGCTACCCAGCCAGACACGAGGCAGCACCCTGCGGTAGATATATATAAACGTTTTAAAAAAGTGAAGATAAAGAGGAAAAGACTGATGCTATTTTTAAAATCCCCTCAAACAGACGGTGACTTGAACAGGTCAGGTTACTGCTGAGTCAAGTGTTGGACCTGTTTGTTCTTTGTCTCACCTCCTCCCTCCCTCCCTCCCTCCTTCTAATCTTCTTCCTGCTCACCACGTTGTTTGAGCCCGACTCCATTTATTGTTCATTAGCATGCACAAAGTCAACAGGCAGAGGAAGTGACACGTAAAAGACAGGACGAACGCTGTTCGGACGTGATGTTCCAGAGTGGAACTGGGCTCCACGACGTGCCGTTACCTGATACTCAGTTTTTTTAATGACTTTATGTCCTCATTAAAAAAACAAAACAAAAGATGTCATAAGAGCTTTATTTTTCTTATAATGGAATATTTTTAAATTCTGTATCCAAATTTAGACAAATGGCATTTAAGGCTGTATCCTCTCTAAATGTGAGCCCGACAGGTGAGTTACCTGTAAGGAAGTGAGAAGGTGTCTGAAAATGATAAGGGCTTGCTGCAGAGAGTGTGTGTGTTATAATTGGGGCAACCCTG
The DNA here is from genome assembly GCF_001649575.2 of Kryptolebias marmoratus. Classification (NCBI taxonomy): domain Eukaryota; kingdom Metazoa; phylum Chordata; class Actinopteri; order Cyprinodontiformes; family Rivulidae; genus Kryptolebias; species Kryptolebias marmoratus. The sequence goes on from NC_051448.1 coordinate 9,577,136, forward strand.
ATGCACAGTTTGAAAGGCTAATTTAGAAAGCTATTAACAAAGTCTCTGTGCTTCCTGCCGAACACGGGCCCTTGACATAAACCTTGTAAGGTCTTTTGGACACAAATTAAAACCTGATGCTACCAGCCACGCTGGCTCATTCTTATGCGAGTTATGTGCTCACTGCTTCAGGGATCGGTGGCTCGTTTCTGCTGTGCCTGCTGTGCCTCGGCCAGGAGTCTGTGGCCGACTAACGGGGCACGCATGGGTGAGTTGATTTAAGGGCGCACTGGACCAAAATGAACGCTTTGCTCCGATGTGAACATCTGTCCTCTGCTTTTCTTTCTACTGTCTCTGTTCAGTCGTGTCTATCGCCGCTGCAGGTAAGAATGGAGCGACACATCCAGGTACTTGGCCCCCGCTGCAGTGTTCCTGCTTCCATTGAAGGGAAACCACACCTTCAATTTGACTGGCAGGAAATGGAGCGCCTGATGCGTTGGCTAATAAAACTGCTTCAAATAGGAGAACAGCGTTGCTTCGAAGCTTTTAAGTGCCCCAAAATTATGGCCTGTCAGGTAAGCAACTACCTGTTGTTACTGTCAGTGAAGGATCAGCTGTGTTCTGAAGGAAAAAAACTTTCATAAATATGGATCAAAGTTCATCATAATGGACAAATGTGATGTGTCGTAAACTGAATCCCCGGAGAATGTGCTGCATTTCTCTCACTCATCATGTTGTTTCTTTAATAAGTTTAATAAGTCTTTAATAAATTTTGCTGTTTTGGAAGTCGGTCATCACTGAGTTACAGTAAACTAATGAAACTATTAATAGGCAGCATTCTTTAAGGCGGGTTAACCAGTAGCTGCAGAAGTGTTTAAACATTTTATCTTAGCGAACAAATAATGATCTGTGTGGTTTAAAATTGCTCCAAAACAAGGAAAACTCTTTCATGACCTCTGACTTCCACCCACCTAATTTTAATGTTTTTATAAACATAATACACACATAATGATGGAGCTGCAGCTGTTTACCATTTAAACCCTCTGTATGGCTGGACTGAAGCCACAAATCTGCCCTTTTATTGCCCCTCCAAACAAAAACACAAACCAGGATTCTTTGACATTTCTGTAGGCAACACCAGTATTTTCACCAGCAGTTTTATACGGCTTTTTTTCCACTAAAATGTGGCTCCACTGTTTAAAGGAGAAGGAAGGGGTTCACTAACCACAGCAAACATTATTTAGTCCTTTAAATTGTGTTGATTTAGTGCAGGACTTACTGTTCCATGCGAGTGATAATTGGTCGACAGGTTCTGTGTTAATAGTGTCAATAAAAGAAAATAATGAGCAAAATCCAAACCAGCTTTTATGCAAAGTTTAAAGCGGGAAGCCAAAGGTATTTATAAAAACATGGCACTAATAATTTATGAGTTAATTCAACAGCTTCTATAGGGAAAGGTCACACGATGAGTCATGAAGCAAGTGAAGAAATTTATTTTCTGACCAATTTGTTGTCGGAGCAGAGCAGAAATCCATCTTGCGGGGACAACACGGGAGAGATTTATGCACGAACCTTATTGAGGAAGACAGCTTATGTTTTAAAAGTGCAGTAAAGCAAAAAGAACGGTCTGATGCAACCCTCAAAGCTGTTCAGGAAACAATCACTCGAGGGAAACAAGCGGACAAATGTTTCAGACTTAGACGATCCACAGCCGTTTGTCCAGCTACAAAAACTCTGCTGGATTTGCAGCCTTTTCTCCTCATTCTTTCCCATTTTTTTCTGTCTTTTCTTCATGCTGTAAACTAAAATTAAAGCAACAAGCAAGATTTAACTATTATTATCACATTTTAGCCTGAGAATTAGGAGGTCCCGAAGAAGCTTGTTAATTTTTGTGGGGGATTATTTGGCAGAAATAATAAAATGTGTTAACTCTGGCAACCTAAATGATGAATACAGCATCCAAATATCTGAATATGCCACTTTTTCTTTCTCAGAAAACATGTTTAATTAAATGTTAAGCTGAATTTACTTCCAATGGTCTTGAAGCTTAGTTTAACACAGAAAATGAAGGCTGCAGCTAACATTTAAAGCAGCTCACAAACGAAAACTAAACTAAGTTTATGTCTTATGACACGTGAGACAGTTTAGACGTTTCATACCAAACTTTTGTCGCACATTGTTACCTTGAGAAATGCATGGCCTTCTGACCGGCCACCTTGAAGTAAAAGTTGGTGGTGTGTTTCATCTCGTCGGTGTGTCCCGTTTCCTCTATCCAGTGACCAATGGGGTGGCAGTACACTCCGTCCACCACGTTCCTCTCGTCATATGAACAACACCTGTCGTGGCTCGGACCACTACCTGGTGACAAGAAGGACAACCTCGTTAGTCCCTAAATTCCCACTGAAGAATGTAGTTGAATCAGAACTCCTGGGATCTTTATTTGTGGGGCATACAGACTTGTTTTTAAACATAGAAGATAGCAACCCCTATTTACTGAAGTACACTTATTAGGTCTTAGTACTTCAGTTTTCTTCTCTGTAATGCTTTCAGTCAGTCCAGGTTCAAAGAATAGAAACCACGTCATACCTTTTAAAATTATACTCCACTGCTGTGAACAATAAATAGGTATAAATAAACAGGGGTTCAATCAATGAGGGGCCAGGGGAACAATGGCCACCCCTATAAATATGCCGGGACCCCCTCCAGCAGACCACCTTATATTCCTGCTATAAATGCTTTTGTTTGGTGTGGATTTATAATTTTCCCTGGCTTTTGGGGAATTAGTAGAACATAAAAAAATCCTTTTTGAGGACACAAAAGATCTAACTTAAAATGAATAAAATATTATGGGGTAGAAAGCCAATGTCCTCATATCAGGATGCAGTGTCTCAGGAGGTTTATATATTATATTCATATATCATTTAATAACCTGTATATAACAACAGCATGATAAAACTCCTGAAATTTTATTGTGGGTTTTGATTTTGGGGTTTGCCACACCAAGATTTTCAGTGGCCCTCTGGAGGCGCCCCTGTAAATAAAACAACAAAACCATCAATGTGAAGCTATTTGTTTTATTTTCTTATTCTGGTACCTTTAAAGATGGAATAGTAGCTCTAATAAATGATAAATCTCGATTAAAAAAAACCTCAATGTATTTATTTATATGCCACAAAGCATCAAATAGGACATTTACAAAACGTAGCTCTACCCCCATCATGTGGCCGCACGGGTGTACTACAACAACGAATCCAACATGGCGGACTTATTTATACCCCATATGCACCTGAGGTCGTTTATATGTTTAATAGTAATTTCATTTTAAAACAATTGTAGGTGATTCAGCTCTATCCCACGGTTTACCTTCCCATTTAAAGGCGCCTCTGACTCTTTGGATAAACTTGAACCACAGCGTGTCTTTAAACGGCTCCGCCAGCTCCACTTCGCTGAGCCACAGACACGGCTCGTCGGGTGACGGCAGTTTCTGCGTAGCTTTCATCCGGACCGCTCTGTTCGGGTCCCAGTGGCCCATTTCCTCACGGGAACCCAAAACTAAAACCTCGACATCCGAGGACTCCGGAGTGAGAATGACGCCGAACCGGAATAACATGATTTTTTTTCGCGGATTTAAATGAAAGGACAGCCAGTCGTGCTCTGAAAATAAGCAGTTATTTTGGAGGGTGCAGAGATTTGTTAGCGAGAGGAGGTCTCACTCTGTCAGAATACCAGGGTACCACCTATAATTAATGTACATCGAGATACTGTATAGGTGCTGGGAGTTCAACACAACACAGCTTAACAAAACAAAATAAAACAAAGATAACCGCTTGATGTCCGAAAAATACACTTTTCCTTCCAATTTTTCTTGAAAACATGTTTCAAAATAATGAAATATTGTATACACGAGAAATCCAGCCCTAACTGATGTGAAATTCAGTCAAACACGGTGATGGCAGCATCATGCTGTGGGCATACTTTTGGGTACGGGGTGGCTTAGAGATTTGTCACAACAGGAGGAGAGATGGATGCAGAAAAAGACCTGCCAGTGTTTCCTATTTGTACTACAAGGTCTAGACACTGTGTATATAACAGACCTAATACAGTGGTATTGTTCTCAGAAAACTATCTTTTTTTCTAAGCAAACTGGTAAACATGAGGAATGTGCGTCCTTGATGCCACCTGATATGTACACAAAGGTCCTTTGTGCTTAGGATTGTGCAGCCATATCGTTAATGCGTGTTTTGTCTTTCTTTTTTATTATTATTGTCACATACCAGGTTTGATAAATGAAACTCAAAATCCAGCTGCTGACAAAAACTTGTCCAAAGTCCTGAAATTTCAGACACCTGCCTGTGAGCTGTAGGCTTAAAGGAAAGTTCTCTTTGCCTTACATCTGTCAATCAGTGAAACCAATCTGACGAGCAGGTAGACAAACTAAACCCGCCTGCCTGTCCAGCAGAACCCGCCTCATTCATTTTTTATTCTTTTGTACTCAGGGCAAAAGGTCTAAGCATCACATTTACCTCCAGAGACAGGAGGTGAAACTGCTGCTGCTAAGTGAGGTAAGTTGAGAAAGACTTCATGCATAAGTTCATACTGTATTTTTTCTCATTTCTCTTTCATGGTATAACAGGAAGAAGACATAACTTCACATACCCTTAGTTCAGTCATTTAATACTTTGTTTTTTTTTATTTGTTCCTTTAGTGACAATGGCTGAATACAAGCTCAGGGTGACAACGGGTGGCATGAAGCACGCAGGAACAATAGACCACGTCTACGTCATCTTATTTGGAGCAGAAGGGCAGAGTGAACGTACCAACTTGGACAACTTTGGAATCGACTTCAAAACCGGGACGGCAAGTTGTAGCCAACTAGGCAGTTCTCGTAACTTTCAAACAGGCCGATCAGGTTTGAACACAATGTGGAGCCACTTGTGCTTTCCCTCCATTTTCCACCTGCCAGACGCAGCTGCCGTTTCAGCTGTTACTGAGCTGGATACAGACAGATGTATACATATGGACAAGCAGGACAGGACATTACTGCCCACCAGATTTTAATGAAACTTGCAGAAAATACTTAATGGACAACTGATTACCTTTTGGAGTCTACCCGATTTAAGTTGGCTTCCACAGCCAACTGAACTTCAAAACCACAAAAATGGCTAAAACTCAGTCAGTTTTACAGATACTGAGGTAAACTTTGATGCGATAGTAGAAGAGATTATTCCCCAACACTTATTCTGAGTGCTAACTGCACAAGAATTTAGTTTAAATAGTTAATGGCAACACTTCAGAGTCAACTCTCTGTTAGTATAATATCTCACAAACAGCTACACAGATTTTAATGAATCTTTCAGGTGATTACCTTTTGGAGTCAAGACAATTCAACATGGCCGCCACAGCCAACTAATCTTAAAAAACACAAAAAAGGCTACAATTCACTATATTCTACAGCTATTATCCTAAAATTTGTTGTGTTTGTATCTGAGAGTCATTTCCAACACATTCTCCAAGTGCTACTAATTGTGCAAGCTCTTGGTTTAAAGCTTTAGCCTTAAATGCTGTTTGTCTGTTAGTAAAATATCTCTTGAACCACTGGACATATTTTATTGAAACTTTCAAGAAGTATCCATTGAACATACATCTCCAGGTGATTAAAATTTGGAGGTAGTCCAATCTAAGATGGCCACCACAGCTAATCAACGTTACCTATGACTCCTTCAATTTTACAAATAATGTGCTAAAATTTGATGTGGTAGTAGCTGAGAGTCATTTACAACACATACTCTGAGCCTGAAATCTCACAATTTTGGAGATTTAGCAAAATGCTTATTTTCAAGGTTTGACCAAAATGGTGGCACCGCCGTCATTTCTCACCAGGAGATGATCTTAGTTGAAAACTGTGGCATGAAGGGCGGCGGGCGATGAGCGTGTTACTCACATCTAATGAATGCATTACACTGACTTTATTTTTGTATTACCTGCGGTTCTCAGACAAGAACGTTCACAATCAAAACAAGCTCGCCTCTGGGGAAACTTCTGCTCCTCAAAGTGGAGAAAGATCCTCGTCTCGGCCTAAAAGAAGACGAGTGGTTCTGCTCCAAAATGGTGGTGACGACGCCAGAGGGAGCGGACGTGGTTTTCCCCTGTTACAGGTGGATTTCCAGGGGAGAAAATGTGGAGCTCAGAGGAGGGAAAGGTCTGCTAAAAATGCACCAAATTATACATCATTGATAACAGATGTTTTTTTTTATATACACAACAACCATTTAATAAACTTGAACACTGATTCTTTTTGCCTCTAAGCCACAAAGGTTTTTGAGGATGAGCATCGTCTCCTGATTGAGCACCGGAAAGAAGAGTTAAAACTGAGGAAGAGCCTGTACCAGTAAGTTTCCACTAAAGCTCATCTTAGACGCTTATCTGAACAAATCATTTTGACTTGTTTTTCCTCTGCTGTAAGATGGGAGATTACCGAGGACAAACTGTTACACAACAGCCACTTCAAAAATATATCTGAGCTCCCTGCGGAAATACGCTTCTCTGTGTCCAAATCAGAAGAAATGTCCTACACGAAGAGAATGATGTGAGTCGGTCACTCTGATCCGCACACCTACAAATGCACTTGGGTTGATCACTTTATAATGTTATACACTTTTGTGTGTGCTTCTTGCTTTAGTGGTGCTGAACTGGGCTTCAAGGGGCTGTCAGGATCCAGTAAGAAGTGGAAAGACATTGAGGACATGAAGAAAATCTTCTGGTTCAAAAAGACGACAATGTCAGGTATAAAACACCCTGTCAGCGAAAGGCAGCTTTCTTTCACAAATAAGTGATTCTCCAATAAGTTTAATATCTTCCTTTTCAGATGAGTAATAAAAAAACAATTACACTCCAGGCAGGAATGTCATAATATGTAAGGTTTAAAGGTTCAGAAAATAGTATTGGCATAAAACTATCATGGAATTTTAAAGACTGGAGTTATTTTAAAACAGCAGAAATCCACTTTGGTCATGTCTGTGTTCAGACTAGCTGCACAATTAAACTCTGTTTGATATTCAGTTTGGAGAAACAAAGGTTTGGGATGGACTGGCCTCAATAAATTAAAATCAGTGCTAACTTGTTTTTTAAAGCAAAGGATGCACATTTCAAAAAAACCTAAATGGCTGCAGTACAGAATATTGTTTTGTGATAAACTGATAATTTATCTCCTGTTGCTATCGCTGCAGAGTATGTTTCCGCTCACTGGGAGGAAGATGACTTTTTTGGATTCCAGTTCCTGAACGGAACGAACCCCAACGTGATCAGGCGCTGCTCGAAACTTCCTCCCAACTTCCCAGTCACGGAGGAGATGGTGACGCCTTTTCTGGAGTCTGGAAGCACTCTGAGGAAGGAAATGGAGGTCGGATACGCTTTTTTTTTTAACGTGAAGCTGTTTTGTTAGCTTGCGTGAATTTGCAGAACTATTTCCATGATGATCATTACGTTTTTCTGCAACTCTGCCTCATACAGAAAGGTAACATATTCCTGGTGGACCAGAAGATAATGGATGGAATACCAACAAGAGAGAAGGATGGAGATTCTTCTCACACAAGTGCTGGTTTGTGCTTGTTCTACATGAACCCTGAGAAAAAACTCAGGCCGCTGGCAATACAGGTATTTTAGTAGTAAAAGGCTTGATTTAAGTGCACATATTTGCACTTGTTGATCTCCTCATACTGAGAATATTTAATATTTTGGTGACTCGTAATGTGGTATAATAGGATGAGCGGTTCTTTGACAGTAATACTTTAATTTCAGCTTTGGCAACAACCTTCCGAGCAGAACCCCATCTTTCTGCCCAGTGACCTGCAGACAGACTGGCTTCTGGCCAAGCTGTTCTTCAAAAGTGCAGATGTGCTGGAATATCAGACGGTCCATCACCTCCTGAACACTCACTTTCTGGCCGAGGTCTTTGCTGTTGCTGCTCTCCGCTGTTTCCCCACAGGTCATCCTCTCTACAAGGTACGCAAGGAAGCTGGCGAAGCGTCACCGTGACGGCCACATTTCTTTTAAATGAGACTTGACCTTGATTTTGATGCTCTGTACAGCTGCTGATCCCTCATTTCCGTTACACTCTGCACATCAACATATTGGTTCAAACGTCTCATCTTGGACCTGGAGGGGCCTTGAGTGAGGTATGCTACGCTGATGTCCGGGTTTATCTCTAATTATCACACTCAGATCGTGGGAGTGGGGTCAGAAATTCCATCTCTTCAAAACAGAGTTGCATATTTAAAACAGTTAGATTACTTCAGAAATAAGAAGCATAACAATGGTTGGGATTAATGGCTTCTAGAGTTCCCTTGGAGTGGAGGGGCTGAGGGAGCTCATGAGAAGGGCTCTGTCTGAAACGACCTACAGCTCCCTCTGTCTGCCTGAGAACATCGCTGCACGAGGACTCGAGTCCATCCCCAACTTCTATTACAGAGACGATGCTCTGAAGCTGTGGAACTGCATCAAGAGGTCAGAAATGTTCTTTATTTTGTGAAAGGACGACTTCAGAATGCAGACCTTGTAATCAGGTTTTGTTTTGATCAGTTTTGTGAGGAGCGTGGTGGAGTATTTCTATCCGTCAAACAGTGATGTGAGTAGAGACACCGAGCTGCAGGAGTGGATCCATGAGATATTCACACACGGCTTCTTGGAAAACAAACTCTCCGGTAAAAACGTGTTGTGTGTTTATGCAGACGTGTGATGAATTTGTTGGTAGCCTTCCACAAACAAACAATCAAACAAACCAAAACCCCACAGCTGATGTGACTGGCCAAACAGCTCCATTTCTTCTCATTAGTCCAAAGAATATTCTTCCAGAAACTTTGAGGCTGGTCAACATGCAATTTGGCAAACTCCTGTCTGTGTTTTCTGTTGACAATGTAACCCTTCTGGGTCTTCCTCCATGGAACCCATTGCAATTCAAAATATGACAAATGCTGCGATCAGAAAGTGACGTATTTTGACTTATGAATTTAGCTTAAATGGTTTTAGAGGATTTCCTTGGCTCTTTTTCTACCATCCACACAATCTGTCTAATCCACCTGGAGTCGCATTTCTTCTTGCATCCACATCCTGGGAGGTTGGCTACAGTCCCATAAACCTTATATTTTTTTAAATTTTATTGGCATCTGTGGTCAGGGGGACATGAAGCTGCTTTGAGACGGCCTCGTAGCCTTCAGCTTTAACACGGACATCTATAATCTTCTTTCTGAGCTCCTCAGACAGCCTAATTTTGCTTCTTGTTCAGTGTGGTGACCACAACAAGTGGCTGTTTGTTCCCTTTAAATAGGCTGAATGGCTGATGAAACACTTGAAGGCATTTTTTATACTAATTAAGGTCAAACACTGAGTTTAAAAAAACATGACTATAATGCAAAAATTAATAGTCTCTTTAAGGGTATCAACAAATCTGTCCAGACTAATTTAGTTTTTGTAAAACAAACTAACAAAAAATTCTTTAGACAGTTTTTTTCAAATACTACAGGCATACAGATATACATTAGACAATTGCTTTAACTGAATCACTTTTGTGTCAGTGAGCTGTAAGGGCACCAACAAGTTTATCTGCGTCTGATTGTAACATTTCTGTCTTTATTTGCTGCTACTGAATTAATGTTGTTGATTGTTGTTTGAATACACTTTGACTTGACTTAATGTTGTTTTTTAAAGGTTTTCCAACACACTTCAGTACTGTGGATGAAGTGGTGAAGTTCATCACCATGGTGATCTTCACGGTGACGGTACAACACGCTGCCGTTAATAATGGACAGGTGGGCCAGTGGTGCCAGTTTTGTACAATGAAGTAATGATTTGATGGTTTAGAAAACAAAAACAGGGTAATGTCTTGAACATCTGAGTATTCACAAACATTTAAAATCTTTAGGTGTTTCTTTACTAGAAATGAAAGAAACTGGACTTTCAAGGAGATTTCTCAGTTCAAGCAAAAAATGTAGGATTTGCTTCTTTCTGTGTTCTGAACTCATATGCAAATCACTCCTGACCCTCCCACCTGAGGGTCTTTATTGGCCTGGTCCACATGACTGACTTTTAGTTCAGTTGCAAAATTCATTCTGTGGACCAGGCCAACAAAGACCCTTATGACCCTCAGGAGGGAGGGGAGGGGAGGGAGAGTGATTTGCATGTGTGCTCAGCAACTCAGTGAGGTTGTAACAGACCTTTTCTGTCTTCAAAATGTTTTGAATAAACAAGAACAGAAGTCCAGCTTTGTATAATGTAAGATTTATGTCCTAATATCATGTCCCTGTAGTAAAAAATAGTGATGAGCTTTTTTCCCTTGCAGTTTGATTACCACTCCTGGATCCCTAATGGCTCCCTTCTGCTCTGCAAACCTCCTCCAACCATGAAAGGCCAGTCGAGCATGAATACAGTTCTTGAGGTTCTCCCAAATGTTGGCGACACGGTCAAGTTTGTAGCATCAACTTGGACTCTCTCAAACAAGTACACCGACGTGGTGAGTTTAGAGTTTGCGAACACACACACTAGGGTGATCATGACTTAAAAAATGTCTAAAAATATAAAATAACCTAATGTCTCTGGCAGGTTCGTTTGGGTGAATACCCTGAAGAACGTTTCCATGAGCCAGCCATTAAGCTGATGATTAATGACCTTCAAGCTGAATTATCCTACCTGACTGAAGAAATTAAAGCAAGAAATTCTCAGCTTAAAGTACCCTACTCATATCTAGACCCTGCTGAAATAGAAAACAGTGTAGCTATTTAGGAAAACTGAGGAAAGGCAAGCAGTGACTTGAGTCCATGTATTCCTCGGCAACTGTTTTAGATGCTGGGTGGTGCTCATTTGATTTACTCCCTGCTGTAGATGGGTGAGGCAGTTTGGAACTTGTCATTATGATGGACCTGAGGTATGAGAACTATGTGGACTTTGTGCATATTCAGCAGCATTTTGGTTTGTTTAAAAGAGGCCTTTTTTCTGTCCAAAGTAAAGCTAGTGTTAAAGCGTCAGATAGTTCAGATCTTTTTGGCATGCGGTTATGATAATTATTTTACCTGTTGTAGGTGGTTCTTAAACAAACTCATTTTGAGCTTTTAGCTAGAAGCTAAGATTAAATCAGATTACTGTTGTCTTGAAACTCCATTGCCATAAATTTGAATTGTTGTAAGATGACAGCCATCTACTTTGGACTTTGACTTGGATTAGCCACAACATCACATCAAACTGCTCAGAATTGAAGACTATTTCTCCAGTCTGACGCTGTTCAAAGAGCTACCTGAAACAGGTAACATGTCTCCTCACGTGATCTGAGGGTTGGTTGTGTTATGCCCTCGATTATAGGGTATTGAGCAAATTTTGTAACCGACTATATGTGGTCACAAACCTCTGCCAGTTGTTCTATGGGCCAGTAGCTGAAGTTTTTATTTTTGTATTTTTGTAAAAACATGCCAGATGCACCAACTTGAATCTGTTGGCGCAACTTTTTTTTGACTCCCCTACATACCTTTGCTTGGGGTCATCAATGTATTATGAGTTTTAATTCTTTTTCCCAACTTGAAATAAATATTACCTGGATTTGAATGTTTATATATGCAAGTTGGATTATTTCCATTTTTTCCAAACATCTACAGATTTTAACAAAACATGATAATGATGAATGAAAAACCTGGGGAAACACCTGGAGACAAACATACAAAAGGCAGTAGGGACTTTATTAAATCGCAGCAAATTAGATACAATATTCATTACTGGATGTCCAACTCTTACGACTCTTCTTCTAACAAAACAAACCAAAATAAAAGATTTGCACATGGCTGAAGCCCTGGTACAGATCAGAAGCGCTTCAAATCAGCTTCACTGATCATTTTGGAAGGGATTAGAAGTATTTACGTAAAGTGCTGTGATAGTTTCTGACACAGAAATAATGCAGTTTAATCAACAATCTGCTTTTTTTCATGGCTACTAGTCAAAGGCAGAATAATATTGATTACCAACTTTTACACATCATTGAGAACAATAAAAATCTAATGTTCACATTTGTCAAAATATATTTTTTCTTACCAGAATAAAGATGCATTTTTAGCACAAATCCATGCAAAGTTAAATGCTGATTTTTGTTTTTTTTTAATTTTCTTTCTAAATATAAACCGTTCACAACAGACCTGACAAGCAGTATTTAATTAAGGCTTTTTCCTAATCTAAAATAATACATGAAGGGGTGATTTATTCCAAAACAAAACATCTCAACATTCACATAACACCACAGTGAATCATGCAGCTCGATTTGTGGTCAGGTGTGGACATGACGCAGGACACGACGGAGCGAGAGTCCATCTCGTGCCGTGCACATGGCAGGAAGTGGAACGGGCTCCGTCTTCTGCTCTGCTATGTTGTAGTGGCACTTCTTAAGATGGACAGACATGCTGGGGACATCAGTGAAGCCCCATGAGGACACAGGGCTGAAGGCAGTGCTGAATCTCCACATCTGTAACGGTACATAAAATAAAGATTGTGATAAATTTTGGACACATTTAAGTCCACAGTTTGATCTCAGGAAGCCTAAATATATTAGTTTTAGTGATCTGAAACAAAAAAAATGTTTGTTTGGCAATTCTTTTGCTTTTTTTAGACCAGTGGTGTTCAATCGTGGTCCTGGAGGGCCACTATCCTGCATGTTTTAGTTGTTTTCATGCTGTGATACATTTGATTTAAATGAATGAGTGATTAACAGGCTTCTGCTTGAAGACCTGCTGAAGAGCAGGGAAAAAACTAAAACATGCATGATAGTGGCCCTCCAGGACCAGGATTGGGAACCCCAGTTTTAGACCTACATGATTATGGTTACACTGCTTTTCAATATTGCATTTATGACTAACCTGTAATGGATACGTAGTACTGTAGTATTAAATTTGAACTTACCTTATTTTTGATCTGCCACGACACAGTGCCAGGACCATCAGGACACAGCCTTTGCTCCCACTGCAGCTCTACGATGCCCCTTGTCTGGAGGAGACTGGCACACACCTCCCTCATAGTTCGTGATACCAGAGACAGCTGGCACAGGCTAAAACTGTCCAGGAATCCAGCTATGTGCCACAGTATCTCCATGGGAAGTCTACTAATCTGGTCAGACTGGGGCTCACTTGAGAGCTCCGGTTCTGGGCGAGGCTGAACCCCAAACGACTTCAGGTGTCGGTCATGAACCACCATGGCTCCCTGGGTTGTCGGGTAAAACCTTCGTTGGGAAAACGTACAACCGTAATACGCGAGGGGGCAGCGGTGCTCCATCCAGCCGTTGAGGCCGGCATGAATGTCCCCATGGACGTTTCTGAAATGAGAAGAAAACTGGTCCCGACGGAATGACTGGCCGCAGATGAAGGGGAATGTATGTTGGTAGTGTGGGTTAGAAGGGAGGTAACGGTTATACGGGACCGCCTCGGCCTTCAGAGCTTCAAGGACCAGGCCGAGGCGGAGGGTACGGAATGGGCTGGGGTAGGTCAGCTGTGGCGCAGCGTGGTCACAGGCAGAAGCAGAGGCCATGTCGCCCACTCTTGTGTTGGTGACTAAAATTGCTGCAGGGAAAGTGAAAGTTTGTGTTCCAAAATCGACATGATAACCATCAACATAGACCGTATCAGAGATCCTTCTACACTCTCTGGATTCCTCTAGACAGAAGAGAAGGGCTGCTGTGATCAGATCGATCTCTCCTAGTCCCATGGGGTCATCATCCTGCTCTAGGTCTGAAGTATCCACTGCCTTGTCCTCCATTTTGGCTGACAGTTTATATGGTGGCTGGTCAGACATCATACCTATTCTGTGATTAGATAATGAATGTTGGCCCTGAGCAGTAAAAAACTGATTATGGAACCTTCTTTCAGGCTCAAGATTTTTTGAAAGCCCTAGCTCCCAATCTTCCAGGACCACATGACCAGACAACTGTGCCACACCAAGACTGACTTGAACTGGGGGCACCATTTGTTCCTGAGAAACATCAGCATTGCCATCTTGGATCTCAGTTGTCTTCAGAAAGGCCTCAGAGGCTCCTGACATTGGTCCATTGGCTGTGTTTTTAATCTTTTCATCTGCTCCTTTGAGAGCTTCATCTCCATTCAAACGGCTACTCTCCTCCTCAACGTCTCTTTGGTGCAAACTATCAGCAACTTCAGTTGCAAGGCCTTCGTTGCTGCTCAAATCAGTTTTTAAAAAACCATCTCCAATATTCAAACGTTCTGAACTGCTTTCACTACAGCTAGCACTACTAACAAAGTCTAAAGCAGCAGCTAAGCTTCTTGCTGTTTCAGCTGTGGCTTCATACAGCTTACTAAAGTGTTCCTCATTCAAGCCGTTAATTCCCCTGACGATTTTCTCTTTTGCCAAGTCTCTCGAGCTTGGTTGTGACTGATGCGAGGATGGCGAGTCAGAGGACGGCCCAATAGAAGCTGAGAACTCAGAAGCAGATGGATGTGGAGCCAAATGTTTGGTGCCGTTCTCTTTACTAACAGAAACGAGTTCTTCTTGAACAGACGGCGTCATGGCAATCACTTTAAGGGACTCAAGGAGTGTACGCTGGTCCTGGAGGGCAAGTGCCATATCCAGTTGCTCCACCTCCTCCACCACCCGACTTAAGCTCTCATAAGAAGTATAGTCCAAGCAGCTAACTGGCCATCTGTTCCACTCCATTGTGCAGCAGACAACTCCAGCTGGACACACATCCAGGTGTGCAGATATTTGGTTGCGGATCATGGTGGCTGGGCAGCCATAGCCACTGTTAAGGCACGGAACCCTCATCATTGGGCACAGAAGCTGGTGCTCATCACTTTTGCAGGAGTGAAATACAGCCCCGCAAACCAGCGGACATGAAATGAGATCACAAGAGAGTCCAGGTTCAGGTCTGACCGTACATCTCAGGTTAATGCAGGACAGACAATGAACGTGGCCCTCCATCTTCAGAGCTCAGGGGATGGAGAGGCTTGCAGGAATCTCTCTGTGGGGAAAATACAAGATCATGTCAAATGGAAGGAAGAAAAGATAACCATAAGTAATATCATCTGGACCTTTTAAACTAAAACAGAAAAAAACAATGTCATATTTTAAGCCTCCCAAAATATATAGACAAAGTAAATATATTCTTCTGTATTAATGTGCTTACATGAATTTACTCTAGATTACTTGAACATGAATAGTAAAATAATCAAGACTCGTTAACGAGCAAATCAAACCCTGAAGACTGCTGTTAAAAAGTTGCAATAACAACAGCAAACCACCAGATGTCACTGTGCTGACAGTTTTTTAAGCTATATAACAACAAAAAAAGCATCAACATACTTAAGGCACATTAAAAGGCATCACAGGGGCTCTCACTTAATTAGGCTGCAGAATTGATATACATAAAGATCAGTGAGGTTCATTGTAATACAAGTGAGAAAGCTAAAGAGAACCTGACTGAGATGAAATACTTTGCTGTGTTTGTAAATGAACACTAACAAAGCAGCATCTTTGCTTATAAGCTAAAACATGCCAAACAAACTGAGTAAAGGAAAACCTAAACCACCTGATGCCCTGGTGTACTTCAAGCTGCACAGCAACTTTGCAAACATGCTTCTTTCTGCTCCTTGTTCAAGTACCATTTAACCTTTGCTAGCTCCACATTTAATAAGGTTAACCATTTCTACCTTTAGTGTATTCAACATACTAATTTTAAACCAATTTGAGTATAACACTGGGAGTTGTCCCAGAGCTCAGGTTTGATTGGAAATCTGCTGATTTACACATTGCCTTGATTTCTAATTATAAACTATTTTGATTAAGGGCAAAAATGTTATAAGAGACTAATTGTTTAGTAAGTATCAAAGACGGGTTGTGATATGTTAAATAAACATTATAGATGTCTTAAGAGCAAGCTTACTGCCTTATAAAAAGCAAATTATGAACTAGAACAGACATTTTACTTATAGTTTATATGGTATCTCGTTAATATACGAATTGTTAAACAAAAAAGAATAATATTATACACTTTGAAATCTAATTGAGGAGGTTAGTGGCAACCTTCCAGTTTCTTTAAAATTTAAAGACATCCTAACTCTCCAGCAGTCCTGATGACAAACGATTCTCAATAATGGACTGGAGCTAACTTTGTGGTTCTGACGGGCAAAGTTTAGTTTAAACTAACAGCTTCATACTAAAGTTGTTACCAACAGAAGGCTTTTGGTAATCTGCGCAGAAGCTTGCACATCACCCCTCAACAAACCCGTCTGTTGTCAGCAGTAGTTTCTCTACTAAAACAACTTGTTTAGAAAACAATGGCAAGCTAGCCCACACTGATCCCACCGGCTAATGATGGTGGCTAAAAACAGCCCCGAAGTTACGCGGTTCACAACTTTAACAAAAACACTGTCATGTTCGAAGTGCTTCGCCAGGAACACTCGTAAGGAGGCGTGTTTGAATCTTTTAAATAAATGTGACAAACCTGGCTGTTAACTGTAGTTATCTCAGAGAGGAAACTGCTAATAATAGCTAACGAGTTATCCACATACATCTCTTCTCGCTCGGGTGCCTGCTTTCTTCTTCTTTGGTATGCTTATTGGCGGTTAGCAAACATCCTGAAGGGAGTTACCGCCACCTACTGGTAAGGAGAGCGAATCCCTATATTACGATTATTAAACAACAATTCACATTATTGTTTTATTAAAAAAAAATCCGTATTTTAAAATAAATAAATAATTAAAAATTTAAGTACAGCTGAATACTAGCCATCGATTTGTTGAAACACTCAGTTCATTCATGGGCGCTTTCACTTTAAGCTTTTGTAAATTTTACACTTTGTAAATAAAGTTAAATATTTTAAAAATATTTCCCCATAGAACTACATGAAGATCTCTTCAATGCTTTCAAAATCATTGTTCTTTTTGAAATACGTTTCAGTATACTTGATCTATGGTTTTCCTATGATAAATCATTAACTCCAGTCCTGCTACTTTGAGCTTTTAGATAGCATTTAGCTACATTTAGCTGCATGTCTATTGTTTTTAGCTTTTAGCTAAAGTTTTACTACTTCTTTTAGCTTTTAGATTGCTTTTTGCTACTTTTAGTTAGCATTTTGATTTTTTTTTTTTAGCTTTTAGGTCTCCTTTTTGTACTTTTAGATTTTAACTACCCTTTTGTTCTTTTAACTTGTGTTTTGCTAGCCTGCTTTGTAGGTTCTTCAGATGCACCATATTAATTTAATTTCTTACTAATATGGTTGTATGTGTTAAAATAATCCTTAATAACCTCATCATCTGAATTCTGTACACCAAATGATGAACATTTGCTATAAAATGCAATAACTTGGAACAAACAGGAGAGGTCACTGTTGCACCTTTTTTCTTTTGCAGCCCTCAGAATAATGGTTTCACCAGAAAACTACTCATTCATGTCGACAGAGAGGGAGATGCTACATTTCGAGGTCGGGGTCACCTTCCCAACATGAAGCCCCCCAGGAACAGGAGGAGCTGACTCATGGACACATCAGTGACACAGGGGTTAGCAGAACCGAGCACACTGTCACGGACAGTCGAAGTTAAACATGCACTGGAACTATGGTTATTTTATTTTATTGAATCTAAATGAATCCTCTCATTAAAATAAAGCATAGGAAGAATTTCAAATGACCTTTTTTTTGTTAAATTATTTACACTTTTGAGCTAAAGTTGCAAATTATGTAACCACTGCCCAGCGCCAAATTGAAAAAAGTACAGAATATTCATAAAGAAACACAACATTTACAAATTTAATTAATATATTTTTTTTATAATTTACAGTGTAAGCTATGTTAAAACCAAAACTATGCTATTATTGCATAAGAACAGAATGCTGTAAACGTGTGTTTATCTAATATTTAAACTTTTATGTTTTATATAAGTGAGAAGAGCTGTCCTATTAAGTGTTGTAAACTTCACCTCATGTTGTATATTGTATAACGCTTTTCAAACACAAGTGCAACCCCAAAGCACTTTAGGTAAAATCTATAAGGAAACAAGGATGGCAAAAATATGATAAAAAAAAGTCAGTGAGAAAAATTTAATAAAACAAATTTTACATGGGTGTTTCCGATGAGTTATAAGTCAACATAAATAAAGGAAAAGAACTTAATATAAAGAAAAGACCAAAAACATTTAAACAAAATCAGCTTTAAGTTGATTCTTTTTTTAAATGGGGATGTATGTCAGCTGATTTAACTGATTTAAAAGCTTTGCTCCCATTATTAATCCTGGAAACACTAAAAACCACCAGCAGGCCAAGTATTCTGAGAAGGGAACAAAGAGATCTGTTAGATAAGACAGATTGGTTGTTAAAAAAAACCTTTGAATGTGAGAAGAATGACTTTATTTTTCTTATCTATCCTAAAAGAAGCTAACAAAAGAAATGTGATCTCTCTCGTCCTTAAAGGACACATGCTCATTTTTATCATTACCAACTGTTGTTTTAGTAGCAAAATGGCCTGCTCCTTAAATGATATGTACCTGGTATTTACAGGGTACCTACAAAGGTATTTACAGTGTATGTACGGAGGTACCTATAAGATTACTACAGGGGTATTTACAGGATACTTACAGGATACGTATATTGGTATTTACAAGGTACTTGCCATGTTTTTACAGGGTAATTATGGGGTACCAACAGGGGGACTTATAGGATAATTAAGAGGGCACTAACTGGGTACTAACAAGATACTTATGGGGGTATTATTGGGGTAGTTAAAAATGTTTTTAGAGGGGTACCTAAAGGGGTTTAATTACAGGGTACCTACAGGGTTTGCACAGGTTACTTATAGGGGTACTTACATGGTACCTACAAGAGTACTTGCATGATACCTACAAGCAGGGGTGGAAATTAAAAATTTTGTCCACCAGCCACTATGGCTGGTGGACAAAAGATTACCGGCCGTAGGCGCGCACGCACACTGACCGACGTCATGACGTCATTGATTTAGTTAAAAAAAAAAAGTTTAACTTTCGGTTCTTCCCTCGACTACTCTTGAAAAACAGAAAATAAAATAGCTTCTCATCACAACACCTAATTGGTGTTAGACTGCATGTAATCTGTAGTGGATCGAGTGCATCATATGGGTTTGCAGTGAACTGTTGTAATATTT
>NC_051448.1:9600055-9619176 GCF_001649575.2 Kryptolebias marmoratus
GTTTCTCGGCTGGCCTGGGAATGCCTTGGGATTCCCCCGGAGGAGCTGGCCCAAGTGGCTGGGGAGAGGGAAGTCTGGGTCTCCCTGCTTAGGCTGCTGCCCCCGCGACCCGACCCCGGATAAGCGGAAGAGAATGGATGGATGGATGGATTTTTTTTTTTTATGAGAAATATTTGCCCCTCTAAACAATTCTGTTAATAGATAAGTCATTATTTATGGAGACACAGGGGGAACCGTATCTGATGGGGGAACGTGGCTCGACGTAACAACAGCAACTCGAGCACATTGCTGCCCCCTATATGTCAAGAGGACAAATAACACCTTTTCTGTTCAAATTGCCAACTCGCCACAGTGGCGTGTGTTGATCAAATTCACCCGCCACTTCAAATATTTACCCGCATTTAGCCGGTGGCGGGTGCTAATTTCAACCCCTGCCTACAAGGCTACTTCTTTTTGTAAGATCCCAATTCTTTAATTTGACTAAATAAGACAATTTAAAGGAGATTATTCAACAATCAGTATGAACAGACCAGTACATCTGAATCAGGAAACATCTTTTCTCTGCACAT
Source organism: Kryptolebias marmoratus (assembly GCF_001649575.2). Classification (NCBI taxonomy): domain Eukaryota; kingdom Metazoa; phylum Chordata; class Actinopteri; order Cyprinodontiformes; family Rivulidae; genus Kryptolebias; species Kryptolebias marmoratus. Next base: position 9,600,625 of record NC_051448.1, read on the forward strand.
TGTCAAAGGCAAACCTGTGAAGTAATGGAAGAATGCTTTGCTCATAATATTTATTTTAATAACTGTGCTCTCGCGCAAGACAATAATACAGTTTAGGTCAGCGGAAAGGCCTCGTGGTGAAAAAAATATATATTATGAGAATAGACCGAACCTTGCAGCCACCCTTTGCCCTGAAGAGCCGCTGCTGCATCCAGATACTCTCTCCTTCTCAAGCATGTCACTTTTATTCAGGTTCAGTTAGAAATGATTGCTCCTGAAACCTCGGGCACCACTGACACAGACACTTCTTCATAAGTTTATTTGTGATATATAGCTGCTGCCTGGCGTGACGCAGCTTTGCATGTATAGACATCTCCCCTCCAGGAGGCAAACCGTAGGATAGCGTGTGGCGTAAAGTCTTCATCGCTAGACTTGTATCAAGCAGGCAAAACTGGGCGATCAGAATGTGTTTATGTGTTATGAGGTTTACAGGCTGTTAAATGTTACAGACTAGATCTAGCCTTCCTGTTCAGTGGCATGTAGTTCTGTTCATCAGGCTTCAAACTAACAAAACTGAGCTCTAGCTGACATCTCTGACCCTCAACCCAGCACCAGGTGGCGCTAAGAATGACTTAAACTGCTGCCCTTGGTGCTGAAAACATCTTTGGGCCACCTTTTTGTGTAGTTTACAAGCCAGGGGCCCCAACTAAACCCAGTGTGGGAAAAACAAAACAAAACAAAACAAAAACGAAGCAGGCTTATAGCTGTTAGGTCAATATACCTAATTAATGTTCAATCTTTTGTTTTAAAATGAGCCATGGAGAAAAAAATCCAATAAACCCTTACTTTTCATTCTTGGCATTATCATTTTATGTTTATTTTGATAAAATAAATCCTGAAAAGCTATGCTGATGCAGTTATCATTATATAATATTGTTCTGATAAAAGAGTCAAATGTGAATATTTAAAAGCCGTTTCCCCCTAAATAATCAAAGACACGAGTAAAAAAAAAAGTGGTAAAATGTAAGAGTTGAGGAAGAAGAGAGAGGAGGGTGGGAGGGTGGATCTTCACGTTTTGAGATGGGCGATCGAGAGAGAGAGAGAGAGAGAGAGAGAGAGAGAGAGAGAGAGAGAGAGAGAGAGAGAGAGAGAAAGTGAAGTAATACCGACGAAGAGCACGCGCAAAAGAAGACGGGAGAAGGCACGAGACATGATCCCAGGATTCAGGTACGTTTGGATGCCTCAGAACAGCCTTAACAGGAAGGATCATGCAAATTTAAGGCGGCAGTCAGAGCAGATGTGTCATCATTTATGATGAAAGATAATATTATTCTTATTCATGATTAATGTTCTTATTGTAAATCGATGGTTTCCTGAGTGAAACCCCGAACCAAAACAGTCTAGGGTGTTGTGTACATTTTCCTAATGTGAAATTCTACGAATTATCGATTGGATTGAATTTTTTGTTTTTCCGGTTTGAATTAGGATGCTCTGGGTTAAATCGTGAGGAGCATGAAGGACTCAAACCGTCCCAAAGACGTCCTTGTGTTCGGAAAGCACGCTGTCCGCGGTGCTGAAATCAGGCTGATTTTTCTCAATGGGCATCAGAGACAGGACCTGCATCCTGTCATGACTCACGGATGCTTTGGTTTTCAGTTTAAAAACACGTTTCTCAGACTGAGCCGTGAGTTAGATTCCTTGCACGAGCAGATTTAGATAGGAAGAAACGGGCGTAGATAAGGATGAACTCCTAACATCTGGCCTCCATCCTCCAGCTTCCATCACATCAGTTTTGTCCTGTTTCCCCATGCAGGTGTCCGTGGATCCCTCCCAGGTCTCGTGCCCACAGGTTATGGCTCGGATGAACGTGGAGTCGCTGATAAATCTCGGATAATATGCCAGCGCTGTTGGCGCGGCTCCCGCTCTGTGGCGCAACATGGCACGCGTAAAGATGGGTCCGTTCGCTCTCCTGTGTCTTCCCGCGTGTCTCCTTCGCGTGCTCGTGCTCGCGCACAGCAGCGGCATCAGCAGCATCCACGAGCGCTCGGTGGTCCCCCGCGCCGCGTCCCGCTCCGTGGCCCGCATGGACGGAGACGTGATCATCGGCGCGCTCTTCTCCGTCCACCACCAGCCGTCCGCCGAGAAGGTGGCCGAGCGGAAGTGCGGGGACGTCCGCGAGCAGTACGGCATCCAGAGGGTGGAGGCCATGTTCCACACGCTGGACCGGATCAACGCCGACCCCAACCTGCTCCCCAACATCAGCCTCGGCTGCGAGATCCGGGACTCCTGCTGGCACTCCTCCGTGGCCCTGGAGCAGAGCATCGAGTTCATCCGGGACTCCCTCATCTCGATCCGGGACGACAAGGACGGGTCCAAATGGTGCATCGACGGCACCCCGTCCAACCAGCCGCCGCCTTCCAAGAAACCCATCGCCGGAGTGATCGGCCCCGGATCCAGCTCCGTGGCCATCCAGGTGCAAAACCTCCTGCAGCTCTTCAACATCCCGCAGATCGCCTACTCTGCCACGAGTATCGACCTGAGCGACAAGACCCTGTTCAAGTACTTCCTGAGGGTCGTTCCGTCAGACACCCTGCAGGCCCGGGCCATGCTGGACATTGTCAAGAGGTACAACTGGACCTACGTGTCTGCAGTCCACACTGAGGGTGAGAGAGTCCATCACTGACCAGCATCATGATGTGTGTTAGTGTGTCAGTTCAATTCAGTTTCTATACATGGAGCCAATTCACTACAACAGTCACCTCAAAGCAGTCCAATATGAAATGCCAATTATTAGTGTGGTCAGTATGTACTCCCACAGTTTAAGCTTATAGCAGCCTAACTAAAAGTAGTATCTCACTGAACTGAGACTGTTGGGAGACTAGTCGGTAGTAAAAAAAATCCTCAAAAAAATTTCTCTGTGCCTCTGTGACTATTTCTAGAACAAAGAATCAAGTGTGTGAGAAAATGACAAGACATTCTGGAGACATTCATGAATGCTGTTGACCAACTAGCCCAGTGAGATTCCACCTTATGGGATACCTCAGGAAATCCAAACCAACCCTAACTATAGGATTTATCAAAAGAGAAAGTCTTAAGTATAAAATTTAAAGTTGACAGGATTTCAGTCTGACAGACAGAAACTGGAAGTTGGTTCCACAAGAGAGGAGCCTGAAAACAGGAAGCCCTGCCTCCTATTTTAGAAAGTCTAGGAACCACAAGTAAACCTGCAGTCTGAGAGCGAAGTGCTCTGTTAGGATAAGATGATAGTTATGTAGTTACAAAGTTAGAAGGAAGATTTTAAATTCTATTCTCATTTTACAGGAAGCCAATGCTAACTCCTAACTCTCATCAGAGCTCTGGCAGCAGCACTTTGGATCAAAACAAGGCAGTTTTTCTGCATTATTTTGAGACAAGTTATTTCTTATTTTAGTAATATTAACCTGAATTTACTTATTATAAAATAACCACAGCATCCAAACTATTTCAATAACTGTTATAGACTATTTACGGAGGGGTCATTCACTTTGACCCAGGGGCACGTACAGCCAACTTAGAGGTCCTTGTGACAGAAATACTTATAAACCACACTACTATATATATATATATATATAAAGGACACTTTTACATGTTCCTTTTACATGTTTGTTTTTAAAGAACAAACGTGTCTCTTTGTTCATGTTCTCATTTATGTGTTACTGTGTCACAGCTTGTTGCAGCAAAGAGTCACATCTGTGCATCTTTGAGGGTTTGCATCATTTAAAGGAACACAATAAGTACCACAATTGTTTTTCCACAACTTCACACTTAATGTGTTATCTGGGAGAAAAGTGTGAGCTTCTTGGCTGTGGTCATTGCAGCAGGTTTCAAGCACCAGAGGAGCACACAAGAAGCCAGTTGAAATGTAGGTGCTCCTTCGGAAAGGGTAATATTATTTGAGTAAAAGGGGCATGGCGGTTTTCTTTCCAATTTAATCAGAAATGGATTCATTAAAATGCATATTCAATTTTCTTTTAATTCAGCATTTCATAGCATGACTAGGCAACTTTCTTTTTGAAAACTTTCCCCACAGCCGAGCAGTATAACGTTGCGCTACAGTGGAGATAAAAAAGGAGAGACGGGTTTGGTAGACAAAGTAATTACTGTGAAATGAATTATGTCCATGGCTTTTCATTAAAGTCTTGGTGAAACACCGACAGTGATGTGCGCCTCAATCATGACTGACAGGCTACATTAGGCAGGATCCTCCCCCACAGGAGCCGCAGACACAATGAGAGTGTAAAACATCCTTAGAAAGCCTTATTATAGTCAGGTATGGGTGATGAGCACAGCTTGCTTATCAGTTAGTTGATGAGTGGGGGGTTAAGCAAGTATTACCTCGGTTCCAACAATGGCCTGACCCTCCTCTGAGACTGAGCCATAATATTTATGACGGTCTATGTTGTGATCAACTCTCAGCTGTATTCATTCCAGTAGATAATTCTTAAAGGAATAGTTCAGATCTTTTCAAACTGGGTTCTGTGGAAAGATTATGAATGATTATTCTCTTACCTGTTGAGACCATTTAATAAACCTTTACACTGCCTGCAATCTCTCCTTTATTTTGACAGAAATATGATATTCTGCTGGGAGTCATCCAGCTATCTGCTGCTGCGGCTATTTGTGCTTTCGAATAACCACAGACTTCTGAGTAAATAACAGTCTAATGTAAAAAATACTGCGATGTAAAGGTTTATAAAACAGTGTGTCAGCTAATCAGTCCAGTTCGAATTCAGCTCTATTTTCCATTACTGAGGTTGTTCAAACATATTAATATTCCCACTTTAAATAATGGTAAAATGGTAAATTTACTTCAAATAATCTGAGCTATCCCCTTAAAGTTCAAGCATTCTGAAAAAAATGTGCATCTGGTCTTTATACATACAAATCCTTATGATAAAGAACAACTACTGTGAAGTTTGGAGCCACAACAAGTGTTTACGATGTGATACCCGCCTTTCGTTGTCCTGGTCAGATGCAAACCCACTTATTTGTCTAATTATATCTTCAGCGATCTCTGAGCTTGTGGTCACGGCGAGCTCGAGCTTGTGAGTTTTCACTCTCCGCCACCCCAGACTAGTTTTAAGTGCAGCTTGTTGCCCATGGCAACAGCCAGAGCTGTGAAATTGCATAAATTACCTGTCTCAATAATCATCTGTGTGGTGGGACTGCTCCGAGCGGGTTTTGCAGCCATTGTCAAATGGGGTGTCAACTAATGCACCACCACCACCGCCACCCACCTGTCTCACAGCCGAGATGGAGAGAGTAAAATGATTACATATCATTATTTCCATTTATCAGAGGAGAATGAAAAGAGACGATTGAAACTATCATCAAAAGGACTATTGGAAAACCAACGGATGGAGCCATTGTGTGCCTGAGTGCATGCATTCCACTGATGTCCCTGCTCAGATAGAGTATTTACAATGTGTGGCATGGCCTCACATCAAGGCAACGACACTACAAACGTTTTCACAGGTTTACAGCGAGGTGATTTCCTTCTGATGACATGCACATTCAGAGACATGTTCCAGCACACACGAGTGATTGGATTTTCTGTGTAATCCACCTCTCAGGCTGAGAAACTGGGGTTTTTTTTCTCCTTATTTTTATCAACGGTTCAAATGTATTAGTCCACATGGAAGCAGAAGATTTAGAACCCCTAACAGCTTTGGCTCTTGATTGGGACGATTCGGAGTCGAACAAGGACAGTTGAGGATTGCAATCAGCAGCCAGTCTGACACTCATTATCAGTGGATCAGAGCCTCAAAGCCCCAGAGCCAGTCAAGGCAAAATACAGTGAACAACTGCTGAGGGGTGTGATTTATGCATTGTCTATCAGTAAATAATGCAGATTATGATGTTGAAAGCATTTATTCATGCACAGAAATAAGACTATATTTCAAAGTACTATCAAGAAAAAATAAATAAAATAGATATCTTGAGGAAAATGATCAACTGTCTAACCTCAACCAGGACGCTGTGTTTTACTGTTTCACCTTTAGGGAACTATGGCGAGAGCGGCATGGAAGCCTTCAAGGAGCTGGCCTCTCAGGAGGGCCTGTGCATTGCCCACTCGGACAAAATCTACAGCAACGCTGGCGAGAAACACTTTGACCGGCTTCTGAGAAAATTACGGGAACGTCTACCCAAAGCTCGTGTGGTGGTGTGTTTCTGCGAGGGCATGACCGTCCGCGGCCTCCTGATGGCCATGAGGCGACTCGGGGTGTATGGAGAATTCCTCCTTGTTGGCAGGTAAGGATGTGTATGTGCAAAATTTGCTTATCTTTCCTTCCTTTTTTTCAAGCCTTTCAATTCACAGTTCAGAGCAGCTCTCTGGATGGCAAAGACTCTGTTAACAGACTGGGAGACTGTGAGATGCTGTGTTGTCTTCCTGAGGCGCGTGTCACCAAGGCAACGGAGAAGAATTAGACCACATACCAAAAGCGCTGAATAGAAATGTTTTTCAGCAATGAATAATTTCTGTTACACACACAACAATGGTGAGGCGATCAGCGCGACATGCTTATTCTCTACCAGTTTGTGCTGTCATGCCAGACATCTCACCAGACCTTGAATACATTTGTCTATAAACAGCCAGATAAAGAAGCAGAAGACTTTTCATGACAAAAGCCCAACTTTAGCTTTGCCATAATTTGAGCTAAGAAAAAAGGTAGGCTATTTGATGTATAAACAGCATAAGAAGTGCAGAAGAGTGACATGATAAATGAAATACAGTCAGGAAAAGATAAAAAATATGTTTCAAGAGAATCAAAATCTAAAGAAATGTTAAAGCTGCTGCCAGAAGCTCATCAGGGTCACCATGGTAACCAAACACCTGTGTCTGCCACTCCCTGACAGACACAAACAGACTGAAAAGTAAGCCTCAAATAAACAGCGACTGTGTAAAAACTATTAGGTTTATTTTTAAAATTCTTGAACAGTGAGTGGCAGAAGAATCTGATGGTCACATGTGATTGTTTTATGTTTCCACAATTTTTTATGTAGGAGATATGACAAGTTAAAAAGACCCTTCACTTATGGGTTTGAAGGACATTTTTTGAGCTAAAAATATAACTGAACTCTATCGAAGGCTGGGTGTGCGCTCTCTGCAGCCTGAGGAGATTTGCGAGAAAAACAGAAATCTAGTAAGAAATACACTGGGTGAAGGATGACAATGATACCTTTGTTATGATGTGTTATTGGTATATGTACTGATAATATTGTAGGAGTAAGAAAAAATTGTTTGTAAAGGATTTAAAATTTTGGATCAGATTTAGAGATGAAATCTCCAAAAATCATACAACTTAAAAAGCAATTCTGCAAAATTGATATAAGATCTCAAAATATCAGTTCAGTCATGTAAAGTCCAACTTGCTGTGACCCATTTAAAATTCGAACGATGTTTCTACAATGAAAAATGCTCAAGCTATAGAGCTTTAAAGAGGGCTAGATTTTCCCACCTGTTTTATCCAAATCCCATTGTTTTCTCTGGGGAATCTATACAGTTTTTTGCTAATTGTTTCTACATTATGCAACATATCGCTACCAAATTCATAGCATCCTATTCTCAATTGAGCCACACTTTTTGTTGAATAATTTGTAGTTTTTTCTTTTAAAGCCGCTGGGTGTGAAAACGGACAAAAAACGTGACGGAAACCACACAGAATAGTAGTAAGAGTGCCTCAGTGTGTATGCACCCTTAATAATAACTTAATCTCTTTCTCTCCTCTTCCTCCCTTTTTTTCCTGTTAAGTAGAGCTAAATGACAGAGATAAACCCTCCGTCATTAACGATGGGGGAACTTGAGTCGTCTCACACACTTGAACGGGGTTATATAATGCTGCAAAATTATCTGCAAAGAATATTTGCAGGTGTCAAAATAAGTCGGAGCACAGTTGACGCTACTTATCGGTTCATTTCACTCAGACAAAGTCACAAAACGTAGTGACACTTTGTGAAGAATCTGTGAGTTTCAAATTCTTTGTGATTATGATTAAAGTGATTATTCATTTTAAACATCTGCACTTACATAAGCACGTCTGATGCTTCAACCTAACATACTAATAAAAAAAAGAGATCTCCATGTATTTCAATGGGGAAAGTACTTGTAAAGTTAAATATTTCGATAAGTGTAAAAGTTACAAAAATCCTAGCACATAAAGCCCTGAAAGAGCTGAATGTTTTGATGTATGAATGGTTAAAATAAAACAAAGTATGCAGGAGTAAATGTATGGAAAAATAGATAAAACCCCCAGAAAAACAGTAGTGTGAATCCTGTTCCTCCATTCAACAACATGCATGCATGGAAGGATTCTTTGATTGTAGCCACATCTTTTATGCTGGGTAGCATGGAGGGTTGCTTTTACCCTTGAAGATTTCCTGTGTTATCTCTCAATGAAAAAATGACAAGTGTTGCTCCTACCGGCACCCTGTTTATGTTGATAAATTCAGTACATTCATGAGAATCTGTGTTCCTAGCAGGGGATGGCACTCTTTCATTTCAAGATGCCTTTTTAAATGATCCGTCGTAGGGCCGCGGACACTCCCGTGTGTCTTTGTTTCTTTCTCCTCCATAGGAGATGGGAAAGTGTGTCTTTTTTTAGCTTTTGTGGACGTCTCCATGGAAGGAGGAAATGCTTCTAGGTCACATGGAGAAAAAAAAAGGAGGCAAAGAAAGACAGGGTGTGTAAAATGATAGAGCAAGTCTGGGCCAAAGCAGCTACGCTGTGTGTGTGGCCAAATAAAGCTGGCAGGCAGGTATTAGCTCATCAAAGGGGAGCTTGTTTTCTTAATTTGCGCTTTCACCTCTGAAGAGGCCTCTTTTTGTGACGTGTTCATCGGGCTACGGAAAAAATGTAAGCTGAAAATCCAGACATGCACTTTAGTGACTTTGTAGCTTCAATATTTTATTTCTAACAGCGTTTTTTAGTGATTTAAACCCACCAAACTTTGCACCTCTCCGAGCTTACATATTCACAACCGGCAATTTTGCTGTTTTGTTTCAATCTCACAGCTTTTATCAGCTTTGTTTGCAGCCGTAGATGGCAGTTGTTTTAGTGGTAAAAAAAGCCCCCAAGCCCCATTTTACATGACCTCAGCAGCAGCGAACGGCAGACACAGAAAGTGAGCAATTAGCTGGTGAGCAACAACATGAGAAACGATCAGGAGCAGCTCAGTGTGGGCTGCTTGTGGATGAATTTGAGTCTAAAATCTAATCACAAATCAGCGCAGTAAGACTTATTAGCTTGGAAGTTTGAAATATTTCTGCATAAATCCTATTTATTCATATTGAACCCTAAAGGCTGATGTTAAAAACCCAATTGAACAAATGTAACAATCCGTTTTTGTGAATCAATTATTTTTTGAGTAAAACGATCAAATAGCATCCTAAGAAAGGAGAAGCAGAAGGAGTCCACTTGAAGGGAAATTAGACTTTTGTTTGATTTAATATGTTCAGTCACAACCAGTGTGACACCAGAAGGGAATTCAACATCTTCACCTCGATTCATTTCTGTCCAAATTAATTGATTAAAACACTGGTGTAGTTTTAGGATAGAAATAGTTTTTTTTTGTTGTTAAAGGTGATGAACAATTAATATCTTACCTGGAGTAGACAGCTCTTTGAACAACCTCAGTTTTGGAAAAACAGAATATAAGGGGAGAAACATAGTCTATCTGTGTACGCCCACTCGTTTGTTCATAGTTTAGCTGCACCTCAGGAGTCTCCAGTTATACTGCAGCCGCAGGTGGCGGTGATGCTCTGATTTGTTTCCTGTCTATCCAGAAGACCAGAGGAAGAAACAAAGTCAGAGTGATTTCTCCCCAGGAGTTAGATGCAGGTTTTGTCTCCTTGAGGTCCCAAAGTGATAAATTATCCAAGTGTTAATAGCAGCTGACCTCTTCACACAGTTTTTCCTCCTCATTGTTTGTATTTCTTCTTCTTCTCAAGGGTTGAGTCTTAGGCAACGGGGGTCAGAAAAATCTGGGCTGCAAGCGCTCGTCTGCTGAGGGAGCTGGAGATGTTAATGATGAGATGTTTATGTTAATGTTACGCTGACTGGACACAGAAAGCACAAGCAACTCTGTTTCTGCCTTAATTCTGATCGGATTGTCAAGCTGACGAAGGAATTTGCACCAAGTTGCATTATGCTACAGCTAGCTGCTGCCACTCCTGTTTGTACTTGTAAATATCCATAGAATCATATCAATACCTTTGAGATGCAAGGTTGACAGTGATGTACATTTACATGAACCACGATAAGAAGGTTTAAGACTGAAATTGTTTTAAAGATGACAGCAATCCACTTTGTTCTGTTTCTGCTCAGACTAGCTGTTAGCTCGTTAATCTGGTCAGAGTTTAACTTTATTTCTCCAATCTGAGGTTTTTCAAAGAGCTATCTACAACAGGTAAGATAGTAATTATTCCTAGCCTTTCCACAGAACCCTGCTTCAGAACATCTGAATTATCATTTCAACCTAAAAGCGTCACTTACGTGCTATAAAACTTAAAATCAGAATGAATTTTTTCAGAATTGTAAGCTTAAAAAAGTATTTCCTCAAGACTTGTGAAATACCAAGACAGTTTGATGGTATTTATCTGCCTATTTAACTGTGTTTAAAGAAACAGCTGTGGTAAACTAACAGAAACTCTATGACGGCTTGTGCATCAGACATGCAGCTCTAAAATATCCAGGATCATACTGTGTGGTGAGTTTTTCCACACTGAGTTAATCTCGGCTCATTGCGGCGGCAGACCAAAACAGAACAGCAGTGGGTACACGCAAGTGGCTCGAATGTAAGAGCTTTTGTTGTGGCTGCTCAGCCAACCTGCTCTTCAGACAAGGGCCAGGTGTGACATCATGCTCGAACCTCTTCATCCTCTCACCGGAGCACTTTACATCCACTCCGCTCCGCTGCTCCGTCCATCAGAGAGTCTCCTCTCGGTCTGTCTCTGTGCTGTCAGTCAGGATCTCACTAATCAGCTCGCAGCATCTGACTGGAAACATTAAAAAAAAAACACACAACTGCACACATTACAAGATGATACACTGAGCTCGCAGGATGCAGCGCAGATTGTTCTGGTCTGACTGTGTTTATATACAACCCCAATTCAAAAAAAAAAAAAAAAGTTGCGACATTGTGTAAAATGTTAATGAAAACAAAATGCAATGATTTGCAAATCTCCTAAACCCATGTTCTATTCACAGCGGGACCCTGAAAACATATCAAAAGTTTAAACTAAAAAGTGTAGGAAAACATATGGTAACATTGAATTTGATGGCAGCAGTGTGTCTGGAATCGGATGGCACGGGTCATGTTCCCCGCTGTGAAGCATCTCCTTTTCTTTTAACAACAGTCTGTAAACATTTAGGAACCGAGGAGAGCAGCTGCTGGAGGTTTTGGAAAGAATCTTGATCCATTCTTCTCTTATGTAGGACTCCAACTGTTTATCAGTCCTGAGTCTTTGTTGGATTTCATGTTTCATGATGCTCTAAATGCTTTTAATTGGTGAGCCAATTCAGTACCTGGACTCTTCTACTATGAAGCCCTGCTGCTGTAATGGATGCAGTCTGTGGTTCAACATTGTCTTGCTGAAAGTAAAAAAAAACGTCTGGATGGGAGCATATGTTGTTCTAACAGGCTGGATGGTTCCTCTCCTCTTTGGTACAGAGGACACAGTGTTCATAGTTTCCAAAAAGCATTTCAAATTTTGATTAATTTGACCACAGAACAGTTTTTCGTCTTAGTCCATTTTAATTGAGCTTTATCACAGAGAAGACGGCAGCATTTCTGGACGGTGTTCACATGTCTTTTATTGGTCACATAGTGAGCTGTGCTTTCAGACGGTGATTTGTGGATGTGTTCCTGAACCCATGCAGTGAAGTCCAGAACAGAATCAGAGCTGGTTTTAAAGCAGTTCTGCCTGAAGGCCTGAAAATCAGGGGCATCCAAACGCAACATTCATCCTTTTGTCTTTTGAGCTCCGAGATTTCTCCAGGATCTTTTCATAATGCTATGATATTCAAGGTCTTTACTTCTGAGAGATTCAGCCTCTCTAAGATGCTGTTTTTATACCCAGTCTTACTGACCTGGTGACAATTAACCTAATTTAGTGCAAAATGCTCCTCCTTACCCGTACCACTTATTTTTTTACAGCCTTTTGTTGCCCCTGTCTTTACTTTTTTTAATATGTGTTACTGCCACTAAATGAAATAATTATCCTATTTTTTCCTTGAAGTGGTACAATTTCTTTGTTTAAACATTTGATATGTTTACTATGTTCCTCTGTGAATATATTACGGGCTTATAGGATTTGAAAAATCATCGCATTCTCCGGAGTAAACAGTGAGAAAAAGAAACAGAAATGAAAAACCAAACAAAAAGTGAGGTGCTGACAGAAGCCCAGGCAGACTGAGAAAAGAGGAGGCAGCTGACAGTTGTGTGAGTTTACCGTCAGTAATCTTACGTCTCTTTCTTCTCGGCTGAGTGGAAGATTTTTAATCAAACTCGTCTTCATGAGCAGAATGGAACCGCCTGAAACATATTTCATAAAAATGGGCAGAAATGATTGAAATTTGCCGACAAAGGAAACTTCAAAACCACAAATATGTAAAAGTAAAGAGCCACACTATTTACAAGCCGTCTCACTCAGTCATTACTGGTGTCATTTATAAACAGTGATGTTTTAACAGTTTATCTCACTTGAAAGTTGACAGTCGTGTGTTTCTCACCAGCTTCTAAAGGCGGGAAAAGATTCTGCTTGTGTGTGTGTTTGGTTGTCTGTCTGTTAGCAAAATATCTCATGAACCAGTGGACAGATTTAAATAAAACTCTCAGAAAATAATCACTGGATTCACATTCACAACTGATTAGCTTCTTTAGAGTCAATCTGATTCAAGATGGCTGCCGCCGTCAGCTGACTTTAAAAAACACAAAAGTGGCTACAACTCAGTGAATTTGATACACATCGACTTAAAGTTTAGTGCGGTAGTATCCCAGGCTGATCCCCAGCACATCCTCTGAGCGCTAACAGATTGTGTGAGATTTTTGTTTTAACATTTTGCCATTATCTATTGGCAGTCAGCTCTTTCTGTCTGTTCGCAAAATATCTCATTAACCAATGGATGGATTTTGATTACATTTTCTGGAAATAATCGTAGGATGTACTGCAACGACTGATTAACTGTAGGAGACAACTCAATTCAAGATGGCCACCATAGCCACCAAACCCCGAAATGGCTATATTTCAGTCCGTTTTACAGATATTGTGCTAAAATTCGGTGTGGTTGGAGCTGAGAATCATTCACAACACACACTGCAAGTGCTACTCATTGCACATGATTTTTGCCAAAAACCTTCATCATTAACTTTTTGGCATCAGCCCTGTTCGTCTGTGAAAAAATACAGATTGTGTGTGAGCTGATGATGTCAAGAACGCATCTTAAAAATATCGAAACATGTTTTTAGCCGAAGCGGACGCCATCAAACGGTCTGACAGCAGATCTGTAATCAAGGGGCGCTCTGAATCCCGGAGGAGATTTTTCCACCCACTCAGTGCTCGAAACAAACGGACGGCATTCAGTTGTGTTCGCTGAGCTGCAGTTTTTGCATCCGTTACAAGCAGAAATACATTTTCTGTGCAGGGTCTTGTGTTGTTGTCATTCACACTGCTAGCCCCCCCACCCCCCAAGTTTCTGAATGGTGGCATGCAGTGAATCCACCTACTTATTTACCCGCTCGCTCTCTTTGCAATTAGAGGCGTTCGCTTTCTCTCTCTCTGTCTAATGCTGCTCAAATGCTGTTATTACTAAACGCCATTTGCATAAGCTGCTTTTCTGCATGTAGCACTCATTTCTGTCCCTCTCTTACATGCTCAGCTTTTGGTCTGGGTCCAATTTTTAGACGCCCCAGCCTTATTTTCTGGCTAAATGGACGTGAACAGTTTGACACCAGTCGTTAACAAGAGTACGACTGTGTCTTTTGAGATTGCAGTATGGCGCAAAGAAAGCTGCAAATCTGAACTGTCTTTTTGGATTTGCCTGTCCCTTTCCATCTTCTTTTTCTTTTTTTTGTGTGAGATTAAGGGTTTGCTCCAGGCTTGAATCAGCATGTTTAGTGTTACAGACGAAGAAAGGAGCTTTTGACAGGACACATTTCGTTGCCTTTTTGCTGTCATCTCCACAGCTCTCATCTCCTCTCCATCGCAGGAAGAAGAGGAAGCACGCAGGATGTGGAATTCTGCCTGTTGACTTTTAAATGCGAGTTATTTGGCAAATAGAGGCACACGAGCAAAGAAGGAGCTCTTCTGTGTTGATAGCATTGAAAAGTCATGCCAGCCAATGATCTTTTCCAATCAGAATTGTATAGAGGGTTCAGATGTTATTTTTGTTTCCAAACAAAACCCATCTGCGTGAATCCAATCTTTTGAACGTATTTTCGGCTTCTAAGTTAAAAAGAATCAAAATTTCAGCTTATCAAACAATAGAAGTTGAAAAAAGAAACAGCAATTATCTGAGAGAGACAATAAATCAATGTAGTTAGGAAAATACTTCCTTCTCAAACTCTAGATTTGTTTTGATTTTTTTGTTTTGGATTGTATATATGTTTTTTCCTAAGTCACGTGATCAGTTGGGAGTCAGTCTCAGCTACTATCAAACCAAATTTTAGCTCAATAACTGTAAAACTGGTCGAGCTGTAGCCCTTGAAGTGCTTGTTTTGTTGTGGCGGCCACCTTGAATTGGCTTTGGTGGTGGGCGATAAAAATCCAAAACCCCACTAGGATCTGATTCACACCTGATTATTAAAAGTTACTAACTCCAGGCTCATACGTCTATTGTTTAGTTTTACATCCTTCAGACCTGGAATAGCATCCTGGTCGTGGGTTCTTCTTCTTTTTTATGATTTGTGTACAAATCTGATGTGTCCAGCCACATATTTGCAGAAACACAAACCTTTTTAAAGTGTCCACCAACATTTAGTGACGGTTTTCTGTGTTGTTCCACACAGAAATCATTACCGTTTCAGAGGATTTACTTTACTGAACCAAAGCAATAAAAAAAAATACTGTGTGCTGCTTGCGCCACAGTCTCCATGGAGATATTATTTGACCTCATAAAAAAGTTGGCGTGATTGTCGCAGTGCAGGTCTGTCAGCAAGATTCCACACAAAACCGTCAGAAAATCTGTCTCGCGTCTGCAAAATTCCTCCCAACAACAGCAGTAAACATGATTGGAACAATAAGCGAGAGACGTCCTGTAGACTCTGCAAAGTTTATTCATGTTGAGCCCCGATGATGTCTGTGTTCCACTGAACAATGGAGCGAAAACGAACATTTACACCAGACCTCCGATGATAACTGAAAGCAGCCACACATTGTCAAGGACGTCGCTGTTTCTAATCGACACCTCGTGTTCCTAAGTATAAGAAGATGGGTGAAGAACACTGAAGGGATCAAAATTAGAAACATCTGGACACAGCTGTTACTGGCTGATTAGCAGAAATGCCTGAACCAAAGTGTGTGAACGCTTCATCAGCAAGAGGATCGTTTTAGACCAAAATAACATTATTTTTGAGGACAACTATTGTTTTAAACACTGAGTGGTGAGTTAGATCAAATGTTTCACAGTTTCAGCCTCCTATCTGCGATTTCTCTTCATTTTCTTCAGTGCCAACCTTGAGTTTTCTGATTAAAAAGCTTTATGAATAGAAAAGTGGAGCTGCACAGCGAGCTGCAGATGCTTTTTCAGAGACAAAATTATAAAAGTGGGATTAGAAATTTACATTTTGCAGAAACCTTTGCTGCTTTTTGAATAATTTTTTATATACAGCGGTG
This sequence comes from Kryptolebias marmoratus, assembly GCF_001649575.2. Lineage (NCBI taxonomy): Eukaryota > Metazoa > Chordata > Actinopteri > Cyprinodontiformes > Rivulidae > Kryptolebias > Kryptolebias marmoratus. The sequence goes on from NC_051448.1 coordinate 9,616,475, forward strand.
TAAAAAAAATGTCCTTATCACTTTCATCTTGTCTTTCCTAACAGTAGTTTTAAAAACAGTTCTTGCAGCAACAAAAACTTACATTTAAAATGAAAATATTTCCGTCAGACAAGAGTTACTATAGTATTCTTCATACTTGTGTTTGCTTCAAATTGAAGAACAAGTTTTTACCCCATTTGTTTTGGATATATAATAGATGATTACTAATTTGTATAAACACATGTGGGACTATTTTAAATTTAAAATACACTATTTTTTTTTAGTGACTCTTAATGAAAGCCAGAACTGATCACTGAATTGTCATGCTGAGGAGGAGAAGTGAGACATGGTTTGTTGTTTTTCTTAAAACATAAATGTCTTTTAAAAAAAGTATGTCTTTAAATGTCTTTTACTCAGAATTGATAAAAGTTGCATTTCTTTTAAACTGTTTTTTATAGATTAGTGGTGATTATTTCTCTCATCTTTTAAGCCAAATTGTGGTTCTGGAAGCAGAGTCTGTGTTAGTGCAACACTGCCAAGTTATTCATCTTTGTTTTCCAAAATCTTCCAGACAAACCAGAACAGTTGGATGTCAGCAGAGTGTGTCAGGATTTAATGTGAGAGAAACTGAAAAATAAACCTTGTAGATGTTTAATATTGCATCACTAAAAAGAAGATTGAGCATTTTTAAATGGGAGTACTTGGAGATGTTAATATCAGTGTTTACGGTAAGCTGATTCTTATTGTCTGTGCGACCATTCATGTGCAAACCGTCAGGGATTTGTTGGTGAACGCGTTCCCCGTTAAGGACACTGATCTCCCAACTCAAACTGGGGCGTGATGAATAAATAAAAGCAGCCTGGGAAGCTTTTACAGGCTCACATGTCCTCTCAGAGTCTGTGTACCACCTTAACAGAGTCACGCTGCTGCTTCTGCCAGAAAACAAACCAGAACAGCATCTTTTCCACCAATGGAAGTAAGAGAGAGTTCATCTGTAGGGAGCATTTTGGAAATCTTTCCTCCCCTATTCCTGAATTTCCTCTTTTTTAAAATAACTCTTCTCCTTCATCCCCTGGGGATGGCAGCGCATGTGATTAAATCTCTGCCCTGCCAATTAATTTGGGGCTTCATAAATATACAAATGTAATATCAAACTGGAACTGGATCATCCTGCAGAGCTCTCAGTTCCCACATTGTTGTACACGGTTCTGTAAACGCTCCAGCTGCTGACTTGGTTTGTTCCTCAGAACAATGCTGGACATGATCACATATCGAAACACACCCAACTTTAATGAATTACTTCATGTTTTTGGAAAGTTTTGTGAATATTTGCTTCCAGTTTTAGGGTTTCATGAGTTCACTTCTCGTTTTGTGAAGCAACTGATTCACAAAAGACGAAAAAGCTCAAAACAGTTGCATCCTCAGAAGAAAAAAAATGGAAGTTGTGGAATGTTACATAATCCTGTTACATAATTTATTGGCAAATTGCAACCAGGCCTATCAGTGGTCATTTTATTATTTAAAATTGACATGATCCTTTCAGTTAAATAATACTGGATGGCAAACATGAGTTTTACAAAAAAAAGAGCTTTTGTGCTTGTAATGGTGGAACACGACAGCTACATTTAACTTGTTTGATAGTTTGTTTTAAATAACATTTATTAACATTTTTTCTTATTTTTTTTTTTCTTGATAAGCTTCTGTTTGTGAGGAGTGTCTTATGAAGGCCTTCTGATTACAATGAACTTAAAAATCAATGAGATATTTTGTTGCGTTCGCTACCCCCTCCACTCAGTTTTTGGTGGATCTGTGTGGATTTAAAGAAATGACGACGTAGCAACCTGATTTGTTGGTGCCCATGATTACTTTGTGTGCTGGAACCGAAAACAACAATGAAGCAGTTTATATAGTTTCTTTTGTTTTGTTTTTTGCATCTATCTGGCTCTATTCTGATCCTGTCGTCATTAAACTTTGTGTGCCAAAACGATTAATATGTGAGAGAGTGTGTCAAAAATATATATAAAAACCTAAGCTACAGGTATTTGGAAATATTTTTTCAGGAGTATCTGGCTGCTGGTGACATTTTCAGGCCTTTTCTGGTTGATGTATGGCAGAAATATGTGATTTTTACTTGGTGTCACAAGGAATACAGGAATACATGATGTCCACAATGTCTTTGCCCTTTTACTAGAGCCAACCACTAGGGAATGCTAATTTATGGAGTTAGATTTGTTTCACAATTATTCAATCAAAAAAAAAAAAATCATGTCAAACAAAAAAAGGAGTATTCAATCAAAAAAAAATCATGTCAAACAAAAAAGGAGTACTTAATCAAAAAAAAATCATGTCAAACAAAAAAAGTAGTATTCAATCAAAAAAATAATGTCAAACATAAAAACATCTTAAAAACTTTTTAACCATAAAAATATTTTTTTACGAAACAAAAATTTATTTAAAGATTTATTTTTTTTTGATTGAAGTCACTAATTTTTTGTTTGAAACTCTTTTTTTTTGGTTGAGTCGATTTTTTTTTTGGTTGAATCGATTTCTTTTTTGGTTGAATCGATTTCTTTTTTGGTTGAATTCGTTTTCTTGCTTATATAACTTTATTTGCTTTGGGGAAGCTTACATGAACATTCTGGGCGGGGATTAAGGACGAGCGATGTAAGACGTCTCCCTATTGGTTAACGCTGAATGAAGCGACAGACCCTGAGTACGGAAGC
>NC_051448.1:9622070-9679531 GCF_001649575.2 Kryptolebias marmoratus
AATTAGTGACTTCAATCAAAAAAAAAAATCTTTAAATAAATTTTTGTTTCGTAAAAAAATATTTTTATGGTTAAAAAGTTTTTAAGATGTTTTTTTGTTTGACATTATTATTTTTTTGATTGAATACTACTTTTTTTTGTTTGACATGATTTTTTTTTGATTGAGTACTCCTTTTTTTGTTTGACATGATATTTTTTTGATTGAATACTCCTTTTTTTGTTTGACATGATTTTTTTTTTGATTGAATAATTGTGAAACAAATCTAACTCCATACTAATTCACCCTTACTCAAAAAGCTTTCAGCCTGGAATTCCAGTCAATTAGGCATAAAGAGAAGAAAAAAATCCCAGTAATCCTAATTTATTATCCCCACTCTAACCTCCTGACCCTTTATGTCAGAGCTGTTTGACTAAATTCTGCAGAGGTTCCCAGTTACCGAAAGCCAACAGCTCAGGGGCCGAACATCTTCTAATTTACCATTTAAAATCTAGTTTTGTCTCAGATCAACTGGACTTCGTTGTACAGCCATATCATAGATCATCTACATAACAGGGTCAGCTCTCTGATGGAAATAATTGTTCATAGTTTTTTAAATATTATGAACTCATCGATGAGTTAGATGTGGCCTCTGCCGATTGAACAGCCCTGCCTTAAACAATTTTAAAAATAAAAAAGCATGAACTACAATTTTTATAAATCATTTAAACGTTTTTTGCACGTGTGTTGTGTGAACTGTAGGAAACCTCAGACTGGTAGGGCTTGAGAGTGGAAGAACCACCGTACATTACTGAAATCTTTCATCAGGCAAAGAAGCTTCTTTCTCTGTATTTATCACCTGCTGTTGTGTATTTGTGTGTCTATTTGTTAACAAAATATGTCATGAACCACTGGACCAATTAATGTATCTTTCAGAATGTCACCACTGAAATAACTTTTGAAATCAACCCAATCCAAGATGGTTGCCACAGCCAACTGACCTTAGCACACACACACACAAAAAATGACTATAATTTGATCAATTTTACAAATATTGAGCTAAAATGTGATGTGGTAGTAGCTGAGAGTCATTCACAATCCTTTCTCTGAGTGCTATTTTCAACATTTGACCAAAACAGCTATAACTCCATCATTTTTGAACACAATTTGAACATAAATCTCAGTCTAAAACTCTGGCATGAAAGACAGCAGGCGATATGCATTCCTCCAAGAAATGCTCGGCCTTTAATTTGATCTGTTGTTAGTGTGAACGTTCTCGTCACCTGGTGTGGATATGGCAGCATTTTAATTAGATTTTATGCTTCAGGTGTGAGGGTTTTTTCAAAATCGGAGGATTAAAATAAATTGATTGTGTCAGATAAGCGTTGCTCATATTCAGACTTACTGCCTGTCTGTCATCACAGAACTATCTGCAGAAACTAATAACACACTCGAACAGCAGTGACTCCTTTAATCTGCCTAAACAGGTGTTCCCGTGGTATATCAAGCTCGGGTTATGTAATAATGGACCTTTAAATATGCAGCGTGAAGGCGCAGAACATTGAGGTGACATCAAATCAGATTTTGTCCCATTAGACATCCCTCATGTGGCCCGTGAGGCTTTGATGAGCTGTTTGGAGTTTTGCCAGACAGCACCATCCTGAGAGAGGAGTGTGAGAAGACAGAAATGTCATTTTACTTTATCACAAACTGCACTGTGAGACACAGTCGAGCATGTCTTCAGTGTGCTGTGAATTATTCATGTGGAGTGTGGAACAGCACTCCTCCTGTCCCTTTTTTTCTGTCTTTATTTAAAAGCCGCTTGCTTTCTTCTCTTCGCTTTGAGCAAATAAGACAAAACAGCAAAGAGACGTCATTAAACACATTTAATCTCTCAGATCGGTGCATTTATGGTATGCACAGAGGTCCTGTACTGGAAAACAGAAATGTGACTAGACCCTACAAATTTCATGAGAACTAATTTGATTTTCCAACTTAGACATCATTATACTAATAAAACTAGTGTTCATTTAAGGTTGATATTTTGCTAACAGACACACAGGGTTGATTCCAACAGTTAATCACAAAGTTTTTAAACAAAGACTTCATGCAATATGTTCGCCATGTTTTGTACGTGCTGCAGATGATGCTTAACTACTACCACACCAAATCTGAGCTCAGTACCTTTAACATTCACTGACTTAAAGCCATTTTTCTGTTTGCTACGATTGATTAACTGTGGTAACCATCTTGATTTAGGCTGAGGTAATCTTTTGTAGCTGTACATCCAGTGATTTTAATAAAATCCTTCCACTGCTTCACAAGATATTTTACTAACAGACAAAAAAAACCAAACAAACAAACATGTAATCACACAGAGGCGGATGATTACATAACTGCCTGCCTTTCGTGTCTACAGGTGATAATGAGTTGGTTGTACCCATTTTTGGTTCACTGTCAGAATTGTCACATCACTTGTGTTTATTTTTGATAATTTTCTTTAACATGTGGGTAGGATTCCTTTGGATTACTATTATATATATTAGTATTCTTAACTGATCAACTAAAATAGTGTTCTTGGTAATGGTTGTTAAGTCACTGCCATAGTTCTGGTTTCTAGCTCATTAGGTACCATCTGTCCTCTATTGGTAATCAGCACACCTGTTGTCATTTAGTAATCAGCTGTCCCAGTCCTTTTACTCCCTGATTTTTCTCAGGTCTTTGTCAGATTGTCTGTTTACGAACCTCATCTGTTTTGCTGGTTTGCTGTTGTTCTTGTCACATCTTGTACGCTGCTTTTGGATTCCAGAGTTCAGTAATAAATCTTGCTTCATTGTGAGCATGTCAGCTGCCACCAGTGACACGTGTAGTGATTTATGGGCTCATTTAGAGTAAAAAGGACAATAAAGCAGGTGGAACAGGGTTGCCTTGTTATCACATGCATGGTGTCTGCAGGGTCTCAGATCCAACCCCTTGTTGGAACCAATGTAAACCAATTAGTTTCTTAAAAACTTTGAAAAGAATTTAAACCAGAAACAATACACAGTTTTTTAGTCAATAAATGAGAACAAAAAGAGGCAAACTAACAAGCATTAGCAGCAAAGCTCAAACATGACTTGTTTTCATTCTTGTCTTTGTGCATTAAAAGAATGTTAATGAACTATTACAAATGATGAAAAGTTGCTTTGATGAACACAAAGATTTACCACAGACTTTAGTATTGGCAGGCTGTAATGAGTTGTAATGAGGTGATATGAACTGGGGCAGTCAGACATCAGGAACTTTATTTTCTGAATGATTTCCATAATTTGCTCCTATTCAGTGGCCCGATTTATCTGTCCTTTACCTTAAAAAGGGTTTAAATATACCGTTTTTATAGTGTTTCTCACGAAGGACTGGACTGGCGGTAATTGTGGATAAAAAGGTCAGAGACTTCGTGAGCTGTACACACACACAGGCATGCACCTGTCCTCATCCATCGCCCAGAACAACATGTGTGAGGTAATTGGTTCTGTGGTGAGCAGACCTAATTGGTTTGTAGCTGTCAGTATAGTACAGGTACTTCGAGGCAGCAGCCTGGAGTTCACCTTAAAAAGAAAGTAAACCAGCCGGAACTTTTACCAGCTCAGTCTGAGAGAAAAGGAAGCCTGAAGCAGTTCTGTTCATCGGCTTATTTGCTTTTCAGTGTCCCTTCCACTGATGTTTTCCATTTCTCACTTAGCCCATTGGCCAAATATGTTCAAATTAGCTTGGTCGGGCTCTGGCACAAGGATTACACAAGCAAACAAACAGGCTAGCTGGAGGGATTTTGTACGGCATAGTATTACAGTCGGGGCAGGACTACAGAGATTTCCATCTTAAACTGAGGACTGCTGAAGTGGACTTGAGATAAGAGACTGAACAGAAATATAAAAAAAACTAGGATGACATTCGATGCAGAGGAATTAGGGTTTACTTTGGTGTACCTTTTGCTCATTGGTGCTGCTGTTTGTAAAATTTCTCTCTCTCTCTCTCTCGCTCTATCTGTATATATATATATATATATATATATATATATATATATATATATATATATATATATATATAATTTATATATAATTTAGGATTATTTTCATGCAGCACACATGTAGTAGCCATTAAAGATGGTAAACTGTTCTGATAAGCAAAAGAAGCCCAAATAATCATGCTGCCACCACTGTGTTTCAACAAAGGAATCAATTTCTATTCTCTCAATGTAGTGTTTTCCCTTTTTTTTTTTTTACCCCAGTCTTCACAACCAGCTAATACAAAGAAGAAGAACAAAAACATATGCAGACATATAAAAAAGCTTTAATATCTCAGCAATTACTTCTCATTACAATTTGTGTGTGTTTTGTTTTTCAATTAAGTTTTATATGAAATGAAAAAAATCATTTTAAAGATTTTATGTTGAAGATGCAACAAGCAGCAGCGGAAAAGCACTAAGCTGCACTGTTGAAATCTTTTTACCTCATTGTTGTCTTTTAAACAGATGTTGCTGACACCTTGCTTTTGTAAACTGCAAACTGAGTGCAAATTATAAAGTTCAACAATAGAGTTTTAAATACTCTTGAGCATAACAAATCCAGAACGTTATCACTGTATTAATATGTTATTAACGTTATATTTGCAGTGACGGATGGGCTGACCGTTACGAGGTTGTGGAAGGCTATGAGCAGGAGGCGGAGGGAGGAATCACCATGAAGCTGCAGTCAGAGGTGGTCAAGTCCTTCGACAACTACTACCTGAAGCTGCGTCTGGACTCTAACAGGAGGAACCCCTGGTTCTCAGAGTTCTGGCAGTACCGATTCCAGTGTCGCCTCCCTGGCCATCCACATGAGAACAAGAACTACAAAAAAATTTGTTCAGGTAGGTAGCAACAGAGGAATATTTTACTAGAGATAAGATTTTCCTTTAGAACAAATTAATAGTGTAGCAGCTAGATTTATACTCAGTTCTTCTATCTTAGAAGTGAGACTCAAAAATTGAAATAGAGTGAAAAACTTGAAAATAGAACCAAAAAGTGTCATTTTGTTTTTCTCTATTTTTTTCCTCCTTTGAATACTTTCCACCTGCTCCCAAAAAAGGTGATCATAATCACTTCTGTTGGATGAAATTTTAAGTAAAAAATAATTAGTGCTGTGTGATGACTATTTCTATAACAGAACCAGTCATGGCTGCTCCTCTGATTTATTTATGTCCCTCTTTTACAAACCTCTTATATTCCAAAGATCTTCAAGGTGGTGAGTGTGTCATTCAAGTCAATTTTTGTTCCTATTGTCACCTGCACTTTGCATGCACGTGACGGTTTGAGACAACTGTTTGACTGATGCTTTTTTTAAAAACATCACTCTCTTTGTAATGTTTCATGAAGTACCAGGTTCAGCCAATTTGATGGGAGTGACATGAGCATCAGTCAAACTCTGATGTGAAGCACTAAATAAATAATAAAAATACATTCACATAAACTGCACAAAGACATGAGAAAATGAGTTACTGGGGCAGATCACCACCTTGTTTTTATGCATGTAAGTGACACAAAAATATTACTTTGTCTGAGGTGGCACGGAATAAAGATTTTCATGTAAATGCAATAAACAATAGCTTATTCGGTTTTCTGTCATGGATTTTCACCTTCTTCATAAAAGTGAAATTTTATGACAGGATGATGGCTTTAGATGACTGAAGTTTAAGAGTATTTCCTGGCATTTGTAATTCTCCAAATGTTTCCTATCAAACCACTGAACATCTTGTTTTGATGAACTCTGCTGCAAAAAGGAAAAAAAAAAAAAAAAAAAAGAGTTCTGTTTTCCCCTGTTCTCTGTGTCTGGTTTACACCACTTCCTATGCTTTTACTCACAGTGTGAATTCATTTTCAGTGCAGCACAAATCACCAGATTCTGATAATTTTTCATTTGTTATATGACCTTTTATTTTATTTTATTTTAACAGGAAATGAAAATCTCCATGAGAACTACGTACAGGATAGCAAGATGGGCTTCGTCATCAACGCCATCTACGCCATGGCTCACGGCCTCCACGACATGCACAGGGAGGTTTGTCCGGGCCAGACGGGACTCTGTGAGGCCATGGACCCCATAGACGGAAGCAAGCTGCTGGATTATCTGCTCAAGACGTCCTTCAGAGGAGTCTCCGGGGAGGACATTTATTTTGATGAAAACGGAGACACTCCGGGCAGGTGAGAGAAGGACTAGAGAGGAACAAGAGCTTTCATTGCATAGTCAGATTTGAAATCCTTTCCTCTCTCCCACAGCCTCAGACTCATTAACACGCGTGCACAAGCACACACGTGTGCGCACCAGTCTTGAGCACAAAGGGATGTAATTAGTTTGGACTGGAACAGATTCAGTGAATGGCCGACTGTGGCAGCCACTTTCATCTCTTTTCAGTTCCAACAGACACCGTTTGACAGTCAGGAAACACGGCCGTGTTATTTCTCCGTCAGGTGGAGCACATCCCGGTTCAACTATAAAAACGAGGACACAGTGTACCACTACACAAGCTCACTATGTCACGTTAATAAGGTTTTCAAACCGTATGAGTAAATTTCTATAAGAACAGAAAAAAATGTTGCTAGGCAGTTTAATCTCTATAAATCCCCCAACCCCGCTTTTCCACTTCTCCCCATCCATACCCATAGTTGTCTACTTTTTACCCCATTATTCCAGGTATGACATCATGAATCTACAGAACGTGGGGGAAGATCGCTTTGACTATCTAAATGTGGGGTCCTGGCATGAGGGGATCTTGAACATTGATGACAACAAGTTATGGATGAACAGCAGTGACATGGTTCGCTCGGTCTGCAGTGATCCCTGTTCCAAAGGACAGATAAAGGTGGGTAGTCTTCAGTTCTACAAGAACACTGCCCCTGACTGATTGACTTAATTAAATAAATAAAGATAAGACTGACAAAAATGTAGTTCTGTAACAGTTGCAAATAGCCACTTTGAAATTTATTGCAGGCATCTCCAACTTGTCTCAAGAGCTCTAGAGGTGTATTTTAACACCTGCTTTCTTTTGACAGAAAACATGTCTAAATCTAAAAAGCAGACTGACAAGGAGGTGGGCAACAAAATAATGTGCACAGCTGTGCAAAAATGTGGCCACGAGGCTTGCTGGTCACTTGGTTGCAAAAACTCAGGAGTCTGGAATGGAAAATTTGTTTATTTTTTTGCAGTTTCACCACAATTTGTAGTCACTAAAGGTTTGCAGCCCAGTGAGGTACCACCGTTGTCTCAGTTGCCACAAGTCACCATAAGTGCCTCACTTCTGAATTATGACAAATTATGGCACAATCGGGCTTTGAGTTGTACCTCTGTAAGCACTAGCCAGATTATCAATACTGATTTATGATACAAAACTGGCAAATATTTATTTACAAAGGTTTTTGACCTTTTCCCATTGTCACAGTTCACAGTGAAGACGTAGGTAAAGGATCACCTAAACAAAAATCAATGTGTCTCAAAAACAAAATTTGTTGAATTATCTTGAGCCTTTAGGTGAAAAAGAGGCCACACTGAGTCATATTGCACTGCAAGGCAATGCGTGGATTGCAGTAGACCATTTCAAATCCATAAACAACAGATCCATACATCATCTGGAAACCATGCATTACAGTTTGTAGCTTCAAGTGATGTCAGAAGAAGGTACTGTTTTAGTTAGAAAAGCAGGAACTCCCACCCTCTGATGAATATCACATGGACATTGTAATTAAAGATTTCAGAGCAAAACAAGACGGTGTCTGGAAGAACTTCCTGTTGCAGCCTTACTGAATTCTGAGTATTTGTGACCAAGCGCCCAGTAAATCATGTGACCATCATTTTAATGGTCTGCTTTTACATTACTACTTAAACCTCTGATTGAGGAGTTTTTTTCTGACTTGAAACTTGTGGATGCCGACTTCCATGTATGGACTGACACTACTCATGCAATAAGTTTTAAACCTTTTGCATTCGGTCTTGTTTTAACTGTTCGACACATTCTTAGGTTGCAAGAATTTTTACTCTGTCCTAAATTTTAGGATCTTGTCTCATCTATCTAAAATAGACGAGGCAATATTTTCACACCTAAGACGCTGAACAAATAAATTATCCATTCTATGTCACAACCACTTATCCGTTAATGTAAAATATTTGTCAAATACATACGTGGTTGCTGTAAACAACTTCAGTCTATCGTCTACCTATCATCTTTTCACTTCTGTTCACTTTTTGCACAGGCTGAGAGACAATAAATATTCTTATTCTAATGAAAAAAAAAGACATACAAAAATTTTTATAATAATCACAATTATTTGCTTGGTCAAAAAAAGATTTATAAGCTAAACAAATAGTATATCTGTTTACTCTATTTCACACACATGCTATTGTCTGTCTTTGCTCAAGGTGCACATGTTAGCTGTTAAACAATTAGCTTCAGTGAATGAACAGAAAGCCAGCTTTGGCACACTGAGCAGTCAAACTGGTACTGAGCCCAGGTTGATAAAATGCCCTCATTTGCTTCATTTTGGGGCGATAGTTTTCTGCTGGTGTACACTGAGCCACCTTGAGGGAGGATGCAGCCTCTCTCCTGGCTGCTCTCATGTCTTCTTCTATCTGCTTTTTTTTCCTGGTCCACTTATCACCCTGCTTTGCATATCACAGTGCTGGTAACAGCTTCTCCGGGAGCAGAATGTAAAAGCAGTTGGCCTTGTTTTCTTTGGGGCTCAAGAAAAAAATATGGTACAAACACATGCCCGACTTTGACATTCCCTTGTGGCTCAGTACTTTTTTATGCTGCTTTGAGCCTCAGTGTTTTAAGCCTCTTGTCACGGCTTCGTAAGTGATGTGATCGGTTCCTGTAAGATGTATTTTTTGACCCATCTATGGTAATCATCTCTACAGGTGATAAGGAAGGGCGAAGTGAGCTGCTGCTGGATTTGCACGACGTGCAAGGACAATGAGTACGTCCAGGATGAGTTTACCTGCAAGGCATGCGAGTTGGGATGGTGGCCTGATGAAGAACTGGCAGGTAGGAGAAAAACGGGACACTCCAAGCCGCTTACTCTTTATTTTTTCATTTGCACTGAACCAATTTGCATACATCATGTTTGCCCTTTCTGCTCTTACCTAACCAATAATGAGGGCCGTAAATTGGTGAACAGATTACTTTATCCTCTCAAAAAGCCGCAGTCTGGCACCTTTTCTCCAGCCCAGTCTCGTCCCCCAGCTCTCCTTTAGGTTTTTCAGCCTCCTCACAAACGTGATATTGCTCACTTCCCTCCTTCTGCTCTTTGCCTTTTTGTACCATAGTGGTTGTTTTGACAGCAATTTATGAAGTGGAGAGGAGCTCTCATTTCCCAGGTGCAAAATCCTGTTACTGTCATGAGAGGCTTAGGAACACACTTCAGCAGAGTGCCAAGAAAGAAATCTTCCCTTCACTCCTTTGGCATTGGGAGAATTCTAAAAAAAAGGAGTTGATAATCCATACAGATTATATTGTTGATTTATGTGCCTAACTGAAGAAAGGCTTTCTCCACAAATCAATGTTTTAAATCAAATGCACATCTAAGAACAGTGTATTTAATTTTTTAAATATTTTCTTAGTGGTAGGCATCGTGGGCTACTTGAAAATGTCTGATGATTTGACATGTTAGGCGTTAACATGCAGATCAGCAGTGGGTTTCACAGTGAAGTCACTTTAATGCCATTAGCAGAAGCATATAATTTATGGAGTTCTAAGCTGGGGAAGTCGAGGGATGTCAGTTTTCTCCCATTAAGCTCTACAAAATTCCTCTACATGCTGGCTGACAAGTATGCAACTGGTGCATTATGACAGAGACTTAAGAATTAAGAAACAACCACATGTTTGCACATAAATGTGCATGTATGGGTGAGAAAAAAAATAGTAATTTTAAAAGACTGACACAACATCCTCTCTTCTCTTTTCAGGCTGCCAGCCCCTGCCGTTGAAGTATCTTGACTGGGCAGACGTGGAGTCCATTGTTGCAGTTGTTTTCTCCTGTGTGGGCATCCTTATCACCTCCTTCGTCACCTTTGTCTTCATCCAGTACCGTGACACACCTGTGGTTAAATCCTCCAGCAGAGAACTGTGTTATATCATCCTGGCAGGCATATTCCTGGGCTACATATGTCCATTCACCCTGATCGCCCGTCCCACAGTGGCCTCCTGCTATCTGCAGCGTCTCCTGGTCGGCCTTTCATCTGCCATGTGCTACTCTGCCCTGGTGACTAAAACGAACCGAATCGCCCGCATTTTGGCGGGCAGCAAGAAGAAGATCTGCACCAGGAAACCACGTTTCATGAGCGCCTGGGCCCAGGTGATCATTGCCTTTATGCTAATCAGCGTGCAGCTAACTCTGGAAGTAACACTCATCATTCTGGAGCCTCCTGAGCCCATCAAGTCCTACCCGAGCATACGTGAGGTCTACCTCATCTGCAACACCAGCAACTTAGGCATGGTGGCGCCACTGGGCTACAATGGCCTGCTAATCATGAGCTGCACTTACTATGCCTTTAAGACACGAAACGTCCCTGCCAATTTTAACGAGGCTAAATATATTGCCTTCACAATGTACACTACCTGCATCATCTGGTTGGCCTTCGTGCCAATTTATTTTGGCTCCAACTACAAGATCATCACCACTTCCTTCTCCGTCAGCCTGAGCGTCACAGTGGCCCTGGGCTGCATGTTCACCCCCAAGATGTACATTATCATCGCCAAACCAGAGAGGAACGTCCGAAGCGCCTTTACCACATCTGATGTGGTGCGAATGCATGTTGGTGATGGAAAGTCTGCGGCTCAGTGTGGCAGCAATAGCTTCCTCAATATGTTCCGCCGGAAGAAGGCTGTGTCTGGAAATGCCAAGTAAGTAACAGCTTTTCATATATTGGTTTTTTACATTTTATGCTGTTTCCTGAAAAAGACTAAGACCTTGTCTACACGGAAATGCAATCTGTCAAAAAACAATCTTTTTATTTGTTGTTTCTAAAAAAAATACCCGTGTAAACACAGCACCATTTCTAGAAATGTCTCCATCTACACAAAAACACCAAAAATGACCCAAGACACTATAGCACCTATGCCAGGCCTGTTTGTGTCCAAAAGCAGGAAACAAAAAAGTGTGGAGCCCTGGCATAAAGCTGGGTGTGAAATGTAAACACAACACGAAGAAGAGGACACCCTTGGGCTGTAGGTTAGAATAAACCGAGTTCCCACTGTGATATCATCTGCTGTCTAAAACAAAATCTTTTACTGTGAAAATAATTGTAACAAAATCTTTGGCCACGATCTTGGATTTGGGATCTGTGGTCATTTAGCGTGACAGGCTCAAAGACAAATACGACAAATATCAAGTAGTGTCAAAAACTTTATGGGAATGTTGCTGTCAGATCTTTGTGATATACTCAATTCTCTTATAAAAGAAGTTGAGCAGTCTTTAATCTTTCATCTTTCGTTGTACAGTGTGACATGAGTTACTGTCAAGATTTTAGAATGTCAGGCTCACACAGTGGGACATGTACCGGTTCTTTATGACGGTCACACAGTGTGAGCCAGGCTTTAGTGGTGTGGTTAGACATTACTGTTTACAAAAAGTTGCAATTTGACTGTTCACACAAAAATGCATTTTATGAGTTTTTTTCACTTTTTTTTTTTTTTCCAAAAATACAACCTTTGGGGCTCCTAAAACGTAGTGGACACAAGGCTGGAACAATAAAGAAACAATTGCACAACCAGAAGAACTATTTCCGTGTGGACGGCCCCTAAATTACAGGATAACCATGCAACGAAATAAAAAATGAAATGAACAAATGTAACATGCAATCAGTTACTTGAACCTGACAAACATTTGTTTAGTCTTTATAAAACCAGCTGAAGTTAGCATGCAGTCATCATGGACATAAATGTTATAAAAATATTAAACTTCCTGTGTTTATTTTTTGATTAGATTTTTTTCAAGTGTAAAATTATTTATCGAAAATGTAAACATATTGTAATAATTGTCATATTTCAGGTTTTCTGAAAAAATCATGTGGCCAAAATTTTTAAATCAGACTCAGTGTTTACAACTAGCACAGTTTATTGAATGTCTCTTATAGCAAGTTACACCTTAAACTAAGGTTTATAGTAGCCATCAATCAGGTACTAATAATTATTGTGTATTTTTTTGTTTTGTATTTAAAATGTATGCAATAAATTGCACAATTCATCCTTGAACAAAGTACAGATTAATGCTTATGACATCTATGTCCATTATGAGTGTTTGTAAGTTTTTATTTTATTGTAAGTGTAACAGAATGGTAACAATCAGAGCTTAAGAACTGGACTTTATTTAAGTATTAATGAATGATTCCAGTTCAACTTTACTGCACTTCATTTGCAGTGAAACAGAACCGATCAGTGATTTATATAAACAGTGGTTCATATGGCCCAACCCCCTCCCCCTGAAAGCAAAAATATTTTAATTTTTTTTTAAATTGAGTTTATTTTAAAACACTTAGAATGGACGTTTATTATCATTGATCTGAAGCAAAGATGTCAGTGATATTTTGAGTACAGATGTTTCACACCTAAAGCAGATTTAAGAATTGCATTTACGTTTTTGAGATCTGCAGCAGTGACGTGTGGACAGGTGACTAAAGTAAGGAGTGGGGCAGAGAATGAGAGTGATCCCAACATGTTTACGTCTTGTCCCTCAACCCTGTGCTATGCAGCCAACATTACCCTTTTAATATTCTACATGAAAAAGCAAAAGTCAAGGCTGGCAAATGTCGTGGCATGGGGGTTCTTCACCTGCTTTCCTGGAGAGCTGCACTGTCAACAGAACCTTTTTTTTTCCTGTTAAAGAATTTAGCATTCTGCTAGAGTTATTTTGAGTTTTTCCACACCAAACAACAAAAACAACCTGGTTGGCAAAAGTATCAGATTAATTCAAAGTATCACTTTCTTCTGGTGTTTTTGGCACTGCAGCCCTCCATGTAGGAGACCTGCCACCCTGCTGCTTTTGGTTTATCCTGAATTAACCTTGCATTTTAACTTTTTTTCTCAGCATGTACACCCTCCCCTCACCACCTCCCTAACTAATCACATTAGAGTCAGTCCGAGCTCATTCTGCACTAAACTACGTGTTGTCTTCGGGCCAGTTCAGGGGCAGACAGAAATACTCCACAAATGCATGCATCTCAATTTTACCATAAGCAAACAAAAGAGCTGGATGGCTCTTAGTTTTTTTGATTACAATGTCTGAAGCAATTGGTGGATCATAATGTTTTTGGTGCATTATGAATCACTGTTTGTGAGACTAATAAATGTAATCCCGTTTAGGGTTCACTCACGAGCCCTTTAGCAAAGCTGTTAATGTAAAGTCATGTGGAGGAAAGTATTTTAACATGCGTCAGAAATGTTGAAATGCTGTTGCTTTGTTGTGGTATGCTGCTGCTTTTGTGTTACGTTGTTTTGTTTAGTTTTCTGCCTCCACCTCCTGGTTTCCTGTGACAGTAACTTGGGTCTTTATCTCGTTCATAGTTCTAATGGCAAGTCTGTGTCATGGTCTGAATCAGGTGCAAGACACCCTCCGAAAGGGGGGAATGTGTGGCACAGACTGTCTGTGCATGTGAGGAAACAGGAAGCCGGCTTGAATCAGACAGCGGTCATCAGGCCCCTAACTAACACCCCCGACCCCCACAGTTCCGAAGCCTCCACCGACAACCTTGGCACGGAGGCCCATCTCCCCCAGGAGCCACCCGGCAGTAAACCTCTGTGCAATCTGGCAGAGGAAGACGACGAGGGCGATGCACAACGTCCCCTCTGGACTCCCTCGGAACAGACTCAAGGACTGGATTCTGATTTGGATGAGCCAGCTTCTTATTTGCCCTCTAACTTGAAACGCCCCAACCCAGAGCCCTCGCAGGGGGCTGTGGTGAACACTCACAGCTCCCACGTCCCTGGACTGAATGACCACACTGCCAGGGAGCCACTTCCTGCCAGCAAGCCTTTGAGCTTAATACCCTCTCAGCTTTCTTCAGCCTCACAAGTGGGGGCCTTTGAAGAGGAGGAATCCGAGGATGAGGAACTGGACCTCTTACACAGCTACATCTATGATGCCAAGGAGCGGAGGGAAGGGGAGGACGGAGAAGCCGAGGAGTTGATTCAATGTAAGTCAACTATGGAGGATTCATTACCTCTGTCTCCCCCCTCCCCCTTTAGAGACTCTGTGTGTTCGGGGGAATCTGTCAATGGCTCGCCCATCATCGAGTCGATGCTCGGTAGCTCAGTGTACGCCTCAAACATCCTGCAGAACTTCGCACACAGCTCCTCAACACTGTGAGAGCAAAGCCCTGACACATCAGTCACACAGATCAACACAAAAATGACATTTCAAGCTGTTTATTAAGTGAGTAACTTGCTTGTATTTATTACTTTTATTAGTAGATGGTTTATTAAAGTAGAAATTAAAGGGAGTTTATTTAATGTTGAAGCGCTTAATGTTTCTGAAGGGCTGTCAGTGCACTTTCTGGAACATATAAAACTGAGAACAGTGCCAAAATGAGCCAGCTCTGATGCCAACTTGTTCATGAACGGCTCAACACTGGGCATCAGAATAGATTATATAGCTTTGGTTTTGATATTGGCAGCACAACCCAATGGTTTGGGTAAACAAAAAAAATGGAAATGAGAAACTCTAGTTCACATCCGCGTGCTAAGTTTTCAGCACACACCAGTTTCAGCATTGTTTCCACCCGATTCTCATCAGTCGAATCATGGGTGAACTGATAAAGGCTTAAAGAAACCATCCCTTTTTTCTTCTCAAACCTCATTTGAATTTTAACATTACAGATTTAAGAAAACTGCTGTAAGTTGGTTAAATGTTGCAGAGAAGTGTTGCAAGTTGCAGCAACACAGAGATTCAGCTGAAGACTTGAGCTGCATATTGTGTGAAATGGGTATAATGTGCCAATCAAAGTTTTGAACAACCTACATCTGCTTTTAGTTGTTTTTGTTTTTTTTTCCTAATGTAGCTGATAAATAATATTGTGATTGTAGATATAACAGCGACGTTGTTTATTCTGTTTACGCAAAATGACAGCCCTCAGAACAAGTTTTACAGGTAATGGAAGGCGCTAGAAGAAATGCTTTTGCTTCTCATGCCGCGGTAACATTTTTCACATTTTCTGGGTTTGCTGTGTCATTGTAATGGAAACACAGTACAAGTTGTTCAAGTTTTCGAGGTTTGTAATACTATTAAGCCATCTCTTGTTTTTCACACAAGTGGTATGTTTGTAATACGGATAAATGTTTCTATATTTAGAATGTCAAAAGAAAAAAAAAAGAGTTTATACACTATGAAACTGTCTTCTGATACTTGTTAAGGTACAGAGTGTTTTGATTATTATTATTAATATTATTTGCAACTTTTAAGCCAACTTGATTTGACTGTATCCTCTTTAAAACATTTGGTTGTAATCATAACCACTGATTAGCTGCTTCCTGTAATGAGATTATACATGTTTCAGTTTAGCTTAAATCTTGCTATAAACTTAAGTCGTTCAGTTAAAGTTAAGTTTCTTAGATTTATTTATTTAGTTATTTATTTTTAATCTATAAGGATGAAAATCATTTCAGAGTATGAGACTACACGGTACATACTGTAGTGCAACTGTATTGTATTTCCAAATGGTTTTTAGTCGATGATAGTGCAATTTGTTTCATAATTTTAGCTAATGTAAATTAAACAAGGTGCCACCTGTTTTAACACTGTCGAATCTATAATAGGCCTTTTTTGTTTTGGGTGAGCTGGATATGAACAAAGCTGTAAAATAAAATTATTTATATTAAGAAGTCTGATCATTGCCTATCAGATGCCAAAGGTCCATTGTTTTGAAACATTTTTCTTCAAGGCCATAGTTTGGGTTGTTTCAAAGTGAGGTTTTGTGAAAAGGTTATGAACAATAAATATTTAACCTGGTATAGATAGCTCTTTAAATAGCCTTAATTTGAAGAAATCAAGTTAAATTTTGACCAGATTGATAAGCTAATGGACAAGTGGGGCAAAACGTGGGACTCAACTGTTACCAGTTGTGGTCAAAATTTTCTATATAATATATAAGTGAGGAATAAACAAAAGTTCCACTATTTACTTCTTTTTTTCAAGTTATTATGCTTACAGCTAAACTGAACGTACAATATCTCTCATTGGCTTCTGACTTGGTCTTATTGGTGCATGCACATAAGGATCGTGCAAAAAAACAAACGCCCCACCTCTGATTTTTTTTGAGGTGTTCACGTAGTTCTTGCCTTGATGTTATATGCTCAATTATTGTCTTTTCGAAAAAAAATATTTAGCTATTGTTAGTTATTTTATGCTTAAAAGAAAAGAGGTGTGTGAGCATGATTGTATGTGTGGGAGAAGGCGGGACTGAAACCTCCACATCCTTGGTACTTAGACTGGTACTGGGATTTATCACCTGGCCTGGCAACCAGCTAGTTTTGTTTACAAAAACTCAATTTTAATTGGTCTGGAGTGATGTCACCAGGAATTTCTCCCTCATATTTAAAAGGGGGGAATCCCCAAGCTTTACAATGAGGCCAAACATTTTACAAAATAATTTCCTGGTGCTACACTTTTTACACCGTGCTCATTCCAACCTATTTTGACAACACGGATCATATATGTTTGTTTAAAAGGATAGTTAAGCTTGAGTCTTTTAGGGTTTTAAAACTTTAAACATTATTGCATTTTAAAGAAATAGTCTGGTGATTTTTATAATTTTCTGTTAAACAGTTTTGAATGTAGTAATTTTTGACTTCAGTCACAGAACATGGCTGGCCAAACTGCCCCCCCCCCCCCCCCCCCCCACACACACACACTTTTTATTGTTTTACAGGCTTATAAAACAATGTTGGTTTGTTTGTCTGTTCGCAAGATTACTTACAAACTAATGGACAGATTTTTATGAAATTTTCAGGAAATGAAACAAGGAACAATTGATTATGATTAGAAT
The DNA here is from genome assembly GCF_001649575.2 of Kryptolebias marmoratus. NCBI lineage: Eukaryota > Metazoa > Chordata > Actinopteri > Cyprinodontiformes > Rivulidae > Kryptolebias > Kryptolebias marmoratus. The sequence continues at coordinate 9,639,089 of NC_051448.1, forward strand.
CCAGATCTGACTGTTTTTTAATGAGGTTTGTCGGAGGTTTGTGCTCTCCGATGGCTTATAGTTTAGTTTGTCGTTTTTTTCGTGTCTCTGCAAGGATGTATAGGTTCCCTGATCGTAGGCTATGTTCACACTGCAGGCAAATGTGATGCGAGTGTGACTTCGTATCTTTATTCTACTCGAGACTGTTCCCACTGGAGTCTGATGGAGGTCACATTTAAAATGTGATGTGAACAAGCACGCAAAACAAATCGGATCTGAGCAAAAGAAAATCTGAATTGAGCCTTAAGACCTGCAGTTTGAATGTAGCCTTAGGTAGCTTGTAAGGGTCTATCTGCGCTCCGCATGCATACATCTGCATATAAACCTTTGGTTGTTGTTTGGCTGATGAAACAGTGACAAACTAAACATATGATGTCATGTTAGGTAATGCAGTGTCCTTTCACACCAGTATGTTATTTGTGAGAAAAAGTTATGTTGTAAGGCTGAAAAGAACATTAAAATCAGGGTTGCAATTAGCCTAGTCTGGACAAAGACTGTTGCCTTTTTTCTAAACTTTGTGCTGATATCTGTTAAGGTACTAACTACTAAACTAAACAGGAAATCACCCTAAAAAATCACCAGACTATCCCTTTAATTTTATTTAAACCTTACTCAGGATCTCAGCTTTATTGGGAAATGGGTTTTGTACAGTTTTGACACTAAAGCGTGCTTTGTCATGGGTTGAAAAGTTTCCTTTACAGACATTTATCTATTTCCTTTCCCATGAATCAGAACAATAGTTCAGACATGTGTGATAATTTGTCAGTCACGTGACCGCTTACGTGCCAGGTATTTAAAAGTTGTTGTTTTTTTCCCCCCAAAAAAACTTTATTTATAATTCTGAACAGTACAAAATCAATGCACATATAAACAAGTAACTGAAATGAATCCAGGTATTTAAAAGTGTGGCTTCCTGCTTGGGTCTGAAAAGTAAAAAAAAAAAAAAAGAGAAGGCAACAGGAGGGAGGAGGGAGGAGGGCAAATGTCAAGCTGGTTCGACATTTCCGGGTCCTGTGACTTATCAGGTGGTTGGTGTGCGGCGGCGGGAGGAGGAGGAGAAGGAGCAACAAAAAGGAGCGAAGTAGAAAGTGTTGGCAGCAGACGAAGGGCTCCACGACTCTCCTCCCTCCGGCTCCTCTCAGCGCAGCTTTATGACCGACAGGAAGCGCGGCTCTCCCCCCCCTCGAGTCTCGACAGAAACGCTCTCAGTGTCCCAGCATGGCCGGAGGCTCGGTGTCGGAGTGCAAGGAGTACCTGTTCAAAGTGCTGGTCATCGGGGAGCTAGGGGTGGGCAAGACCAGCATCATCAAGCGCTACGTCCACCAGCTCTTCTCCCAGCATTACAGGGCCACCATCGGGGTCGACTTTGCACTTAAGGTCCTCAACTGGGACAGCAAAACCCTGGTCCGGTTACAGCTGTGGGACATCGCAGGTAAGCCCACTTTTCCCTACAAGTGTGGGAAGTTTCTCTTTCACAGATAAGACATTCTGTTGACAGGTCTGTCATGATAAACGTCACTGATTCTCATGTCCAGCCACACGTGTTTTAAAGACTAAATTAAGGGGGGGAGCAGCAGAACATGCATAGTTTTCCACTTTTCTGATCACATCAGCTCATGATTGTCAATGGAATGTAGGTCACGCTGTTATTATCGACTAAGCACCGCCTCACTAACTTCTCACTCTTGTGTTTTCCTCTTTATGTGACCTTCCTGCCTCGTATCGGCGTGTTGTGCTGTAATCTGTATTGCAGATTTCTACCTTATAAGTTACCCCAAGTAAGCCTTTTCCCCCCTCAGTCTTCTGCCAAACCCCTGCCAAACATTCCTGCAGCTTGAGTAAGCAACGCTGAAGGAAAACACATACACACACACATTCCTCAGCCAGTGCTGCTCAAACTGTCTGCCATCTCTTGGCAGGAAAAAATAAATAAATAAAAAAGAAACTTAACAAAACCCCCACAGAGCGGTCTGAGAGTGACACGCTTGAAAGGACACGTGAGGGAAGAGGAAGTGAGCAGAGATGAGGAGATGGTGACAAAGTTTTCAAAACTCGCCGGCCAGCAGCTCAGCCGGCACTATCGGAGATCTGCGATGTGGCGTTAACCTCCAGTCTGTCCATCTTCGATCCGGTGGTCTTCTCTTTGCAGCCTGAAATATGACGACCGGAGAGCGAAAGGCCTTAGGCACGGCTTACTCCGAGCGATGGTGCTGGGAGTCATGGGGCTCGTATACGCTGGTTATCATGTGGTTCAGGAGTGAGAATGTGAGATGACTCCATTGTGCCTCTGGATGTCCTGCTGTCAGAAAGCAAAGGTGCCTCTGTCTGGGAGCTAATCACTGGATGTACATCTACAGCTGATTAACTTTTTCAGCCAGTCCGATTCAAGATGTCCACCACAGCCAACTGACCTTTGTGTGCCCAAAGACGGCTAGAATTCAGTCAAATTTGCAGATACGGAGCTAAAATTTGGCGTGGTTGTAGCTGAGAGTCCTTCACAACACATACTTCGAGTGTCATCCATTGCACAAGAGCACTGCTTTAAACTTTATATAAACTGCTGGCGTCACCCCGTTTGTCTGTTAGCAAAATATCTCATGAACCGCTGGACTGATTTTCGTTTTGCTCTCGGAAAGTAATCATTGGGTGCACATCTACAACTGATTAGTTTTTGGAGTCAGTCCAATTCAAGATGGTTGTCACAGCTGAGCAACATTAGCCAACACAAAAATGGCCATGACTCAGTGAAATTGACAGATATTGAGCTAAAGTTCAGTGCGGTAGCAGCTGAGAGTCATTCACAGCGCATGCTCTGAGCATGGCGTCTCATGATATCGCATGAGATCGAATATAACAGGATTTTCAGGGTTTGACCAAATCAGCTACTCTGTCATTTCTCAACATATGATGATCTTATGACTCCATGACTGAAACTTTGTCATGAAAGGGGAGGATAAGCATCCCTTCAAAGAAATAAGAAGTTTTACATTTTTTTGTTTTGTTTTATTCTTTCTTTGAAACACATTTTAATAGTTCCAAATGTAAAATAGAAAATAACACATTGATGCAGTTTACAGATGATTTCGTTTTTTTTTTTTTTGGAACAAAGTGAATTAGATCATTTCAAATAGTCATTGAAAAATGGGGCTAATCAGTTGAAATTGATTTCTTTTAATTAGCTGTGGGAGCAAGCAAACATCCGATCAGCTCCTTTTACAATGCCTCCAGATAAAGGTGATACAATCAGACAAGTGAGACGTTATATTGACATATTGGGTTTTGCTTTATTGCATTTTAAATAAACAGACATTTGGTGAAAACAAGGAGTTAAATTCAGACCTAACCGAGGGTCTGTAGATTAACTAAACTGTGAGTGAAACAAAGTAAACACTGACTAAGAAGAAAACTGAAAACAAGGATGTGAAAACCAAACTGCTCTCAAACGTATGCAAAGGTGCCCTCCCCCTCCCCCCAAAAAAACCCAGAACTGTTTGGTCTGGGCTTAAGATCTAAGAGTTATTCAAGATGATTAATTTTTTTTTTGTAAGGAAATTCATTTACAAGTAATTTTAGAATTCAAACTTTTCACTATTTATTCACAACGGGCCTCTCTGGAAAATCAGAACCTGTAAGAAATTGAAGCTGAAGCCTTTCAGGGCAGAACCTCAATGTTCAAAAAGGACAAAATGTTTAAAAATGAACACAGATGGAAAGAACAGATCTTGAATTTTGTGCTGTGGACAGATAAACCAACAACAGCTGTTTGGAGAACGGTTTCTTTTTTTTTTATCACTGAAAGACCCTGACAGCAACTCTTTAGAGTGATTTGTGAAAATATCTCGGTTTAAGTTTGTGAATGACGAATGCCGTATGATTGTGTTAGCATGTGCAGACAGTAGGGCGTTTCCTGTGTCCTCCAGAAATCGTTAACTCGGATGATGAGGTTTACAGCCATTTTGGTCAAACTTTAATGTGAAACACAAATCTGTTGCCCATGAGGAGTCTTCGGGTTCCACACCTGCCTTTCACGTCGACATCTGTTTTCTGAGCTTCACGATCACAGAAATCATACATTTAAAACCTTTTTTTTTTCCCCTGACAAGTTTTAAAATTCTGAGCCTTTATTGTAATAACTTTTAATGCTCTAAAGAGAAGAGCACCCTTTGCCTTTTAGATGGCTTCTATTCTATCCTCTCCCTCAGTCAAACAAAGCTCATATGCTGGGACAGATCAGGACAGATGGTTAGAAGACTGCTGTTTTTATATTTATTCTATCACTCACAGCAGTGACAGAAAGGGGGCGAACGTTTGGGTGTTGGATGGGTCGTCACAACAACTTGTCTCTGTCACAGACTGATTGGCAGTCCGGGCTACTCCCCCCACCAACATGAGCTCAGTGTGCTGCAGCATCTGTGACTGAATATCAGCGAGGGCCGTCTCTCTATCACAGCCAGGCTGCAGATGATCAGACGACAATGACACACACACACACACACACACATACACTTAGATAGCCTGATTATTTACCCAGACAAGGAAGCATTAGCATATACTGGGGGAACAGCGTTTTCTGACCAGAACATTCGAGGTAACCTCCACCTACGCCGAAGCTGGGCATGAGATCACTCCGAGAATAAAATAACAAATTGTGGGCGTAAAAGAGAACACTCGAGGTATATTTGCCAGGTCATTAATGCCATTAAAGAATGGCCTTTAAGCCATTTAGTCAAGCAGAATAGGGGGAGGTATTGTCATCTTGGCAACAATAAGGGCAATTTCTGAGTTGCGTAGTCTTTTGCCAACCTCACTTGTGATTACAGTCTTAAGGGAATGATAGTAATCAGGGGCTTGCATGTATCCCACCCATTTTCACCCAGAATTGCTACTCTCTCTTGGACTTTTTTTTTTAGCCTGTCGACAGGATGATTACCATCACGGAATAGTGTCGAAAACGACCACATCTTGTCGCAGTTTAGAACATTTTTAGATGGGTAAAAGTTGGCTATATGGTGCTCCTGTAAGCATTTCCCTGACCCTCATCTGACTCCATGTGACTTCTGTTCTGCCTGCTGCCGGCTAATATCCAGCATTTTCATGGTAAAGTTAGAATAACCAGTAACTCATATTAAGTCGTATTTTCACCCCATCTTCAGCTGATCTTAAATTAATGTGTAAACAATAATGTCTCCATTGTTATTCAATCCTTAAAATTTGCTCCATTTACTTTAAACCAGATTATCTTGCTATAGAGACATTGTTCCAGGCCATAAACACCAATACAATAAGTTTCTGGATTTCTGAAACTTTCCGTATGAAAGATGGTTGTTTTAGGAGAATAGCTTTTGAAAGGTTTGAGGTAGAGATGCATGATCAGATGTTTTGGTAAGCTCAGATTTGTTTATTCCAGTTTTAGGTGATTTTGATCTTTCTCTAAAGTCTGTAATTTACAACACACCCTTTTAAAAAATTATAAATTCGAAAAACTAGCCATGTTTTCATAATAATTATAATAATAATGTTTTCAGTAAAAGTCTTTTTTTACATTTTCTCTAAAACAGCCTTAAGTTATAGCTTTTCCTGTCTGTCACCAAAATCCTACAAATAATTGAAGTAATAATCCATTGGAATATTGGACAGAGGTTACTTGTGTCCACTTTGAAAATCCAGTTTCCTTTTATTTGGCTCTGACACCTTTTTCTGTTTCTTCTCTTCCTAACTTTATAAAAGCTGACGATGTGCTGTTGTTAGGGTTAGATGGTCACTTAGAGATGCTGCATTTCCAGTTTTGGGGGGAAAAAAAAAAAAAAAATTGGCCAATCCAGTCACTTGCCAATAAAGGATGCATCATAATTGATGTGATGCATCCTTGGTTTGAGGTATAATCTTCTGTAGTTTCTATAAATATAGTGTAGATCACTTAGGTAATTAAAGGTCAGTTACCTTTTTAACTTCTTGTGGAGCTTTTCAGACACCTCTGAAGTCTTTCTGGTCCAGTTTTCATTTATTTATTTTGTCATGAGGCTTTTACAGATTCATTCCCAATGCCATAGCAGAGAAATGAAGCTGCATCTGATCATGTGTCGTAAGCCTTTGCTGTAAAAGATCAATCTTTCTCCATTATTTGATGTTTTTTTGCTTGTCTTTTATAATACAGGATCAAGCTTTCATAGCAGTGTGTTTTGTATGAATTATAACTAATGTTTCTGTCTACATTAAGTGGAACGCTGTGTACAGAGACTGAAACCCTCATCATGTCTGACAGGAACTGAGTCCTGACCTGTTGGGCTGTTTGACTCGCGTCATATCTGTTCGCTTTTCCTGTCCCCCGCCTATTAATGCATCAAAGGCCACTAGTGGCCAACAAAAGCAAACAATAAGTTGGCTTTGCATCAAGAAGAAGCACGAAACAGAAATACACTGCATCAGTATTACTGTGCTGTCAGTCAACAAACATTTTGGTGGCACAACTTGCTGATTTTTATCTGCGCTTCTTTATAGGCATAATGAGCAGATTTCAGGTGTTTTTGCAAGTATCATGGGGAAAAAATGAGAATAAAAATGAAATCGACAACCACTTTGGTCAGCTGAACCATTTGTGTCAACACGCAGAAAAAAGTTCCCAAGATAATTACAAGAAATGTGAAAAAGGAAAGCTTTATTCATTTAAAAAAGAAACTGTTTTTGCATTTCTTTATCCATCCATCTGTTTGTCAAACCCACTCTAGCTTCATTGTTGCAAGAGGCAGAAATATTTTGTTCCTTTTTTTTTTTTTTGCAGTCATTGGCTGAGAGGTGGGGTTCATCCTGGACAGCTTGTCAGTCCATCACAGAGCTAGCACACACAAAATAAATGGCAAATCCAGATAAAACCCACGTACGCGTGAGAACACAAACTCCTTGAAAAATTCAGCTGAGATTCAAACCTATTTGAGTTAAAGAAATTCATCTACAAAATTGTTGCATCTGTTTGTGGAGTGAAGCTGTGGAACAGATTGCCTTGTTTCATCACTCAGTGTCCGAGCCTGTCCCAGTTTAAAAAGGGATACAAACAGGTGGTTTTCACAAGGTACATGGAGGAAAAGTGTCCTTACACACTATTTACAAGATTTGTGCAAATACATGTACGTCTGCATGTATACATGTTTGTACGTGAGCTTACAAAACCAAATGCATGTAGCAGTTGTAAAAAGGAAGTACAATAGGATAGAAACAGGAAGTAAAGTTCATCCATCCATCCATTTTCTTTATCTGCTTCTCCATTCTGGGTTGCGGGGAGCTGGTGCCTACACCCAGCAGTCACTGTGTGAGAGGCGGGGGACACTCTGGACAGGTCACAAGTCCATCGCAGGGACACATGGAGACGGACAACCATTCACACCCAGGGACAGTTTAAGAGTTACCAACGAACCGAACATGCATGTTTTTGGTCTGTGGGGGGAAACTGGAGTACCCGGATCAAACCCACACGTGCACAGGGAGAACATGTAAACTCCACCCAGAAAGGCCCCAGGCCAGGACGCAATCCTGCAACCTTCCTGCTGGGAGGCGACGGCTCTAACCACTACTCCACTGTGCCACCCAGGAAGTAAAATGATGAGCATTCATTTTTTAATGATAATGAAAGGATGGGAATAAAAAGTTTATGCTTCCTTTTTTTTTTTTTTTTGAACACTTCAGGTTATTTACTGACTGTTCTTTATTATTGTTTTTGTTTTGCTTATCCTGTTATATTATTTTAGCACGTTTAAACTAAAGCTTATCATTACAGGATCTTATTTTTTTTTGGCTAATCCATTTTTGATAAAAGTAAAAGCGGTTTTAGTTGGGGAAAAAAAACCCATTTATGCTTCCTGATCGAGTAGGTTGGAGGTTTTTACAAAGGAGTGAATCTAAACTTTTTACATTTTTGCATCACGGGGGTTTTTGTGTCTGAAACTCATGGTTGAGCAGTCGCTTGGGTTGGGCAGTAATACCGTTTTATTTTATTCCAGGGCATCTAAAAATGGCAACAGTATCACTTTTAATACCTGTGTTGAAACTCTTTGAGATCTCTTTAGTGCTCAGCTTATTAATAAGTATGAACAGAGCTCTTCTAAGTTACATAAACTAAAACTATCACTGTGTAGTTATTACGATCACAAGCTTTTATGGCAGTGCAGCGGCCAACAGAGCGGAGGCTGAGGAGAAACGGAGCCGACTGGTTATCGTAAAGAGTCTCTGACGCACAGAGGATGATCCCTCTCCTCTGGTGGAAATCTAACAATGCCCACTTCGCCGTGGGATCGTATCTTCAGGACCGCAGGAAAATTGGCAAACCTGCTTAAATCCGATCAGGTTCCATATGCTGCGATAATGTAGCAAAAAGTCCCGAAGGCCTGGGGTTTTGATACCATTTTATTGTAGCCGGTGTTTACGTGTTGTTTGTTCACTTCGTTTCATGATACAAAATAATAAGAATAATGCTAATAGGATGTAAAAAAACCCACAAAGACTGTTAATTATTGGAGAGGTATAGAGTCTCAGGAGGTGGTAGAAGAGATTATTGAACACATTTTCCTCTTTATTGTTGAAATTTTATTTTGATCAGGCCAGTTTTTAAATTAAAATACTTGCTTTTTTACTTAGATTTTCTTCACTTGCTTTTGACACAGGTTTATATAAGAATAGGTGGATTTGTTTAAATCAAACTAAATTCTTCTAAAAGTAACGAAAGAAGCATTTTTGGAGGAATGCATATCATCCGCCAGTATTTTAAAGATTCTGTGATCTTGTTAGAGCTCAGAGTATTTTAGCCGAGACTTGGCTACAATGTCACCAAGTTTTAGCTCCAATATTTCTCCAAATGGCCGAGTTTGAACCATTTTTGTGGTTGCTAAGGTTGATTAGCTGTGGCGACCATCTTGATTGGGGTTGACTTCAAAAGTTAATCAGCTGTAGGGGTACATCCAGTGATTATTTTCTGAGTTTTTCTAGTGTTTGTGAGATATTTTGCTAACGGACACACCTTTTTTTTCAGTAGTGGATAAATATGGATTTGTCGTTAACTTTTAAACGCTTTACAGTTGACAGTCATGTAACAAATTATCACAATCAGTTCACTGTTTGTTTTTAAAGAAAAAGTTGGATTACAAATAACCTTAAAGTGCTACATTTTTGGAATGTTTGCCACTCGGAAGGGTTAGGACATTCCTTTGCTTGCTCGGGGGTCGTTTCAGTAAATCCTGTGATAGTTTTGCTGAGTATTGCGTAATAAATATATGACCATTTTGCTACTAAATTCCTAAAGTTGTACACTGAGCACTTCCGATGAATCACTCAGTCAAAGGTGAGGGGGGAATCTGAGGACACGGACTGTTTCCGAGGTTTGGGATTTTCCCTCCAGTTCAGAGTAATCTGTAGTAACTTATTCCTCACATGCTGCTCAGAGGAATTTTAACGTGCCGGTCATGTGCTTCTCACAGGCCTTCCTTGGAAAATCTGTGCTTTGGACTACCTTGAACACAAGTTTCTGAGCTGCGGTTGTTGTTTTCCTGTTGTTTGGGGGCGGAGAGGAGGGGTCACAGCCCGCTGCCTCCTAACAGATGGAGGCTGCTGCTGCTGCTGCTGCTGCTGCTGCTGTTGCTGCTGCAACGTCTGGCTTGGACAGTTTCTATGGTAACCCACCCACAGGAGCACGTATGACCAGAGAAGAAAGTAGGGTTGCTAGGTCTGCGGATAATGATGAGACTTTGCTTTCTTTCTGTTTTCTCCCACGCAGCGAAGAGCGATGATACAGTGGCTGCGACTGAACCGTTTCATCAAGTAGCTCTGCAAGTTGAACGTTTGATACGCTCGTAACCGGGGGGCCTAATTGCGCTCGAGGTCATGCACCGGTGTTCTTAAGCTTGGTGGACTGAACTGAAATATTCCTTTTTAAGGCATCATAACTCGATGTCTTGTTTTATAGATTTAGACACATGCCTGTTCTTAGTTTGCTGACAGACGCCTCTCGTTGTGCTTCTGACGCAGCAGCACACGTCTTTGTTCGTTCCTGCAGTCTCCTGCTCCTCTGTGGCATTCACTGAGTAAATACTCAGTTGTTCGTGCAGCTCAGTCCATCTGTGTGCTTTATGCTGATTGGGTTAGCAGCATATATGACACTCATTTCTTGTATAACTGTATTTGTCCCTTTCATGTAGGGGAAAAAAAAAGAAGAAATCGAATCTCCTTGAGATGCACTTTTTTTTTGCCAGGCAGTAATGAAATATTACAAATTAAAAAAACGAGAAGGAAAACTAATGAGAAAAGTATGAAAGCCGTTAAAACACTTTCTGCGAATTGTCTCTATATTTTTTTGCCTCTGTCTGTTAGCAGTAGGAACTGCAGCATCGGTAGAGCTGAGCTGCTTTTCAATGCAAGGATAACTAAGTGATAAAAATGTGAGGCCTGCTCTTTACAGAAAAGGAAGTGAGGCTGAAAGAAGTCAATTGTCTGCCGGCTTTCCACAAAAATGATTGGTTCTAGTTTCTAAACACTGAGGATTTATTTTGTCATTCAAAATAGAAACCGATAGCACTTTATGCTCTTAAAGCAATAGTCATATCATTTATACTTTTTTTCTCCCTCCTTGGTTAAACTATTTTTCCCTCAGAATTAGTGAATATCAATTTTTGATTTTTAGTCAAGTAACCAAAAGAAAATGTGTTAGAAATGCTTGTTGTCTTTTTAGTGGTTATAAATCTTGAAAGAACAACTGAAGCATCAGGCTTTTTGTCTTCAGAATGTTTTGCAAATACAAAATGTGACCCGTGCCGGCAGTATGAGTCACAATGAGGAATTTGTCAATATTGAGTTAATTTTCCATCTCAAAAGCTTCCAAATTATACATAGTTTGTTGAAGTTTGGTGATTTATCACCAGGTCTGGAAACGGAGCTGGTTTTGTTTATGAGTTTACCAGTTTGAAAACTTGACTTTTATTGGTCTGGAGTGATGTCATCGGGAATTACAGCCCTGTATTTTAAAAGGGGGGAATCCCCAAGCTTCCTAATGAAGCCAAACATCATGCGAAGGGATTTCCTGGTGCTACAGCAGCCGGCAGAGGAAAAATGGTAATTTATAGGTGTTATAAGACAAAGGATTACTTCTGAAGATATACCTTTTTTTTTAAAATGTAGATTAGGAAGACTCTTAGTTACTAAGATTGCTGGATGGTGTCTTTATTTTCTCATTGTGCATACTATACATAAAGCCATGGCATTACTTCCTCTTGGGAAATTACTGCATTTGACTCTGAGTTTAATGAAACTGATGAGATTCTTATTTCTGTTATTCTGCCCTGGCCTGCACCCTTCTGGACATATGAGCTGCATAAGGCCTGGAAATGAAAGCTTTTTTTTTTTCAGTCCATTGGCTCTATATCCCACTGTGTCGTGTCTCTGGTGAATTCACCTGGGGTTATATCAACTAAAATTAGACTCTCAATTATGAGCAATTACTGTCAGGCCTGTGGGCCCCACAGTGTATTCGCTCTACCGCTCACAGCCGCACTGCGCCACGCCACTCCAGCTCCCTGCACAATTGAGAAGGCACCTATGCGGCAAAGTGAAAGTATGCAGGGACAAACCCGGCTCGCGCTTCCTCAATTGTTTTCTTGGTTCATTTCCTATTTTGCAAACTTTGTTAGCAGCCTAATACACTGAACACTGTACAACGACCCTAGCCTTGTAGGGCTTTCTTAAACTGGAGCAATGTAGCATAAATATGTGCCAAATCCGTCACATGCTCCCACAAGTCATTGGAGGCTCGCTGTAATTGCATGGGTTTAATCTAATCACTAGTGTGCTGCACAATAAAAGGCAAGAAATGCATTTAAAAAAAATTGTAGCCCTTCTGCAAATGAGAACAGAGGATTGTAATCTGCTTTTAAAAGGTCCTCTGGGTGCAGTTTAAGGAGGTGATCTCATCACACTAAAATAGACCTCGAATTTTTTTTTTTTTTTAGGTGTTCTCGCAAACTCAGCATTGTTTTTTTCTTAACTAAGCTCTTTAATTATATGAATGTCTTAATATTCCTTTGATTACTTCGGTGTCCTGCACCCCGAGTCATTATAGATAGGATCACAAAACACCTCAAAGACCTGTTCGGAAGCTTATGTGAGTCTGCGCTTGATGCTTGAGAAAACAATTTTTATCTAAAGAGAAAGAAGCTGCTGTGTAAAGTAGGGGTGGGTAAAATAATTGAAGAATCGATGCATCGCAATAATTTCATGCAAAATTCATAATCGATTAGGGGGCTCCTCAGAATCGATTCCCCTCCTGACACGTTGGGGGCGCTGCGAGTTTGGTTACTGTGCTGAGCACCTGAGTGCATAACAACAGTCATGGCGAGCAGCTGTAGAAAGCTAACTCCGTCAACTTTTAAGTCAGATGTTTGGGCTCATTTTGCTTTCCTGTCTAAATCTGGAACTCAAGAAGTCGACAAAAGCAAGGTGGTATGTAAGCTGTGCCAGAGAGAATTAAAGTACTGCAGTAACACGACAAACCTGCGCAATCACTTAACCAGATACCACGCAGATGCGCTACAAAAAGCACAACCTGTTGACTCCAAACAGACACAAATCGACAAATCATTCATCTCTAAACTGCCGTCAAGCTCTGCCCGCGCACAAAAAATCACAAAGTCTGTAGCCGTGTTTATTTGCAAGGACCTACGACCGTACAGTGTTGTTGAAAACAAGGGTTTTAAGAATATGCTAAAGATACTCGAACCACGCTACGCAATACCAACACGTAAATACATGACAGAAGTCGCTGTGCCGTCACTGTATACAGAGGTGAAGACAGACGTTTTGGAGTCGTTAAAGTCGGCCGAAAGAGTTGCTCTGACGTGTGATGGCTGGACCTCGAGAGCTACCGACCCCTACGTAACCATCACTTCTCATTTCATATCGGACGAGTGGGAATTGGTGTCAAATGTGCTTCAGACCAGGCCCCTTCATGGAAGTCATACAGGTAGCAATATAGCAAACTTGTTGACAGAGGCAATAAATGAATGGGGCATAACCGGAAAAGTGCCTGCTGTTGTTACAGACAACGCGGCTAACATGCTAGCTGCTGTCGGTCTCACTGATCTATTGCATGTTGGCTGCTTTGCCCATGTGCTCAACTTGGCTTCGCAGGCTGCTCTTAAAACCCCTGCAGTCACACGGCTTCTGGGCAGAGTGAGGCGCATCTCTGCTTTTTTTCATCGCAGCACTTTGGCCTGTCATGCACTCAAGAAGAATCAAAAGTTGTTGGACCTCCCACAACACAAGTTACTGACTGATGTCTCTACAAGATGGAATAGCGCTTTAGATATGCTGGAGAGATTTTTGGAACAACAACCAGCTGTCTCTGCTGCATTACTTGCACCTGAAGTGCGAAAGCAGGAAAAAGATCTATGCTCCCTTACAGAGGCAGACATTACAGCAGCAGAGGATATTGCTCAGGCTCTGAAGTCATTAAAGAAAGCCACCTTGGTGATGTCTCAGGAAAGCACCCCAAGTCTGTCTGTCATTGCACCTCTAAAAGAAAGACTTCTAGAGGATATGCAACCATCATCCAGTGACTCTGCAGTGGTGAAGGAAATGAAGATTGCTATGTGCAGGGATCTCCAAAAAAGGTATTAATATATATATAACTTTTTTGCAACACAATTAAATAATTTGTCATTAATATTTATAAAAACAATGATTATGGTGTACACAAAGTCACTTAAAATTTTCTCAAGGTACCTGGGTCTGAAGGATGAGCTCTCCATTGCTGCTGCCCTGGACCCAAGGTTTAAGGCCCTACTTTTTCTGTCAGATGATGATGAGCGAGAAGAAGTGTTCACGCATCTTATAGCTCTCACAAAAGAATTGGCCACTGTTAAAAGCTCAGTAAGTACTAAAGTATAAATAAAAAATGCATTCTGTCACATACACACCGAATAGTTTTGTTTTGTTGTCTTATGGAATGCTATCTTGTCTGCAATTATTTGAACACTGGCAAATTAATATACTTTTTATTTTAATGATTTAGCCCTACAATGCATTTTAAATGAGCTATTTGAAATGATAAAGCTCTTCTTTCCAATGCGATTATTTTCTTATTTTTTTGCAGCAACAGAGTGGGCTGATGGATGAAGACCGTGAGGCAATTGAACAGCAGGGAGAGCCGGTTGATGACCCTTCTGGACCATCACCAAAGAAAGCAAGGGACTCTTGTGCTCTGGCTGATCTTTTTGGAAGCGCATATACAACTCCAGTAGCAGTGTCCAGAACCACAGATACCAAGGCATTGGATGAGGTGGTGCGTTACAAAGAGGTGCAACCACTGCCACTCTCCACAAATCCACTCAACTGGTGGAGAGAGCATGAGGGGGAATACCCTTTGTTGTCATGCCAAGCTAAAAGGTACCTTTGCATCCCAGGCAGTAGTGTACCTGCTGAAAGGATCTTTTCCACAGCAGGTGACATAGTCACAGCCCAGAGAAGTGCATTGAAGCCTGAGCATGTGGATCAGCTGCTTTTTCTGAACAAGAATCTCCACGTGCCCACTTAGTCTGTAACCAGAAATGAAGAACAGTACTGTTACAGTACAATTCTTTATTTCTGGCTACAGTACTATAGTTCAGTTCAAGATATGTTAAAAAATGAGAGGTTAATCACTACATGTTCAAAAGCTAAGAATGTTTACAAGCACTAAACGTTTTCAGTGCAATTCAGTTGAATACAACCCTATGATTTGTGTTTAAATCTGCACTAATATGCACAGATGTTATTGAAATGCATTTTTATTTATATTAGACTTCAAGAGATAAGTTATGCCTAATTTTATTTTACATGCACTTTATTTTTTATTGTTTATTAAGAACAGTTTTCTACTGTAAGCACATTGCAGAAAAAAGTTTGTTTCTATGCTCAGAAATGTGATGTTACAGAAGTTTGTATGAAAATAAATATTTTAAAAATGTCAACATTATCTTAAATCATTTGTGTCTTCACAACTTTAAATCAATATCGAATCGAATCGCAACAGCAATAATCGAAATCGAATCGAATCGTGAGGTTCCTAACAATACCCAGCCCTAGTGTAAAGTAAAGAAAACTTTATGCTTTTTTTATGTGACTGCTTTTGTTATATTCAGAAAATATATACTTGTTTGTCAGAAAATAAATAAAAAATAGCACTTTTGTAACAGTTCTTTGGCAAAAGGGGATTTATTCTTTGTAAGAATCCCAACAAATCTCTATGAAATTAACATTTGCAACCAGGATTCTCTAAAGGCGTCTGTTGGATTTTGGCAATCCTTTAATACTTTTTGAGTTGTTTTTTCCCCCTTTTGTACCTTTTCTACCTAATATTATTGCTCCGCAGCCATGAAAAGTGGGCAACAATGTGACTGCCTCAGTTTGTGTGTGTGTGTTTGTGTTTCTAGCTAATTGTCATGAACCACTGGATGGATTTTAATGAAACTCTCTGAAAATCTCTGTCTAAAACTTTGGCATGCAAGGCGTTTGGTGATGTGCAATATTTCAAAGAATGTTCAGCCTTCAATTACCGCTTTATTTTAGTTTTAACACAGTTTAGTTTGGATTTTTTTCACAGGAAAAAAAAAACAAGGAATAGTTTTATTATTTCAACATTTTAGCATCTGTCTTGTGAATCATGGCAAATGAGAGAAAGTGGACTGGATCATTGTTTTCCTCATCATTTTGTGGCTACATTAGGAGGAGGCGAATACTTTAGATGTCACTGAGTTATGCCACTGTGGAGTAAAGAAGTGTGCTGATCAGGTGGTTTAATATTTAGTTCCTGTTTGTTCATTCATAATGTGCAAGGCTGATTATTCTACCTTCTCTGTCCACCCCTCCAGGCCAGGAGCGATTCGGAAACATGACACGAGTGTACTACAAAGAGGCTGTCGGGGCATTCGTCGTGTTCGACGTGACGAGGGGCGCCACGTTTGAAGCCGTTTCGAAGTGGAAGCACGACCTGGACAGCAAGGTGAAGCTGGCTAACGGCAACCCCATCCCTGCGGTGCTGCTCGCCAACAAATGTGACCAGAAGAAGGAGACGTCCAACAATGCAACGTTAATGAACAATTTCTGCAAAGAGGCGGGCTTCCTGGGCTGGTTTGAGACGTCGGCCAAGGTGAGAAATCAGCACTAACACACAGGCAAGAAATAAAAACCACAGTAAGTGGCTGCAGAGAGAAATCTTTTGTGTTAGTACACAAAACAATGAAACGATAAATACCTTTTTAAAGTTTTCTACAGAAGTTTTGATTATAATGTTATTGTGGCTGTTTTTGGCTGTAATCTTGAAGTCAAATTCAAAAATGGCCTGACTGAAATAGGAGAGAAGAAAACATTCAAACATTTTGGCCAAACTGTTTTTACTTGGGGCAAAAATAAAGAATTGCACCCATTCAAAGTAGATTTTAAAAGTTGTAGTTTCAGTGCATACTGCTTCAAAGGAGATGGAATTTATTTTGCTCACATGCTATGAAAAAGTTTAACGATTCCTCCTTATTTCCATGACAGACCTAATTCTTACTTGCATTCTTCCCAATATTTGCTCAACGAGCTCCTAAATGCTCACACAGCTGATTAAATGTATAAAGTGGCACTGGACATGTGGCCGTTTTCCTGAGTAGCTTCTTAACTTCCCTTTAATTATCCTGTGTGAAAGTCCAACTTCCTCTGATTGGCACAATCCAGCTGTGGTTATTGTGAAACTGTTAGGATATGAAACCGTTGGTAACGCTTAGGAACGGTCGGGATGTTTTGATTAGCAGGCAGACAAAAAAAATCTGCGAAAAGATAGATGACTGGCAGCCGGGAATTACCCACAAGGCCCATGATTAATTTTTAAACTATGACCAACTAAATCTAATCTGGTGAAAGCACCTTTGAACTATACTGTTTAGATTTCCCTATGGTGTGTACAGAAGAAACCAGGAGTTAATAAAAGAAATGATACAGAAATTTCCTAACTGTGTTCAGTGGAGTTGTTTTTTTTTTACTTAATATCTCACCCGCAGCAGAAAATTCTCAAAATATTATTAGTTTAGGAAATGAGGCCAAGGTTCTTTTAGTCCTGTCTATCCCGGTGATGTATTGATGACCAATAACACCGCCACAGAACGCCACTTCCAAAAAAACCCCCTTGAACCATCCCTTTACTCCATTCATCACTAAGTGATGTGTAAATGTACTTCTGTGACAGGGATCAGTCGGGACAGAGGGACGCATGCCTGCAGAAAATGGGGAGAAAACGTTGAAAATATTCTTTACGTTGCTTCATTTACACTGGAGGAACATTTACGTTTGAACAAGGAAAAATGACCGAAGCTGTGGCTTCGGCAAATCTCCGTAAACATCTTGGAGTGTAACTCAAGGGAGCACATCTGGAGAGGCTTGAAAGCGCCCGTTCTTGATATAACGGTCCATTCAGCTTGAATAAGTTTGAAGATTTCCTGCAAAAGAATGAAAGGAAATGAAACTTGTACCAAATATTTTTTTTTCACAAAACAAGTTTTTTTTGTTTTTTTTTTTCTTTGTTTTTCCTGGCAGTGTATAGCTTTGGAGTAAATAGTTCAATAAATCCCTCTGAATGTAGTGGAATAGCAGTATTTTAAATAGAAAAGTAATAAAAATTCATCACGTTCACCTACTTGCTATCAGCGCTTGTTAGTCTTATAAATGTTTTCCCCACTGAAATTACATTTTTATGCTCTTAGGGATGTAAAGCAATGGACTTGTTCCTGTATGTAATGTGCTGAAACCTCAATTTTGAGTTCTATTAGGTAATATTGATGTTAACTGATGTTGTGTTTGTCTAAATCATCAGCTAGTAACTGTATAAAAACCATATGCTGTTTATGGTTCCACATAAGTTAGTAATCATAGACCTTTTGCTGTTCGGAGCAGCAGTATATAAAATTTTCATACAACCTTAATTACGAAAGAGGTGGATTGTTGTGTAAACTGTCACTAAAAACACAACTCAATGAGTTATAAATCTCATAACCTCATACTTTATGTACAATGGAACACGGTGCATACATACAGTATATTGTTCTTGTGCACAGTTTTCTGCAGGCTCTTGAAGTTTTTTTGCTGATATGAACTGACTTCACTTCAACAACCTTTTATGTGCTGCTGCCATAAAGTTCAAGATTTCCTTTGTCTTCGTT
Source organism: Kryptolebias marmoratus (assembly GCF_001649575.2). Lineage (NCBI taxonomy): Eukaryota > Metazoa > Chordata > Actinopteri > Cyprinodontiformes > Rivulidae > Kryptolebias > Kryptolebias marmoratus. The sequence continues at coordinate 9,657,331 of NC_051448.1, forward strand.
TAATCATTGATGTGTTTACTTTGTTTGATATTGGTTTATGAGATTTACAAATCATTGCATTCTGTTTTTATTTGTGTTTTTACATATAATCACAACTTCTTCAGAATTGTGGTTGTAAAAGGATCACACTACAAAGATTGTTCTCATTTTTATTTTTAACACCTACTTTTCTCATCACAGTTCTTTTTTTCTCAGTAAGGCTCTCAGTCTTTCCAAGAAAAACGGAGTCTCTAAGTTCCAAAACGCTCAGAGGGACTTGCTTGTACATTTTGAAATTAAAACCACTTGTCCAATCCCACGTTAAAGAAAGCTTTCACGTGTTTGAAGTGAGTTGACATCGTTATAGATCTAGTCCTAGAGCTGTGTCATGTGAAGTGTGTTGGGTGTGTGTGACGGGTGCTGGTCACGTGAGATTGAAGCTCCGCCCACAACAACCTGAGTTGTCTGGATGACAAAGCACATTGTATTCTGGAGGCCATTAAAAACAAAAGACTGCAGTCATGATGACGTTTTTAGCAAGTTATGGAGCACGAGGCAGTGAATCACGACTTGGACATTGAGGAACATCTTTTTTTACTTTCATTTTGAGTCTCAAGTCTTTGTGAAGGTGTAATCAACAGCAGGAGTGATTCGTTTTTGTTCAGATTCTCTTGAATTACTGTGAAGACAATCAGTCATTGACTTGTTCCTAAACAATGAGGAAAAACAGAAACTTGGCAGTGCATTTTACAAATTATCGAACAATTACAAAAACAATTATGTCACGTCTTTCAAAGTGGTAGAAACCTTAAAAATAATTAGTATCTCACCTGTTGTAGATGGCTCTTTGCTCAATATGTTTAGTTCTTCTTGTGTTTTTTGTGAGCATGTTATCACTTGTCTGACAGAACTGTTTCGTCGTTTTCTCAGGACAACATCAACGTGGATGAGGCGGCTCGTTTCCTGGTGGAGAATATCTTGGCTAACGACAAAGGTTTGCCGTACGAGGAGAGCAACGGAGACCGGATCAAGCTGGACCAGGAGACTGTAACCGCTGAGAGCAAGTCTGGCTGCTGCTAACACTCAGTCCACTCACATTAGCCAGCCGCTCCCCACTGGCGAGGTCCAGTGAGTTCAAGCAGCCTGTGGCTCCATCTCTGGTGCACCCTCGGAGAGGAATATACTCGTTTTTGTTTTTTTTGTGTGTGTGTGGTCGCTTCAAAGCTCCAGGAACTTCTCTCTGCACTAATGCCAATTTGACTGGTTCATCAAAGGTTCTCATTGCCCTGTTTTATTTCGATATCTGCTCGGCTATTTTCAGCGCACGTCCTATACTTCCTCATATTTTGTTTTCTTTTTGTTCCACTAAAGCCTTTATGTAACCCTGCTCTACCAACTGTTGCCCTGACAACCTCTTGCTGTAGATCTTGGACACATGAGAAAGGTGCAAACTAAACAGAAAGTTGAAAAATGATGTCTGAAAGAAAAAAATATCTTTAGCTTTTTGATTGTCACTTTAGTGCATTTTCTTTTGGTTTCCTTCTGTGTATGGTTGTGTCATTCTGCAGTTATCTGTAAATGAATGCTCTGTTTTACAACACAGATTGTAAATCTCCAGCTTTTCTCATTGGACTACTTTTAGAGAGTGGGTGTTACTGTAAAGCATTATAAGAATGGTATTATATTTGAAATTACTGTCAAAATGTATAGTCTTCATCCCCTATTTTCTATAAACCTTAGTGCCATAACACTTATTAGTTTAACAAAAGGATTGATAGCATTTTTTATTCTTCACACAGTAAACAAACTGACAGTGCAGACTGAAAATACTGTATTTCACATAGGAAACTAAAACTATCGATGGTACTATATGATATGATGTTTCTGCAGGTATGGTTGTGTAAAGTTCTTTTAAAATGTTTTGTGTCATTCGTTGCATTACTGATGTGGTATGAAGCCAGAATCAGAGGACTACACTGTTTTTGTACATGGCAATCTGTTTAAAGTGTTAACAAAATGTAAATAATGTTTTTAAACATGTTTACACGTAGAAATACTTCAAATTTTTAAAACCAAAGTAGAATAAACATTTTAACAAAGTTCTGTTGTCTCTCGGTGATTAGATTGTCTGTCTAATTGTATTTAACCTATCCCGTTTTCTCCCATTTATCCAACAAAACATTAGGCCTCATTAATCCAGTCAATTCACTCATAATTACTGATGGACACGTTTTGTGAATCGATAAATGCTGTCCGCACTTCATAATTAAAGCTTGGTATTTGGCTTGAATAATAGAAATGTTTTTTTATCCTTGATTGAGTTTAGCATGTTATTGTTTAAATCAAATCTTCCCATTTCAGTTTTCCCGCTCATTTAGGTTGTACATGCTTGCTCCAGCACTTTAGGGTATTGGAAGTCTGTTTTGCTTTGCTTCAGTAGAACTGCTGCAGGATCTAAATCATATGTCTGTTAGCACTTTTATTTGTTTAAAATGTTGTCTCTATGGTGTTAGGTTTTCCTACTTTAGGACAAAGAGGACTACAGATAAGGCTGTATGTGTTAAAATGCAAAACTGAGGAAATGGCCCTTGTGAAATCATCAGATGTTTGATATGAAAGTTGTCAAACATGCTGCATATGTAAGTAATTATAAAAATGTTGAGGAACCTCATGATATTAATAAGTGATACATCTGTGGCAAGCTAATTTATACTAGTTAGACTGGCTCTGCAAGTACAAAGTGAAAGCGTCTTAGTGAAAAATCCACTTAAGATATCCAGATATGTTCATTCTAAATAGAAAACTGTGCACTTGTGGATATTGAGCCCATTCTACATTAGGAAAAATGTTTTTTTTACCTTGGAGTAATGAAGTTAGAGATGTCTGAACTATTGATTGGATTGGAAGAAAGATGTCCTGTTTATTTGACTTGTTATAGACTAATAAATTATTAATGAACATTTGATACACATACCGTCTAGCCATTATAAATTAAAATGGCCACCTGTATTTTTTAGATAAATTTGAGATCTTAAATTTCGATTTTTCTCAGTTGTGGAGGTCTTGAAATAAAATTTTCGCCTGTAAGACTCAAAGATAATCTTAATTTTGACTATGGATGGTTGTTTGTCACGTTTGTTTTGTTTGTCTCTTTGTCTCTATTTGTCCCTGTGAAAGACTTGCAACCTGTCCAGGGTGTCCCTCGCCTCTCTGACAGAGACTGCTGGAGAAAGACACCATCTCCCCGCGACACGGATGGGAGATACGAGTAAATAGATGGAGAACGTCATTTTTACTAGGGTAGTTATTAAAAATGTCAAAGTAATTTCAGACGTGTGGTTTGAATAAATGTTACAACGACCTGCCATACTCGTCAGCTTTAAACTCCTCCCACTTTTAAAATATCTGTTGCGTAGCAACGAGTAAACTTCGATATGTAGAGACCTTACTGAACTTCTGTAGCTTCATTATTTTTTTTCTTTCTTTGTTAGTAAGTTAGTGCTTCTGTTACTAAATACAATGTCCAAAACACAAATAAAGAAAAAGGACTCGTCAAGCAGGGTGTCTTTATCGGACCGACATACAGAGTGAGTTTAAGTCAACTTCGTCATTAACGCGAATAAAAAAATCATCCGTTGTAGCATGAGCATTAGCTACACACAATTAGAATAAAATACTAAAAGCCTGCTAGCATCTTAAGGAATGAGTTGGCTTATCTTAGCTTGCCACGCGCATTTACCTTGTTATGGGAGAGTTTTGACAGAATTTAATTGAGGAAAAATAAGGGGGCAGGATAATTTTAGCTATGAATTTGTCTTCATTTCAGCGCTGCGTCCGTGGGCAATTCGTCTGAGAACCTCGGAGGTGCGGGGAAACTCAGATTCCCCATCTGGCCTGAGTGGAATGATGCTGAAGTCAACAAGGAGAAGTGGGACTCCTTCAAAGGACCTGAAGACAGAAAGTCAAGCAAGAGCCCTAATGCTGTACATACTTTAAAGTTTGAAAGGAATTTACATGCTAAACTGCCACCAGAACAATATGTGTACAGTATATACGTATACAAATTTTGCCATGTTTTAATGTAAAAGTTAACATTATGTAGCTTTTGGTTACCTGTTGTTTCACATATCCTTTGTCTGCAGCCACATTTTGAGGATCCAGAGGGAAAAGTTTCTCTGCCTTCAACTTTGAAGGTGCACACCTGGAAGCATCCTGCAGAGTTTACTGTTGAAAAGGTAACTTTCACGCATCTTATAAGATTTACATGGTTCTTATTATAAAATTAAGCTCCTTGTGTTATTACTTGGTGAAAACTGTTAATACAGTCGGCCAAGTTTGTACATTTAGCTATTAGGCCACCAGTGACTTAATGCTGGCACCTTAAGCCCACCATATGTCAGCTGCATGTGTTACGCAAGGAAACATTAGTTCTTGACGTTCATTTACTTTGAGCTACACCTGAACTTACATTCACAGGTGTTCCCATGAAGTGTCTTCAAAAGGTGGACGTTCTTCTGGGTCTTCATAATTGCAGCAACGATGTACTGATCAAAAGAAAATGACTTTACAGACATAAGTTATCTTTTGAACAGTGAGACTTTATTCAAGACAACAGAGTCTGTGCCGAAACCGGGAACTTCTGGTCCAATCAGTGAAATCCCCCGTTTCTCTGGGGCTGCTTGTTTTTATGAACATTTACCACACCCTAGTAAAGAGTAACAAGACACCCACGTCCCACTGGGACGGACCTGTAGGATTCAAGTACATTCAATTCCATTTATGGGGATAGACTAGAGTCTTCAGACAAGCAACAGCTAACTGTCCACATTTGCACGTTTTCGACAACGTGAGCGTAAGAGCCCACGGTTCACTTCCTAAAAAGGCATTTGTGGCCGAAGACAGTACCTCTCAAAATGATAGCTCAGGCCTGAATACAGATGCAGACCATTTACCTCACCCAGAAACAGAGTCTAGCATCTGTTATTTGGTAGTGACTGCCAGTTCACATTAATACATTCATAATTATACATTTTATGTATTTGATCAATGTGTTATAATCTAAAATAAATACTAGCTGCTTTTGGATTCTCAAGCAGACAGTTTATGTTTCTACATGTATGATTATAAAACTTTTTTTAGTTAGCAAATGACTTCTACATTGACTACTACCTGTGCTTCTTTTAGGGGTTTCTAGTCATTTCGCATTGATTTTTACTAGTTAGTCAACTACAGGATGAATCTGCTATCCAGAACCATACAGTTTAATTTTCCCAGCGACATGATTTAAAAGTGCACTCCTTTCTGCTTCACACTGTGAACTGCTGTTAAGGAGACACGTTATCTCATCGCCTGCCTCCAATAAGGTTTTAATCACTTTACTCCACTTTTCCTAGTGCATTATTCAGCAATTACTGGGAGCTTCCTGTTATTTCGAATCAGATCTTGCTGGGTCATATGCTGCCTTTTCACTCAAAAATGTCAAAACCGTTTCATTAGTTTCATACTAAAAGAGGCTAATCACAAAAGCAATCATTCACGCAGACAAACGCTGCAGCACGTCTGAGACTGCAGTCTACGTTTTGGCATTTTCAAAGACAGTGTGTTTAATAAAAAATGTTTAGCCTTTAATAAGAACAACTAACAGTGGGAGAAAACAAAACTCCCTCATTTTGCTGACTATCTGTGTCTCCATCACATTTGATTAGTAACATGGTAGTTATTTATCTTTGCAGATTCCATAGACATTAGGTCCTTTAAGCATCATATCAGTGGTTGACCAGTTTAAACACTGAGATGAGCATTGTTATGTTTTTTGCATATTTTGAAAATGTGACTTGTAACGATACTATTCTTTGCCATTTTATTGAAATAATATTAATAAACAAAAAGGATTTTGTCATCCATTACTCATATGACAATACTAGGAAACAGTCCAGTATGTCTACAATTCAAATAATAACAACGTGCTTGACTTTAGGATCTCACTGTGGTTGAAAACAAAAGGAATTTTGACCTCATCTCCCCCAACGCTCATCTGTCCTACTGTGAGGTTAGTTTGCAGCATTTTTTTTTTTTTTATTCAGTGTTGATTAGCACTTGAAAATAAAATAAATTAAGATGTCTAAAGGGAGATTTTTGCCTGGAATGAAAAAAAAAACCTGATTTTTTCCCCCTGCCCTTCATTCTCTCTCCTCTTAAGCTGATGAGATGGATCATCAGTGAGATCTACATTGTTTGGATGCTGTATGACTGCACATCTACACAGCAAGAAGGTTGGAAACCTTGGGAGCACATCTTCTCACTGTGCAAGGTGGTGAAAGGTCATGTGCCACTTTACAACAGCTATGGGAAGTATGTGGTCAGACTTTACTGGATGGTAAGCCTGACATAAACACAGAAATGCATACAAAAATTCCCTCTGGAAAATCTGTTGGCTTTTATTTAAAGTGAGATTTTCTTCTGATCTGAAATGCTGAACATAGTAGAAAACCCCTTAAATTTTGTTACTACTTCAGAAGTTGTCTCTGCCAGTACCTCTTTGTTAATCGTGCATGTTTAGGGGCACAGTTGCATGGCATAAAATTGAAATTTCCTTTTTGCAGCAGATCACATGGTTCAGCAGATGAAAGGGGAACGGCACGGATGGGGAAGGGGAGGGATGAGAGAGCCTTATCCTCACAGCTCAAATCAATCAGTCTCACTGCTGTGCCAGAACTGACGGGGTCTACACTGCCTGTTGAATAGATAAAGCTTAACACGAGTCAGCTGCTTTTTCGAACAGCAAGGCTCAAGTTGGATTTCTCCGCTTATGACCCTTCAAGTAGGCACAAGGCTCGGAGGGTTTTATTCAAAGCAGTGTCATTCATTATGATTTTATACAAGTTTTAGAATTTTACAGATTGTGGCTCCACATTAAAGTCATCTTTGGGACACAGCACAGTGAGTTTTTTTATGTGTGTTACTTGCCACAGAGCAAAGGACACTACATTATTGTGTACTTTAGAGAGGGAACTTCCATAACAACAATTGGGTTACCAATATAGCATTAAAAATTAGGGCCAATTATTTTTTTTTCTCTGTCTCACATAGATTTTTGCTTTGATAAACAAGCATGACACAGTTGTAGGCAACACTTGCTGTGCCAACCCTATTCATCCTAACAGATGGTAGTTGTGATGCTATTAAGCTCCCAGCCTCTACTACCCCCATTCTAATTTCCTCATTTTGTTCTTAGGCTACTGCTTTCTCTCAATTATCACTTATTTGTCCAAGGGTTTTCTTTTTTAACTCTTGCATTTTTTTTCCCCCAAACAGCCTGAAACAGTATAACATGAACTCTCTGCTGCTCCTGCTTTTCTTCATCACTGCTACAGTAGAACTCTGTCCTTCAGACTGTTTAACTCCATCATGTGAACACATCAAGCTCGTCTGTAGGAGAAAAAAAGATAAGAACAATTGAGAGGAACATTTTCTCTCCATTGTATATACAATGCAGTGTTTGTTCAAAATATGCTGATAAAAGAAGCATGTCTGTGAGCAGTCAGTCAGATTGTCACCTGATTGTGCTTGTTTTCCTTTTTACAAAGAGCGTGAAACACCCCTTTCTAAATGAGATATGCTATATGCTAACCTCCGACACTGCTCGAGTTACAAAGATGCAATAATGAGATAGAATTATGAGGTGGTTAATGCTAAGCGATATAATACAATTCAGTGAATCACACAGTATTATAAAAATAGACTGTGAGAGGATTTTCAATCTATGATTAATTGTCAATTTGCATATTAAACTTGAAGCAAAAAATGACCTTTGTTTAATTTATTGATGCAAAGTTTTGTGACTTACTTAAAAAAGCCTTTATATCAGCATTTTGAAGCTGTTTGGAAAAGTAAGGTTGAGTTGAACCATCAGTACTAAAAACTTGAGATTGCCAGAGCAGTGATGGCATCAGACAAAAAAATGATTTGATTTTAATCACTCCTAGTGTGATTGTTTACCTGATAGGAGGCCATTAACCAATAATACAGCAGTGATACAAAACATGAACATATCTTTGCTGTCACTGCTGTGTTGATGCCCATCTATAAGGGTTTTGCAATAAATAATAAGTCATAAAAACAGATGTACACTATATAGAATAAAGTATGTAATTTAGGTATATTCTATATTTCATTGCAGAAAGTTGTTGAAATGATGCCCCCATTTCTTAATGAATTTGCATTTTGCGGGTTGTGCAATCTTGTTCAACTCTCTTTTTATTTTTAAACTGAATAACATAGAGGTTTTTTTTATTTCATTCTATTAGGGGCTTAATGAAATAGTCTTGGCTGCATCTCACAGAGCAGTAAGTGTGCAGTTTTAATTTTCTGTATAAAGAAAGGAGTTGAACCATGCTACCAGCAGCTCACAAGTGTTTTGCCTTAAGTGTTTCATTCTGGATCTAACTGAAAAACAACTAGTGGATTAAATGAATAAGATTTAAGATGCTATTAAGTTAAGGTTTCTTTGTGCTTTCCTTTTAACGTTTACCTAATTACTCAAGTCTTGCTACAACCGGAAAACAAATAAAAAAACCTATTTTCTAAAACCTAATCTGTGAGAAACATTAATCTTTTTTTTCTTCTCTCCTGCCTTTTTTGTCTTCAGGGTTCCTGGAGAAAGGTAACAGTAGATGATTCTCTGCCTTTTGACGAAAAGAACAACCTGCTTCTCCCAGCCTCCACCTGTCGAACAGAACTGTGGCCAATGCTGCTGGGTAAAGCTCTAATCAAAGTGGCCTGCAAAAAGTGAGAAACCAAACATTCGAACAAAGACTCTCTAAGCATCTTAGCGCTATCCATTGGGAAACTCTTATAGTCCAACATAAGGCAGCTGTAGAACATTCTCGACCTTATCCCAAGGAGATTTAGCTGCAGCTTGACTTTATAAATACCACTGAAGAATGAATCCCAAAATACCTACACTAAGTCTTTGTACTAACCCTGTTGACCTAAAGCACAGCTATAATATACAGGCTGATACAATTGCCTAGTTTTAAATGGATTTCAAGAAATTCATACAGTAAAACATGGGATGTGTGAAATATAGCTTTATTTTCTTAATCCAGTAAAGATAACAAAACTATAACTCAACTATGATCATTTTTAATGAGCATGTTTAATTAATGCATGCGTAATAGAAACATGCCTTTAAAAAAAAAGACTGAAATTGAGGCTTCCTGTGGAACTTTTTGGGATCAGGATTACCTGCAAGTAATTCTGAAATCTGTGAAAATGTGGCCAACTAAACAATTTAAAGCTCACACGTGCGCACAAGAACCCCCACAGGGTGCAATTTCCTGACTACAACCCTTCAGCTGAATTAATCTCAAACCAGAATGTTAGCTACTGAATTTGGTGACAGTGTTCCAGTCAGAGATGGAGAATCACAGTGTGTTTAAAGCTGCCCCGTTCTGGTGTGCATGGAACGACAAGGCATAAATGTTTCATCCTGGACAGGAAACAAAGCAGCCTCTCACCGATGAATCATTTAAAAGTCATGAAGAAAGCCATTTGTACTGAACTGGAATTAAGCTTTTGTCACAAACTCAACCTTTTTCTCACTGCAGTATTATTAGATAAAGAATTACTTGTGCGTGATTAGTAGTTTACCTGACCAAAATATTAATATAATAAGAGATTAAGCAAAACAAACACACATTCCTTCAAGGTGACACTATTCTTGTGAGTGAAATTTCTAGAATATCAAGCATATTCTTGCTTTTAAAATAATGAAACCTAAACTTCACAAGTTTGCTTTGAGAGTGTGCTGCTGTATGTGCATATGAAGTCTCTGATTGGATGCACATGACTCTGTTTGCACTTTTTGAAACATATTTATGTGTTTGTTTCTCAGTACAGTGTTCAAAGATGGCAGGGAGATGGGTCAGTTTACTTTTATTCACAATCTCACTGGCTGGATCCCTGAAATTATTCCTGTAAAGTAAGTTTCTAGTTCTCAGTACACAGTGTACTCGCGGTTCTGCTCATAAATGCTTTATTTATACTTTTTTTTTTTTTCACCGGGACACAGACTAGAAACAGTTGGTATAATCTGATGCTGAACATTTTTGTTCTTAAGACAAACAGTATACATAAGAAGATGTCATGACAGCTTTCATTTTAAGATCTTTTCATTTAAATTGCTGGCTTTAGGAAATAAAGTCAAGTCAAAAGCTACATAAAGAACATTCAATTAGTAGCTGAATGCATGATTTGTAAAGTAATTAAAGCAAAACTTTTTGTCTGCACCAGTTATTTTCTTTGTCACTCTTTTCAGGTCAGTCTACTCAACACAAATCTGGGATTTCCTTCAAGACACCATTCCTAAATTTAAACACCAGGATGAGAGTTTGACAGTGACGAAACCTGACACAGCAGATCCTGCTGCAGGGACAGATTCTTCTCCAAATGACAATAAGAGTCTGCTGCTGGAGCCAAACATCAGCAAAGGTCCAGATTGTGCTACAATTAGACACACACATACACACTCACAGAAAAATCAGTGAGGAATAGACAAACACCTACAAATGTCTATGTAAATTACATGCTCTGCTTCCACATGTGAGTAAGTTAATTGATTTAATCCTCCATTTTTATGGTATTTTGTATGCATTTATTTAAAATCATGTTTGTGATTTGTAGTTGTAGCTGTTTACTATACAGATAAGCTTTATTTAATATATTTCTCTTTGCGTTTTCTTTCTCTACATTAGTTAATATGTCACATAATTTATACTTTTAAAAGAACACACATATCAGCAATCTCATACTGTTAATTCGCTGCAAAAATGCTCTTTACGATTGCAAAAATTGTTTCGGTGATTCCCTTTAAAACAAGATGCCACATACTTTAATGCCACGATTGTCTCATACAACGTAAAATACATAGTTTTTCAGTCATTCCCATAATGTCCCTTTCTTCTCTCAAACTAACTTTTTGCTTTCCTGCGTTCACGATTCATGGAGTTTATGGAGGGTTAAAGAATATATGGTGGCCCATAAATAAACCAGCAGAGGGAACTATATGGTCCTCCCTCAGGGTAGAAGAGCCTCCCAAGTCAAGTGTGGTTGTCTGATGAAGGCGGGGTTCCAATATGTCGTCCTCTCTGAGTTGTTTTCAGGTCACGATAGTACTACACTGTAGGCTTTAACACATTAATTACACTTAAACCGTTTTGATTGACTTACCTTATTAAGAAATAAAGTTTACTCTGTAGGCTGAAAATTGACTATAAACAGACAAAACGTGCATTAAAATGTATTTTTGTTGTGTAATTTGATTGGAATGTATTCTAAAACACAGCATGATTCACTGATTTTTAATAACTGCCATAAAAACCGAACTTCTCTCTTGTTTTTACATTTCACCTATAATGGCTCTTTTTGACACTAGACTGTCTTTAATGTTCCTCTAAAGTTCTGCTCGTATGTAAAAATTCAAGTGCTGAATATTAGCATAATGTGATGATTTGCATATGCATTTAGCATTACTTTTCTGAAAAAAAAATCCTTTAAGGAAACACACCGGCTAGTACTTCCATTCACAATCACAAATATTAAAGAAAGAGGGAAAAACATTTTCTTTCTTCATCTGTTGTGGTGCTCACCGTTATATTTCTTTGGAGTGCATAAATAAACATTAAATGTGAGAACCACTTATCTGTTACATTTTTAATGTGCTGACTTTATATTAGCCTTAACAGTACTCCAATCCCCCCTCACTATGGCCTGTCAAATTGATTTTTCATGTCTCCTGACCCACATGATCCACTACATTATACTTTTAAGATGCTCTGTTGGGGGGAAATGAGCCCCCCGTATGATTTAGATATAAATAAATCCTGTTGTTTTATTTATAGTTGTGGAAATTAAGTGTTTCACATCCCTAGGGTTTCATTTACATACACTTGATATTTCTGCTGACTTTGGTAATAAATAAAAAAATGGTTATAAGTTAGTTTCGTATGTTCTGAATTGTAGTGCTGCTTTGTAAGATCTTTGTGTTGTTAAATTGTATGTTCTTTAGCTTGTTTGTGCAACAAAGTTAGAGATTCTGACTTTCTTCTTCTTTATGTGTTTCAGGCGTACCTGAAGTAGTGGTGTGTGCCAGCTTTTACACTGTTCAAGCTGATGACAGTTCCTTTGGGCCTGGCCAAATGGTATTTTCTTTCTTTCTTTTCTTTACCCCCCCTGGCCTACTTACTTTCTGGTTAGTTAGTTACATACATTTACCTTTAGCTTTAATCTTCACCTAAACTCTTTTTTGTTTAATCAACTATCAGTAAAATATTGTTGTGAATTTGTGCTATATAAACCAATTTGAATTAATATATTTATATATTCCTGAATTTACGCTCATATTGCTTTTAGAATGATAAAATATCCTAATCACCTCTTTTGTATACGTTTGTTCTGGAGATTAAACATTACCTGTGATCTGGTGGCATGTTTTTATCTGAATTTAAACCATATTTGATTCTTTATTGTGTACACTTGCCCCACATGTAAATATGGATAGTTTTGCTGGGTTTGAGATGTAAAATCACATATTTTGGATTTCAGTGGTTTTATATGTGGTTGCTTTTGGCAGCAATTCTGAGTAACGGTGTAGAATTTAGAAAATGCACTTATAGTATTTATTGTTTCGGACTGAGCACTACATGAATGGTCATTTCTGCCCACATGTTTATTTCTCGGTCTCGCAGGCAAACTCCTCTGAAGTTTTGCGCCGTTACAACTTGTCCCTGCTGCACAGCCATGTTGTCCTGCTGACGAGAAGCCGCGCATGCAAGCTGGAGGCACCACCCAAACCTCCACCTGTGCCCAGATGGAAACTCATTCGTCCACACAAGGACGTTGTGTTGTTCTCTGAACCACAGAGTGAGTAAAAGAAAGACAGGAAGAAAGAAAGTGAAGCAGAAAAATATTTTGAAATAAAAAGGTGGTGAAGTGGAACTAGGAGTAGGATGCCGGGGAGTATATCAGACCAATAGAAAAGCACAAATTATGTCATAGTGTGTAGGTGAATAATGAAAAAATATACATGTATCTAGAACAAAAAGTGATTGTAATGGATGAAATTTAGAACACAGTGCAGAGGGCATACAGTACTGCATGGTAAAGTAAAAATATAAAGACCCCAGCTGTAATATTCTAGTTTTGAAAATACCTATTGGCTCAGGCAGAGCTGACATAGGTTGATCTCTGACTAAACTATGCTGTGAAAAATCAGAAACTGAGTCTGATCAAGCAGCGTTAGCATGATGTGTGAAGTCTCTCTCTCTCTCTCTCTCTCTCTCTCTCTCTCTCTCTCTCTCTCTCACTCTCTCTTTATCTTTTTTTTCTTTCAGAGTTTCCTTTGCCAAAACCAGAGCAGTTCATTGAGGTTGCCAGCCCTTTTCTTTTTTGTGATGTCAAACGTAGCAATGACTCAATCCCAGAACTGTATGTAATTGTAAAATATCTAAAGATAAGAAAGAAATTCTTCCCTTCCCTTCCCTTCCCTTCCCTTCCCTTCCCTTCCCTTCCCTTCCCTTCCCTTCCCTTCTACAGTATTATACAAAGTAAATATTTGTTCCAAATTTTAGTTTACTTAAAATAAACTGTTTTGTGTGTGCATAGGATAAATAAATCACAAATCAAGTGAGTTGAATGACAGAGGTGTCGTTCTGGTGTTTATGGCTTCAATGTGGCATGGAGTTTTTAGATAAAATGGTTTATTGCATTATAATGAATACATCTTTGTGAGTCAGAGATGCCAAGCAGAGCTCTCCAAGGAAGAGGTCCTGTGAATCCCCGTTGGTGGCCATTACTGAGACAGAAGAAACGGAATCTCAAAACAGCCTTGAGCCTGAATGCACGACGACCTCACCAAACAACACGGAAAAAACAGAGGTATATAAAGTTATTCCCTGTGCAGGAATATTTAAAATACAAATGGCTCTGTTTTACATTTAAAAGATGATTGTTTATTGTAAATGCATTGAATCCTTAAATATCATTAAGAATTTTGTTTTTTTCTCTATTCTCCTACACCACTGTGCACCCTGTACGTATCCAGCTGAAGGCTGATCAGTTGAGATTTGTGTGTCAGTGACAGCAAGGCTGCCATCCCCCGGTTTCAAAGTCACTTCTGTTATTTCCCAGCCAGACCACTACTGACCAGGGGCACATTTAGACTAAAGAGAGAACCCGCTCAGAAAGGGAAATACCAGGGGGCTGAGGTTCAGAGCAGCAGCAACAGAGAGACGGAGAGAGATAAAGACAGAAGTGAAGACGGCAAGGAATATGGGAGGGGGACTACTGTGCTCGACAATATAAAAAGGAAGGGAGAGAAAGTGACAGTTCGACAGGGCGAGAGTAAAGGAGAGCAAGAAACAGGGGGGAGATGGGAAAAAAAGGATTTCTGTTGTGTGATGGTAGCGAGCGAGCCGCGTGGGTTTTATACAGAGAGAGGTCGTGCACTGTGCTGATGAAAAAAGCAGTGCAATTAGATGGTGAGCCATCAGTGTCTATGTCTCTTGAGGGGGTTCATTATTACATTTCACTCCTAGCACACAGAGGAAAAAATAGAGTTCATATTAATCACCCTCTTGTGTAACTGTGACCAGCTATAGAGCGGTTAGGTTAGGGTAGTGCAGATATGCTAATGTGGCATCATTTCATGCAAAGTTTTGGGATTTAGACTCTATCAGCTTGCATATGTGTCATGAGGATGTGCCGTATTTATCATGAGTGTGACCCTGCTCCTCTCGAGCACGTGCTGGGTCACATGCTGAGAAACTGTGAATCAAGCAAGGATGACTGTTGCTGTTTTGACCCCTACCATTGTTTCTATCAGTCCTGGCCAACAGAAACAAGCTCTGTGTGTAACTCCAGGATAAAGGGAGGTGCTGTCACATGACATCTCTAATACCCTCAGTAACTTACTCACTTTACTGTGTGTGGGCTAAAGCTTTAGATTCTAGTTATGTTTGGATTGTGGTTATTTACCTAATTATCAGAGGTTAAATAGTTATCAGTTCATGCTTTTACTTGCAGTTAATTTCAGGGGAAACTGTTAAATGTAAAAGCAGTCTCTCTGAGAATCAGTACTGTGTAAAATAAAACTCATTTAAGAGTAAGATTAAATGTGCTTTCTTCTACCTACAGAGACTTGATTATAAGATGATCATAAGAGAAAAAAAGCTGTCTCCTTTGAAACCAGCAGCTATAATCCCAGGGGCCTTTTGTGCAAAATTCATCAGTCTCATTGTCCCCTTTCTATACAGACAGGGAAGACAAATAGTCTCATGAAATGATACACTATGAGACCACAGAACATCTCATGCCTTAAAGCCTGACTGAAGGTTTCATGCACTTTAGGGAACATGCACATAAACATGTACATATTGACATTTTTGTTGCAGGAAAGCTCTTCTATAGAGTCAGAGAGGAGGTCAAGTGTGCCTCCCAATCACAATGCCTCTTTCCGTCTGTCTGTGTCTCTGGGTACTTATTTGAATAAGTGATGACTCACATGCAGCTACACACACAATCTCTCTCCCACTGAGTCATCAGAGAGTCTTGGAAGGGGTTGCTTTGAAGTTACACAATACAAAGACACAATTCTTGGTCATAACTGAGTAAACTGTTTGACATTCACCAATTTCTTTTCCTAAACGGAGCACTGTTTAAAACAATTCAAGTGAACCTGGAGAAAAGTTCAGATAATTGATATAAGTTGACCACACTTACCTTTAATGTCACCTAAACGCTTTTCCAGAACATTATTTTTTATTTCTCGCTTAACTTAGTTAAAATTTGTATATTTATACAGCAACAATTTACAACAAAAGTCATCCTTAAATAGTGTAGTTAAGTATATACCATTCAGTTTACCTCAAACTAATTTCTTAATTATTCAGCTTTAATCCACTATGTTTTAATTATGCTAAAATTAGTTACATTTTCAATGGTTTAACTTAAAATGTTAGTTTTTATAAAATTCACATTTGTAAAAAATGTTATGCTAAGGAAACTAGTAAATTGCAGTAAATATTTTCATTGACTCAGTCCCCTGGTTTGCACAGGGGAAAACAAGGACTTCTTTTTAACAGGAAGAGACCTCCAGCAGACTCAGGAAGGGTGTCCATATGCTTCAACCGGTTGGGGTGTGATGAGACAGGAAAAATACACAAACTAACAGGATAAAGAATTCAGTGTTGTAGGGATATAAAGAAAAGACTTGTTAGCTGCATCTGTTTAATTTGCTTGATAAATAGGCAAGAAATCCGAGCTACTCTGTAAATCACCTCCCAAAGGAACAACATACCACACAACATACTAATTTCTAATCTGTCACTCACGTTCAAAGTAAATTAGAGCTGGTAGTTGCTGGTGGTGTTTTTAGCAGGGGAGGAACAGCCCCTGTCACATTAAACTGTGTCTCTGTGTTGGGCGAGAATGGCACAACACCACAACTGGCAAGAAATCACCAGAGGGTAGAAGTGTATCTCTTGCAGTGGAACTCTGTCAGCAGCCCACAGTTCATGCCTCTCTCACTTTTTCTTTTTTTACTCCCTCATTTGTCCCTGTAGGTTACAGCAGAGGACAAGATAAAGGACAGCGATTTCATCTCCAATGGTAAAAGCTCTTCCTGTGCGATGCTTCCAGTACTTGAAAGATAAACCTGTACACTCAGTTGACTTATCAGATGTCAAATATTTGACTTGCAAAATGGAAAAAAATACTCATTAATTATGTTTTGCTGGCATTTTCAAGATCCCTGTAATTGGTTTACTTAAACAGAGTCAGTGCGGTGTAGCCCGGTTAATGTGATTAAAAGTATTTACGTCCGTCTTTCTCCCCTCTCTGTGGGCCAAAATGATTTCAAGAAGATAGGACTAAAATTATGCTTTGTGACATCAAGGCAATTCTCTGCCTTTTTCTCTGCCCCCGTTTAGTTGCTTAGTAACACCTGCAATTTGAGTTAGGAGACCACCATTGCTGAGCTGCAGAGATACTGGCCCTCGGCCGCCTCAGCTTACTGATCAGAATTTTGCTTCGAGTAGAGCTCGGGGGGGCAGACGTGTGCGCGTGTGTGTTTCTGGGGGCTGGAGAGCGTCTGTGTGCATATGTCTATGACTTTGCACAGTGTGCACTGAGATAGTGGGAGTCTGTGAGTGGGAGTGTGGATGTGCATGTGTGCTTACACTATGCCATTATGTGGGAGTTTGGCCAGTTCGACTCACTGTAATGATTTCAGTCTAGGATAACTTGCTGTGAGTCACAAGCATTTTGTTACTTGCAGCATTTTGAGACTTGAGATCTCACTGTCAGCTCCATATCCATTTGGCACTAGGTGTGGCATGAAAAGAAATCTCTCAGATGATACTTACCTTGATTGAGACATGGTTTTCCTTCGTCCTTATGCTGGGAATTTGTTTTAGCAGCAATAAATAATATGGAACAAAATACCAAATGATGTATCTCTAGGCTATGTGGCCGTGCACTACCTTTTTTCCTGTAATAAATGTTTACTAAACAAAAATGCTTCTACATTCATGTTTAATTAGAACTTGTTCAATCTTAACTGTAAATAAATTTCTTCTCAGATAGACCAGCAACTGCCATGAAAAAGAATGTTGCTAAGGAATCATCAGATGTTATCACACCCCTGCGGAAGACCTGGATAGACCTTGACGACTTTGCACAATGCTTCCAGTGAGACACAACTGTGAACATGCAGGAAGAAATATTTATATTGTACACACGGATACTCACATAGTTATAAAAAATGAACAGGGTGGTATAAAATGTGTTTAAAAATCAAACTTCTGGAGCACCAGAATAAAAAGCATCAATCTCTCCTTTTTTCCAGGACCTTACTGGTCTTTTATAAGCCAGAGATCTATCCTCATCAGATACAAAAGTCAGTTTTTAAGGTAAAACACTTGAAACAAAGAGAAGTCATTGAAGAAGTTCTTTAGCTTTACTTTTCAGATATGTGCATTCTGAAGTTTTGATTTATTCACCCTTATAATATGTGTTTTGCCACATTTAAAAAAATACATTATTCTAAAAGACTGATTGTGGTTAACAGTAACTAAGCTGTTTATTTGTGAACAGAGTACTATCCTGTCCAAAACTACAGGAGGTGTCGCTTGCACTGGATCTACACAGTGTCTCACAACTGGATCCCTGACTGTCGCAAGCCCTGAAGTACACATCCAAACAAACAAAGACACACATGAGCAGACACCAAGAGTTAATTTAATATTTATTTTCACCCTCTTTACTGTTAATATTTCATTTTGGTTGTATTCTTCTTCAGCCTATGCTGCTTTTGTTTACTTTATTAAGTTTCCTTTCTTAAGACGGCCAGCCTAAATGTCAACTCAAATGTATTTTTACTCGATCATTCCACTACCGAGCTAAGCCACCCCTCTTATCAGTTAATCATTCCTCTCTGTGGCTTTCTGCTCTTCCCCTTGTACCATTCTGCGTCTGTTTCTGAATCGATATCTAAGAACCGTGTCTCTGTGTGTGTGTTTCTTCCCGCAGTGTCCAGAAGTGAAAGGCACTTACTACCTGTGTGTGGACAGTCTGCAACCTTCCCAGATCCTCATCAGTTTATCTGCTCTTCTTTTCTGGGGAGATGCAGGCGAGGAGAATAACAATTGCATGCGCACCCACACATGCAAATGCATAGCTTCCAATGTTTCTGTACATTTAACTGAATAAGTCTCTGCAGTAATAACCCAATGACAGCAACTATAAATGATCTAGATAGCTATCTATACTTGTGGTTCATAAGAGACATAAATAATTTAGAATACACATAAATTTAAATGTTATGACTGTGACCAACTATTTTTCTTGTGGTTAACTGTACAACTATCCTACATTATTTTTTTGTCACTTTTTACCTCCTCCTATAGAAAAGGAAATATCTGGTGGTTGTAGATCTGCAGTGCTGATAATTCAGCCTCACTCCTGGACAAGTCTGAAGTCTCAGCTGCCAGTTCTCAGCATCAAGACCACCTGCTCAAAGGCAGCTATGCTTAACATACCCGCGGGGTAGGACAAAGCTGATATAGACTGTTCTTTGTAATAGACTAATTAAACTAGAGGCTTAGGCCAAGTTTGTAAAGAGCACCATTGGGTGTTAATTGGCTATGTTTATTTGATTTGTAAGTCTTTTGATTCTTGTATTTGTGTAATCAAAAATATTCACGTTGTGATCAAATAGTACACATACAGGGAAAGCTGTGGTGATGAGTTTACTTGTGACTGTTCTTTAATACTTACCAATTATGTTATTGTATTTTACATTATAAAGTAGAGCATCCTAACAAACAGAAAAAAAATCACATTTATTTGTATCCAAATTCATATTTTGGCCTCATACCCCAAAATGACCTAATGTGGTGTATAATTTAACTTATTATACACTTAACTATATTGTTGTTTTTGCACAGCACAGTTGTCTTTGCATAAAGTAAAACACTGTATGGGGCTTTTTATTCTTGGTTTAATTTTTACAGCAATAATATGTCCACTAAAGGTTCTTATAATGTGAGCAGAGAATATCTGCCTACCCCAGCTGCTCTGAAAATCAGTAAAAAAGCACCTGTCCCAGTCTCTATTATTGGGAGCAGCTTGGCCTAGAAGCAGAGGGCCTAGTTTCTGGGGTCAGGTGAAGGTATGCAACAGTGCAATTACCACTGAGCCATAATCACACTCGTGGTACTCAACTTCCAGTGCCCCATGGTTCTTTCTCTTTGAGACACACTGACTGATACATCCATGATTCTTTGCCAAAAATAATTTTTATACAGTTGTGCACAGTATATCTGTGTGTGTTTGGTTCATAATTTAATCAACAATCTTTCTTTTTGAGTCTCTACACTCGCTTTTGTAACAAAAGGTCATGTGCATATTCTTTGCTCTTTTGTGGTCTCAGTTTCTTTCATTTCAGTTTTTGGCTTCTTATTTCCGCCTTGTCTCCTTTATGCATTTTCGTTTTTCTTCCTTCCCTTCCCATTCCTTCTGGTTTGCTCCTACAGCTTCAGCCATGCACTGCCTCAGAGCTCATCCATCTCGTTAGGCTGTGATGGTAGAATTATGTAAAGTTAATGGGGCCAGGCTTGTGAGGTTCCACTCTCTCATGCCTGATCAGGTCCTGTGAAGTCAGCTCGGTGCTTGGTAGACAGACAGGAGGCTGCGGTACTTCTTACTATTCAACCCACAAAATACCAGTCAGAAACATGCAGTTCTGTTTCCTAAAAGGTTTGGACTTTGTGTAAAATATAAATTAATGTACCAATTTGCAACATCAGTGAAGCGTTAGGTTTATATAAAAACAATACATGGAACAATGAAACAGAGAAATTCTGTTGTTTTCTGAAAAATTAATGCTCATTTAAGGCTAAAATGGAGGACTGACATTTTAATCACAGTTATGCATTTTTTTAACCAACGCCAGACCTTTTTGTAATGTGTGGCAGGTATGAAAATCAAAATAAGCATTTCCTTTTTTTAAGTACAAAGATGCCTCAGTTTATATAATATATTTTCACTTTATTCAGTCAAATAGTCATAAAAAATGTAAATGACTACATTCACTTCTTTATTTGAAAAGGCTCACAGTGTTAACAAAATAATTTGTATACATTTTCCAGCTGACTGTGCTCACACCAAAAACAGTGAAGCCACATCAGGTGAAGTTGTGAAAGTAAACGTTCTAAATAATCTTAAATTGTCTCTACAAACTCTACTAAGGCATCAACAGGTTTTTGTTGAACTCAAACCAGCTTATCCAACCTGTTTACCACAGATGTTTAACCGTGTGAGGTAAACCTGGATAATATGGTGTTGCTTTGAAAACGCGGTTTGTCATCACTCTCCCCATCAGGCGCCACGTGTTCTGCGTCCGCACACGTGCACCACTGGGCTACCATATTCAGCTGTGCAGCAGGACACCATTTGTCTTAGGGGACGAAGAAACCATCATGCCACTCCTCACAAAGGTGAGCATTTTATGTGATTATTACTCATGTTGGTTACTCTACTGGACTGTATAATCTTCAGATGTTTGGGTAATAAAGGTAAATTTATGTTGTTCTTACTTGAATACAACCACAGGACCAATGTTGGGGAAATACTATGCATATTTGTACATGTATTCATTTATTTTTGGCAGAAACGTTGAAAGCTGATGTGTGATATACGAAGGGAGCAAAGCAAATTAAAAGCCCAACAACACTGTAAACAATTTAAACCTGATAAGTTTCCTGCAAACAGTCTGGGTTTTTTTCACCTTGAATATACTTCAAGATCTTCTTTACTGTTTTATTTTTCTTCCTTTCAGTTGAACTCGTGGCACAAAACAGAAGTTGTTGTTTTTTTTTTAAACAGGAAAGTGCTCGCTTCACTGAAAAGGCTTCATCCATATTTGGGGCCCTGTCCAGATTGGTGGCTTCTTTTAGTAATGAGCTGGAGCTACCTGCTCTTCGAAAGGCTTTGGAAGAGACTTACTGCCCCCAAAATATCAGCACCAACACAGGGGCACGGGACCACCACAAGGTAGTTCCACAATAGGTTCTTTAAATCTCTTCTACTGGGTATATCTCTAGAAAAAAAGGTTTGTTACATTTTCAAATAAAACAAATACCATATTTCTGTATAATCTGATAGCTGAAATGGGGTATGTTTAAAGCAGTACATTCATTAAACCAGGGGTGGAAATTAAAAATTTTGTCCACCAGCCAATATTTTACCAGCCACTATTTTTTGTTGTGACAAAAAGTAATTTCATATGATGATGATGATGATGGATGTGGGTGGAAGCAGTTGTGCTGCCCTACAAGCTGAACAATACCTCTTTCTGGACACTGCATGGAAAGAACTAGATTTTTCTTATTTTTTTATTTTATTTTAAACCATTAAAAGATGCATATCTGTACATAAAAAATTCAGACAAGTGAAATTTATTTCTGTGGAGTGTTTTTGAAGTATTTTTTTTGTGCTTTTGTAAGTTTTTGTACGTAAGTTGTGATGTTTTTCAAACACTTGCTGCTTTTAATGCATAGATCTATTTGTGCTACCCGCTTATATTTAACAGGTAGGATATTCTGATGAAGGAAGTGATTTTTGTGGTTTTAGAAAGACCGTTAGACATAGCTGTTTAGCCGTGCTA
>NC_051448.1:9680249-9939492 GCF_001649575.2 Kryptolebias marmoratus
TATTATGATATTATTAGCACATTTTATTTTTAAAAGAATGATGTTTTTTTTTTTTTTTTTTAAATGAGAAATATTTGCCCCTCTAAACAATTCTGTTAATAGATAAGTCATTATTTACGGAGACACAGGGGGAACCGTATCTGATGGGGGAACGGGGCTCGACGTAACAACAGCAACTGGAGGACATTACTGCCCCCTATATGTCGAGAGGACAAATAACACCTTTTCTGTATAAATTGCCAACCCGCAACAGTGGCGTGTATGTCGATCAAATTCACCCGCCACTTCAAATATTTACCCGCATTTGGTCGGTGGCGGGTGCTAATTTCCACCGCTGCATTAAACATTACCTTTACATGTGTATCCATGTTTTTCTTCGTATATGTATTTGTGTGTGTGTGTTGGGAACAAGGTGTTGAACTCAGCAGTTTACCACATGATCTGTGAGGCGCTGGACAGAGAGCTGACGGCAGAGGAGCGGTTTGCTGTTCAGGCTCTTACTTCTGACCCCTCACTCTCCACACCTAACGCTCAAGAATTTCCTCAAACCCGTAAGTCCTTTTTGTGTGGTTTCTATTTCAGTATGTTATCTGGGTATATATTTTTGTTTAGTATAAACTTAAAGCATGTAACAGGTAACTCATTTTCAAACAAGGTGTTCACGTTCCACGTTTTATTCAACAGTTTGTTGCAGATACACTGTATATAATATTAAAGAGGAAATTTAGCATATAGTTCTGAGTTGAATTAAAGCAAAGCTGATTAAGTTTTAAATTGTCTTTTTGTTGACATTTCACTGTTTCGCTTTAACAATCAGCACTTGGTTTTATTCTGTCTGTGGTTTTAGTAGAAATAGATACCGATTCAAAATCATCAGAAATCTGGAGCAACAGGCAGCCAACAGATGAGGAGGTCCATGCAGCCACCATTTTGCAGGCTTGGTTCAAAGGCCATTTGGTGCGAGAGGTCCTTAATGCTTCAAGACCTGGTAAACATACATAAGAACATATAGAGCGTGTTTTATTTTATGTAACTTTAATCTATTTTATGATATGAAACATAAAGGTACTCAGTTTCACTGAAAAATACTCTCAAATGTTTGTTTCGTCTGCACATTATTTAGTGTCTGAAGGCATTTAATATATGCAGAAAATGCTTTCAGCTTCTTGTCTGATCGGGATAATGGTATATATTGAGCTTTAGAGCACAAGTATTGATGAGACAACCACTTTAATGCACCATGAAAAATGAAGTGGGGTCACAGAGATGAGACAGATAAAGAAAAAACACGATTGCTCTTGTGCACACAACATTTCTGCATCTTCAATCAAACCTTTCATTAGGGGGGGAAATGGAAGGACAGATCACAGATAGTGAAGAGAAGAATTAACAATTGAAATTCAACATGGCGCTTAAGAGATCTTCTTATTGAGCAATTTTGCTTTAGAAAAATGTATATGAAGGTGCATCATGCTGCAGTTATTTCCGAGGAAACACTGTGTGAGACATTTCTATTTATTCCTGTCGCCTGAGGCTAGCTGTGGCAACTCCAGGTACAACACAAGATAGTGTCAAAACAAAACACCACTTGTATTGTTGAGATGTTGCCTCTTCTTAAACTTCAACATGGTGTGAGCCTTTCAAACATCCAATATATTTAACACCATTACAGAACCCATCTGCTTAAATACTGCTTGTGGGTATGTGCTGTTAGCATGAGGTAAACCTACCTATACACACACACTTATTCATGACTCTACAAAAATGATCTGTCATAGGTTTTAGGTTTCTTAGGTTCAAGTTATTTACAGTAATAGCAGCAAAACACAGTCTTTAGTTCTTAATTTAAAGAGTTAAATTTCACAGCACACGTTTGTCACATTATCTATCTCAAGTCGATGCTTAGCTTACATTTCTGTACATTTCTCTTTTTTCTGTTGGTCTTTTTTCACTCACTTTTTGTGTGTTTTCTGTCTGGGCTTTTTCTTTAATTGAAAAGAAGCCTAATCTGTCAGCATCTAGCTTTGACACTTTATTACATTCAATATGAAATGGTGACCATTTGAGAGAAAACTAACAAATGAGATGAGCCTTATTTTAAACAAAACAGGAGGATACTAAGGTGAAAACTTTCAGTGAATATACAACAGAAAAACCCCAAAAGACTGAAGCAAAACCAATTAAAACCTAGAACTATAAATACAGAGGGAGGTAATGAATGCAGATGCAGTAATGAAATATTTGGGTGAGTTATGCAAAGAGAAAGTAAGATCTAAAACTCAAAATACAACAATATAAAATTAAAAGAACAAAGAGCACAAGCAAAAGCAAAAGCAGCTCTCAGAAAAAGAAACTGTAACCCTTCACACAAAAAACAGTCAAAATTAAATAAAACGGCAGATTGTTTTTTGGATTGCCGACCCTGAACTTGCTCAATTACAATTATATTTTTATGTGTTTGACAGCCACCTGAATGGCCCTTCATTTTAAATATTTGCTATGTATCTCTCTTTGTGTGTGTGCTCATGTGATCCAGGAACAGAGGAGAACCTGAGAGCGTTTGAGATCCTTTCAGGCATGTGGCCAAAGATTGAAGCTGATGCAGAAAAACATGCTGCCTTCTTGCTACGGTAAACAAAGACCGTTGTTAAAATGTATGCTACTTTAATGTTGGATAAAAATACCGTCTTATACACCTGAGCTGTGTACCTCATTCTGCGGACATTTTGTAATGCAAAGGTTGTTATTTGAGAGAATATGAGAGCACTCTGACTGCGGTCTCGGGCCAATGCGATGTACATTGTATGACACGCACGTAGCCTCTCTGATGCACTGCATGCTCAGAGTCTGCTCCCTCTCCTGGTTGTGGCAGCCTGTTGGGGCCATGCAGGGAGCATTTTCCACTTTGTGCTCCATCTTTTCCCAGTGGTACCATCTGCTGTTTATACTCTCCCTGTTCCAATCAGCTAGTGGCGTCTGCCGAATGACCTGCTGCCTGGAGAAGTATGTTTGTGCACGAACACGGAAAGCTCAGTCGGTGTGTGCGTAGAGGGCAAGAAGAGGTGTTGGGTGTTTTAAACCCTTTGAGCATGCACTTGTCCAAGCTGACAGAAATGTCCCTTTCATGTTGAGAGGCAAAGTGCAATACCTTTCTTTCACTGAAGTCTTTTTATTCATGTATTTAACGTCAGTAACCTTAAAAATGTGTAGAGGGTTTTAGAAATTAGCATCAAAGAATAGATTGGATTTTGTTGTTTTTATTATATACAGGATTTAAAACTAAAGTTACAAAACATTCCCTTTCTGTCTCTGTTTTCTCCACAGGTACATCATTAAAAATTCTGGGATGAAAGACAAGCTTTGCCCTTGTTTACAGGATGAGTCGACCAAAATCACCTTTGCTGATTACTCTGCCTCTGTCCAAGACACATCCAGCTCCTGGGTTTTGATCTTTAGGTTAGAGAACATTATGTAGGTTTTAAAGTTAGTCTTTTAATGAAAGAAATGTCTTAATGTTTGTAAAATCTGGTTTAAATGTAATGTACTGTATATATCTGAAGGTCCCTTCTTACAAAATGCCATTTTGTTGCTTTTCTGCAGCTTTTCCAGCCTTCATTTGTGCTGGTATACTTTTTGAGTTAGAAATTTACTCTTTTAACCTAAAAATTTGACAACTGAAAGCTCATCTCTCTCTGTTTTCTTTGTTTTGATTGTTTGCGTAGAGAGGTGTTCCTTGTTCCTAAGGAGATGTTGCTGGTAGCCAAAGTTTCCTCCTCCTTCCCTAACTGTCTGCTGCATGTCATAAACAATGATACAGGAGAGGAGGTGAACCTCCTCAAACTGGCACCCTGCGTCTATCAACCCAATGAGGTCTGTAGATGTAAACTGTGGTGTACGTGTGTTTTGGAATTATTAGCAATGTTTTGTCAAGTTTGTGAACAGCTAATTTATTGTACTAAATAAATGTTTAATAATGTTCTTGTAGTTTTACCGGTTCGCCTTAGTCTTACGCGCAGCTAAAAATAGATGTTTTGTCTGTGTTTTTGTCACAGAGTGGTTATACTTTTGTAGCAGAGGCTTTCACTCATGAAATACCCTCCGGTGGTGCCAAGTGGAGGATGCGATTGATTGGCACAAATGAACAGCTACCAAAACTGTCCCGTGAAGCTCCTCTTAATGCATTCTCTGTGAAGGAACTCCAGGATTATTACATTCCAAATGTCAAAAAAATTATATGTCGGTGAGTGAATGATTGCAGAGTACACCATTCATTAAAAATCAAGTAAAAACACTGACGAGCTGAGACTAATGAGACCTATAATGATTTGAAACCTTTCGACAGTTACTGTGTTCAGGTGGCCGCAGACAACGTGGGAACAATTCAGTTTGAAACTTCCAACCCAGATGTTATAATACGCCTGTCTGTTCTGGACCAGGAGAAAGAAGTGGCTGCCAGTACTGGGAAGGGTTCTGTCATACTTCCTGTGTTCTGCTTCCTTGCTAACAAAGGTTACCAGCTGTTATGCACACCTTCTAAAGTAACTAATTAAACTGTACCCATTTCTGAGAATATATTATAATTTTCACAAGGTCCCAGGATAAACAATACATTAGTGTATATTCTGTCAGTAAAAAATTAAATGAAAGTGTGTTAAGGTTCATACAGCATTTAGCTATTTTACTGACTTTTAACATCTTGTTTTGTTTCACAAAACCTTTTTGCATGTCACACTGTTTGTCCATCTTGGTCAGAGTTATCCTAAATTCTGCTGCTGTGACATTGACACATCAATTTTTCATTACAATATGTACGATAGAAGTCTTTACAATTTAAATCATTTCAAAGTAATACACCATGAGCAGAAGCAGTAGTTCATAACTTTGTGTAAACAGCGTTTACACAACAAGTCTTTAGTCTCTTGGCTTTTGTGTCACCTATAGGACAATATATTTGTTGAATCAATATGTGCTGCACAAACTTAATTACAAAGTTTGTGTTTTAATATTTTCTGAAAAACTGAAATTTTGATGTGCAGCACACTGCACAAGAGTGCAAGTCATACATAAACTATAAGGGTAATATTGAAAACTGGAGGTACCACATCAAGAAATAAATTACTGAACAGTAGTGATAATTCCAAAATATGGACTGAAGTAAAGATGCTTTCTGTTACAGACCCCAGTTGCACCGAAGAGGAGAACCAGATTGAATCTTCCATCAAGGATGCACCCCTGCAAAGCAATGTGGCAGAAAATACAGTTGTAAAATCAGACTCCTCATCTGACCAGAACCAGACTCCCACAACAACTATGGTATCACTGATAACACTTAACTGGTTTCACTTCCATGCACATCTCACTTTCCCTTTCTGTCTTTCTCACCCACTTGGTTGCTGTCTGTCCTTATCATTTCTTTTTTTTCCCCCCTGCCAGATAAAGCCTTGATTGTAAGCACACACACAAGTGCATAAATTTGCATTCACCCACACACATTCACACTGGAAAAAAAAAATGTGAGAAAAAGAAGAGCAGCAAAATCTTGAGGGATGTTTTTGTTGTTACTCTCTGACTTGTCAGTGGTTGTTATGGGCAGTAAAATGTGCAAAAATTATTGCCTAAAGACACTGATTTACCAGATGTGTTGTCACAGTTCAACAACAGGTATTCTGTATATTCATAGGTTTACATCTGTTTTAATAAAGTACAAATCATTTAATTATTTTAATATTTTCTCATCAAATGCCTTTAAATAAGTGAAAATTCTTATGACAGTAAAGGATGCCTGTGTTGGTTACAATTAACATGTTTCAAATACGTGGCGACAACAGTTTCTACTTAGCAAGGGATTAAACAAAAGAAAAACATCATTAGTAGTATTAAAACGGATCATTTCAGATTCAATACATGGCTAACCATTGTAAAAAAAATATATTATTGATGAAAAATTTGAATCAGTCCAGGCTTAGAGCACAGGGTCACTGATGCGGGCACGGTTTTTTGACTCAGAAGCAGACAAGATGTAGCAATGCTCATTCGAGGAGGATTAAATGCATACACTATCTAAGTGGTGTTAGATGTAAACACATGTAAGTACAGAAAAAAAGTGTTTTATTGCATTGGTTAAGTTATTCAAAGGTATTTCAGGAATTCCTGGCACAGTTAGCTAAATCCATTCACTGGGCTCAGTTCAAGTATTAAAACTGTCATCTGACCAGATAAAGCTACGTCTGAATAACAGTCCTTTTTTTGTTGCAACTTGTGCGTCTCCCTCTGCGAGCTTAGGTCTCACTTTGAGTTTATTTAGTAAATTCTTTGTAATTCTGTGTAAAGTCTTTTCTGCTCGATGTCATACATGTGGGAGGTTTCACCCATGATGTAATCTTGACTAAGAAGCCCTTTGCCTCTTGTTTTCGTTTGTGCTTCAGTCAATAAGGGCAAAGAAGAGAGCAAACACGAAATGTTTTAATAAGACTGCTGTATCTTTCTGACTCATCCATATCGTTTACAGCTGTATGTTCAAACAAGTTAAGCATCTAATTTCAGCTTCATGTTTATGGGGTTGTAGGTTGCATGCAGTGTTTATTATGTGATGGGAATTTACTTATTTGTGTTTTACAGGATCATAAGTACGTGGTGCAGACAGAAGTGCTGTATAAGAGCTGGAATTTGGATGAATCTCAGTTGGCTTTTGTCCATATGCTCAAAGACGTGAAGAATGAAATGAGAGGTGAATCCTGTACACAAGACAGTCACATCGTGCCACATCAAGCTGTCAGACATTTTTAGTGACTGACGGGAGTGCCAGGAAAGCAAGTCACTGCCACAGGAATATCATGATCTGAATGTGTTAGTATGAATTATGAATAATTAGATTGCCTCAAATACATATATGCCTGCAGTGAGCCATGAGCATTTTCACTTTTACTTTTGCATTTAAAAATAGTCAGCATTGGAGCCTTGAGTTATGTTATAATTTTGCGATTATGCTAGTTCCTGTGCACCTTTTCATTTATTTCTCTTTTTTGTATCTAAAGTGAAATATGTCTAATACTCAGGAAGAAGTGTCAGAGGCCAAGGCAAATGGAGTTCATCATGTGTTTCTGATAGCCAGAGGCCTGTAATCGCCAGCCTAATAAAAGCCAAATGAATACAGCTGCTTTTACAGATCAGAGTGGAATTTCTTTTTGCCACTAGTCACTGGCTGTAGCAGTAATCCCGTCCTCAGTCCCCATCTATGCATTTCCACTTTAATCATGCTGCACAAATTAGATCAATTGAAAAATCACAGCTTTATTTTTTTTTGAAATCCTCTTAACTATTTGAAGGGGATGAATGAATCACTGCAAGGGTGCATGATGTTTTGATGGAAGAGAGCCACTGCATGGGGACAGTTTGCATGATTGCCTGAAGAGAGGGGCCGGTCTGCTGTCATTGAATTCTCACACTCTTTTGTTCCTCTGGACAATTGTGCCAGGATTTATACATTCAGTTTGGATGCCATGAAAACTACTGATGATGTGCATTAGGGTCACGAGCAAGATGAACACTGAGGGTTTGTTGCTGCCCTAGAAATGCCGTCCATCTTCCCTTTGTAATGTGATATCTCCTCTTGGATGCGGGTGACCAAGTTGAGATTTTTGCCAGCATATTTTTGTTTGGTAATGTTTCTATGTAAGGGTCAGTCCTCACACACCACCTCCTTTTTATTCTCCCAATAGTTTGGTGAAAATGGGTCAATAGGATGTCAAATGAAGTTGGCTCTTGCCCCCCCTGGTGCCCAGGGAAATATCCCAGCAGAAGAGTGAATTAATTTCACCCAGTTTAATTCTGTCTCAGTGGTGGGACTGTGGCCTTGATCATGCTCCCTGCATGCTACACAGATACACATGCAGTACATACAAGGCCAAGCTTTGAAATCTATTTTACAAGCTGTTTAACAAACTGTGAACAAAATACTCTGCTGCACATACGTTTTAATGAAAGCACATCCCAGTATCATCTGCAGCTGTTTCTACAACTTGTGTCAGCAATATTAATGTCCTTGATCACAACTTTGACATTTTTACTTTCTATAAGGGCAAACTTTAGCTTAAAAACTCATACGAAAAAAAATTCAAAAAACACCTTTTTTATATATTTTATTTATGTTTGGAAATCTTTCCAGCCCATCTCTCAACTTTAAATTACAAAAGCACAGATTGATGTTTAGATACAACTGGAACACATTTCTATGTGACATCTTTTCAAACTAAGTACAAAAAGTATCTACCGAAGCGCTTCAACAGAATAGCAGGGAGTCAGTTAAATGGAGGATTATCTCGCCCTGATGTTGAAGTAAGACTCATTTCATCTGGGCTTGGGAGTGTTGGTAATTTTAGCTTTAAAGTGCAACAGTGCCATCTAGCACACAAGGGAGTGAACAACACTTCAATTGTCTGATCTCAACCTCCTGAGAGCTTTAGTTGTATGAAGTAGATAGTAAAAGCTGTTTTATTTGTTTTCAAAAATGAGCATGGTGTGTATTAAAAATGAAATGTTTTAGACTTTCTCAAAACAATAAAATATATCAAAATTGTTGTTTTTTCCCATTTTGGGGAAAACACAAATTATTATGATAGTAAAGGTTGATATTTACAAATACATGATTATTTTTGGAACAATATATTGTATGTATGAAATGTAGAGCCACTAAGGCATCTTGGCATTTAAAAAAAAAAGACTTTGCTCATTTTACCAAAGAAATAAAATTGTTCATGTATGTATTACACATATTGTATCTGTTACAAGAATATGTTGAACTAGATACTGCTTCCTATTGTGTATTTTTTGTAATTGAGTTGTAGAAACAATATTTGATGTTTTTGTCCTGCATGAACTTGTCATCAATTTGCCAGTTTTTTTATATTCAGAAAGTTGCTTGGATGACCATCCAAAAATGTCTTCTCACTGTCTGCCTCAAAATGTAGTGTCTACATCTACAACTAACACATTAAGCCGGGATGGAAACAAGTCTGACACACACAAAACCAACAGAAAAGGAGAAGGTGACAAGGAGAAGGGAAAGACTTCTGCCACCTCCAAATCTGCCCCCAAGCAGGAAATGGTAAGGAATTATACGGACAATAACACAGACAACAGTAAACCAGTACAATACTGTTATGTATGTAAGACATATATATATATATATATATATATATATATCTTAATGATGCCTAGATAAGTTTTAGAAGCCTGTTTTGCATTAGACTCGCTTAGGTAATTGCACAATAAAATATCATAAATGCCGTCTATGAGATTTTAGCAAGGCCAAATGGAACTGGAAGTACAGTATGTTCTCATCTAAAAGCTGTTCAATGGTTATGCCATCTAAAATGTTGTTCATTTACAGCAGTACTCTTGGTTGAGACTAGATAGTGGCACTTTTCATGCAAGCCTTTATAAAAATGTATATATAAAAGAAAACTGTAGTCACTGAGAGTTCAGTGTGGACCTCTACCATGTATTCAGATCTCATTTATAATATGTCTAGTTTTATTCAACATGTCTCCATTTATACATTTACCTGACTCTGCTTTTAGCTGAATTTGATGTGGTGATAAAGAAACAAATCTGGCAGGCTGACCTAAATATGAGATTTTATGAAAAACACTTCCATCCCCATACGCTATAATTTTGTAATTTTCTGAACAATGGCACTGGTTTAATAAACAGAGCCGTTGCTACTTGATTGATCTGATCCGTGTTGAGTGCCTTTTATAACAGCCGCGCTACACATCTACACTGTGACATTTGAAAAAAAAAAGCTTTTTAAAAATACTGGTTACCGTCAATTATCATATAAGCTGTTTTTATGGTGGCAGAATGGAGACAAAAAAAGCCAGCTCTTCAACAAAAATATTTAAAATGGTTTAGCATTTAAAACACAACATTAGAACAGGATGCTTATTCTTTAGTAACCAGCTGATTGTGCACCAGACTCAGATGCTCATTAGTTGTGGAACAATGACCTTCCGCTCAGATATTTGTCTGCGTGAGCGTGACCTTTATTTTGTGTGTGTTTGTGCTGCATGCCTTTGTGCAGAGCATAGACCCGACCAAGCCCAACTGGACGCTGCGTATCGTCACTGAGAAGAGCAAACCAGAGAGCATCGAGGTGAAGAGAGACACAGAGAGAATAGACCAGATAAAAAGCATTAAAAAGGCCTGGGAAATGGTTCAGCCAGGACGCGCTGTCAAGGTATCCCTGATAAAATAAAAAGAACAATCAATATATTTTCTATTTCCACAGCAAACTGGAAAAAGATTTATATTCAAATATACAGCACACTGCAGATGTTGTTTTGCTCTTCTTTTAGGCTTCACAATCCCGTCTTCAGTTTATTAACCAAGTTAAACATAAAGAAAATGATGGAGCTGCTTCAGATGAAACCACAGACCTTGGTATTATTATACAAATACACACAAACATGGATTTGGGCTTCTTTGTCTTTTCTAAACTGTCACATTCATTGTTTCTGTCACAGCTCCATCCAGATCTGATCCAGATATCCCTCTCAGTCCATCCATAGGAAAACTAAGTGGTAGCTCCTGTTCCTCTCCTCACACAGACTACATTCACTTCATCAGGTTTGCCACTGGCTTTAAAACAAGCCTATCCATTAATTTTTTCCCCCTCCATGAAAGGTAGATTTAAGCTGTAGTTGTGCACATGGTTTGATAGCATTAGACCTTTTTAAGTTTGTTTGCATTTGTCTATGTTTTACGTCTGTTCAGATTGCGTGATGCCATGTTAGTGGCCATGATTTCATCTTCTTTCTAAGCAGCAGAGTGGATTAGAAAGTATTTACAGGACTTTGTTAGTAATTTACTTATGACCTTTGCTCTCATCATTGTACTGAATAGGAGTGCTGCTCTTTGTCCCTTTTATGATTTTTTTTCTAATGTGAAAGGGCAGAGGAAGTGCTCTAGAGGACAGGGATAATATAAACTTTAGAATGATACTGTATGTATTAAAACAAGATAAGGCTATTAAGGTTACAGTAGCAAGTTGTCCCTATTGTGCTAGAATATTTATATTTACAAAGCTAGCAAGACAAACTTGCCTTCATCTTAGTTTTGAAATAACTTTGATATCAATGCACAGAGAGGGTCAAACATTCTTCTGGGCTTTCTGTGCCAGCATTTAATTTTGTCAGATTTTTTAAGGGAACGGTCTTCCTCCATAATTCCATCTGACTCCTCCTTTAGTCCCCCTGATGCCAGCTCACATTCCCTCCCTCCATCTCTCCTCCTGTCCATCCTTTTCCAGGAGAAATGAGGTGATATTTGGGTCTGGTAATTAGAGAGCTATTTCAAGGCCCCATTGAGCTGGTTGCTCCAATGAGATGTGGCCCCTTCCCATCACCTCTTCATCCTCTCCTACTGTGTGACTGCGTGTGAGCTCTCACATGTGTGTTTATGGCCAGCTCCTAATGATTGTTGACACTGTGGCCTGCAATTTGAACGCAGAGATCCTGAGGAGTAGTCTATTAGGGACACAGGATTAGTCTGCATTGTACTTCTATTTCTCAAAGGCACACCTTTCTACAACACATAGATGCACAACTGTGCCCCCCCCACCTCCACACACACACACACACACACACACACGCCTGTCTTCACAGCTTTTGTCCACACTGTTACATGCAGTGACAGAGGTTGAACGAGGGCACTGCTCATTAACCGAATGAACTCCATCATCACCTTCACTGGCCTTACTCTTCATTAATGTCAGCTTATAGGAAACAAGTAATGACATTTAGCATTCACTCTGTCAGATTTCCAGCATGTGCACAAGGTGCTCCCAGACCTTTTTTTATATGAAAAGACTCTGTGTAGTCAGGGCTCCTCACCTTTCTTTTCATTCAGTGAATGGGGGGATCTATAAATTTAATCATGTAGCCACACCACACCTCCACCTGCAAACAGAAGACACCATCCTTCCCTTTTATTTGCTGCACTATGTAACTGTTTGTAATATTGGGGTACTTTAGCTCCACATGTTTGAACCACAGTGAGATTGAAGGATGGGGTCTAAATTATTCAGGGTTACATGCGAGCGGTAGTATCTGAACGTGTTCCCTTTTGTTCTCAACAATATTAGAAATGCATCACTTCTAAAGGCAAAGCTACAGTCTGTGACTGCTCTTGGTTCCCAAGCCTCCAGCTAAACTTCATGCTTCCATGTCATCAGTTCCTCTCAGTGCAGACAAATGACCTGCACAGACCCACCCTCAGTAGGGACCGGATCACCCAGTATGTTTACAATGTCTATGTCAGTTTTATAGCATATTAAGAAAAATGAAGTTAACCAATGTGCTTTACAGTTTAGTCAAAGAAAATGTTCAAATACAGCAGTAAAATAATAAAACATAAGAGATATTAAAAGAACAAATAATATCTAAAATAAAATATAGAAACACATATATCCACAGTCATAGCACTGATAGCCGCTCTTTATGTCCTGTGACAGATAAAAACAGATCTTATTGGCATATTATTAGGATTAACATTTTATTTCATCAGATGAGAACTTATAGGCAGGACAGAGGAGTGATAAAATGTAATAGTCTCATTCAAAATCAAATAGACTTCTCAAAGCATGACTTTGAATACAAGGTAAGGCCTGAGACCACATATTCCAACCTTTATCTTTGATATGGCAACAAAAGACAAAAGAGCCTGTTTAAAACCAAACTCTCATACTCAATCAAATCTATCCATCAGTGCAATACTAGATCTGATAAGTGTTTTACGTGCGCACTGAAATAAAAACAATCCTTTACTGCTTACTTGTATTTTGGGATGCATCATATTTACTTACTTTGTATACATTTTTGTACATACATGCAGACGCCAAAAGGATTTTCCAGAGCTAATGGACGCGCAGAGAGAGGAGGTCCAGCAGAGGGAGCGCTTTGAAAAGATCCAGACCTTCCGGTTGGCCCGTAAAAGTGTGCTGGACCACCACGAAAAGCAGATGTCTGCACAACAGGGGTTGATGTGGCATCAGCTGGAGATGTATGAGAGCATGCTGGTCAGTGAGACAGATACATGTTTTGTCTGAAACTGTCTGTAGAAGAGAACCACAACGAGCCGTTTTGACTATCACAGTGAATTAGTCAGCTGCCTCTTCCACGGCTTAGACATCATCCTCCCTCACGTCTTTCTATTTGTCTTGTCTCGTAGGCCAAGTGTGAGAAATTATTTGATGCTTGCAAAGCATTTAGTAGCCATCAGATGGCATCCATGAAAAAGGAGCAAGAGGACAAAGCAGCGCTGGAGGAGGTCCAGCCAAAAACAACTCCCACCTCTGCTGGCTCTCAGCAGCCCAGCAAACATGCCAAGAGTGCTGGAAAGAAGAAATGATGTTCATTGGCACCAACAGACCGTTCACCTCAACTAGTTTGCTTTAACACTGAAGAATCCTAAATTAATTGCAGCATCATTGCTTGGACTTCATTACAGAGCACCAGAACAAATGTTTGATTGCATAATTCAGAGCTGTTTGTGCTTCTGTCTCTTTCATGTTGACTCTTCACGACATTAAACTTTACTCTGAACAAATGCTGTTTATTGATGTTTGCAATAAACTTGTTAATCGGAGATGTTTGTAGGATTACAAAAGTATATTTACACTGTAATCTAAGCATATTTATTTTTTTCTCATGGTAAATCAACTTTGAGTCTCATTTTTGTAGCTTTTATGTTTCTGTTATATTAAATGTCCCTAATGAAAAACATGTCGTAGTTTCACATGTCATTGTACTTACATGTATGGACATGCATTAAAAATGGACTTTTAGTGATAAAGGACGTATTTTGTCCCTATTAAATTAAAGTCATTCAAATATTCCAGCCTTTACAGTTTAACACAGATAGTTAAAATATTTTTCATAGATTTTTTTATATGCCTGAAGTAAATTTGTAGACATAGTCTTATTTAAATAAATTTCCTCTTGTCATTATTTTTTTATCATTTTACAGAGAAGAGGATTGCTACTATCATTTGAAAGCCCTTCCTCTCCTGTTGCACTGAGAAACTAGAATGCCCTGTTTGCTTGATTACATTCTGCAAATGTTTTGTTTTGTTGAAGGTCACTGTATTGACTGCATGACTTAAGTCGTGGTGGATGCAGCCAACCTCCCAGAAGCTGAGTGCTGCTGATTGATTGGTCAACGGATAAACACTGTAGTCCTGCTGAAGCCCGCCACAGTCACATTCTGTAAGATGAATCGAGCCACGAGAAAGATGCAACACTGGTAGGTAGCTGATAATACTTGTCAAATAAATGATAAATAGGCTGCATTTATTTAGTGTTTTTTTCCATTCCAATGCACTATTAAGAACCACTTTTACACTACAAAAACAAACTACACACTAACCTTTAGATCTAGACCAGGCACTCAATATATGACCTGGGAAAGCTGAGACAAACTTTCTGCAACACAGTTCCTAAGAATGAACTGATCACTTTTCAGAATGGAATTTTTTTTTAGGCTTCTGATTTACATTTTGTATTACGTCAAATGAAACCGATATGATAAAGTGCCCTTTATCTTAAAGTGCATTTAGCTCTCTACACAGAGCTGAGAAATGAGAAAGCAAATTGGAAATGAAAGGGAGGATGGTGCCATCTAGTGGCTGAAGCCTTTAATAAATTTTCATTACAGCATCTGCACTTAATCGTTTCAAGGTTGCTCATAATAAAATAATCAGTGATTTATGTTGTTGTATTAAGGAAGCTGTCATTATGCTGTGCGTGTATTTGCATGTTGGAGTGTGTGGATATATGTATGAGGAAGAATTAGCTGGACTTTCTTTGCCAAGCCTCCTGTAGCATTCTGCTCCAGAGCTTTTTGGACAGCGCTTCTGACAACTCCAAAATTGGAATTCTTTGCAAGGAAGGGTTTCTTATTATGAGCCTGAATCAGGTGGATGAATTAAAGCTTACTGGGAAGAATGCTGTGACACAAACACTTCCACAGTCTTTAGAGTAGCTCAAATCTACATACACACATATGAGCCCAGTCAAAGCTCCAGACTGCAGCCTTAGGTTGAGCACAGCGTTGGCATGTGTGCATATCTCTGCTATAAAGTGCTAAGGTGTTTTATGTATCTGTTCAGCGTGTCAGGCCTCATATAGCCAACCACTGTTTTACCCTTTTAACTGCCTGAGCAAATCCCAAAAGCTTTGTTCCCGGCACAGGACATTCCTCCCTGTGCCTGCACCAGTTGCCACCTCTGCCTTTCTAAAACATTAGCTGTTATGCGACATTTCCATCGCACCTAAATTCAGCCCTCTCCTCCTTCAGCGCATGTGTTTTATAATGGTCTGATGTGAGTTTTTGTGTGTCGCACTGCTTAACTGCTGCAGGGAGAGAGAGACATCTCTTGACTCCTTAACTGGTAGTGACGTGTGTGTATTAACCAACAGGCTGCGTGTTAATTGGCAGCTGTTGGTTTGATGCAAATGTGTTGTGAACGTCAGAAAGACTCTTGTGTAACCTTGAAAACAAGAGGACAGTCAGCCGTTGTGTGCGAGCATGTGTGTGTGTGTGCATGCGTGTGCAAGTAATGAAAAAAATATTTGATTCGTAAATGGACCCACAGTACAGAGGGATGATGAAATTAACTGAAACTAGATACACATTCCTGGAGTAGAGTGGAGACTCTCCATTTTGGAGGCAGTAATTCAAAGATGCTTTAATCGGTTTTTCTGCTGTTACTTTTCTGAATGATAAAAGAGCACTCTAACTTGTAGGAATGTTTTTCTTTTCTCATTTAAGAAAAGTGATGCATTTATCAAATGCTGTTTCTATGCAGTTTGAGGTATATTTAGAACAATAAAAGATTTTTACCTGAGCCTTACTAAATATCATCCAAGCTGATGATTATTGATGCCGCTGAAAGGCAGAGGTGGGTCAATGTTTTTGCCTCTGTGTGGGTTTTTTTATCTGTCGTGTTTACGAAATATACCATCAATCAGAGGACAAATTTTAATGAAATTCTCAAAAAGTAAACACTGGACATACATCTACAAACTTTTGAAGTCAATTTAAAATGGCTGCCACAGCTAATTCATTTTAGCAACCACATACATAGCAATAACTCAATCAGTTTTATAGATACTGAGCTAA
Source organism: Kryptolebias marmoratus (assembly GCF_001649575.2). Taxonomy (NCBI): domain Eukaryota; kingdom Metazoa; phylum Chordata; class Actinopteri; order Cyprinodontiformes; family Rivulidae; genus Kryptolebias; species Kryptolebias marmoratus. The sequence continues at coordinate 9,696,429 of NC_051448.1, forward strand.
AATTGGGGGGGTAGTAGCAAATAGTCATCTACAACATATTCTCTGAGCGCTAACAGGGATTTTACAATACTATTTGAGATGGCATATAACATTTTTTCAGCTCCATCATTTCCCAACATGAGACAGTTTTAGTTTAAAACTCTGTCAAACTCGAAAGGCATCGGGTGACGTGCATTTTTGCGATGAATGCTAAACATTTAATTTCCATCTGTTTTCTCACATCGTCTCAGCTGGATAATTGATATTTTTTTCTTAATCTAGTGCAGCAGTTTAGGTTAAATTGCCTTCGATGTAAAAATAATTCCCACACCACATTTCTTTGTCCTTCGTAGGAAAGTGTCGAGATATTTTTCATTCAGTCTACAAACCTTTAATATGTGCAAAAAATATGCAGCGCCCTTCAAGCCTTCAAGTGCTCAGCTGGTTGTGTTTGCCTTCATCTTTTTCCTCCCCGCACATGTATTGCTCCATTCAAACACACTCGGCCCTGCACTTGCAGCTAAGATAAGGTGGACACACTGTTCTTTTTGCGCGCATTGATGCTGCAGCATTGTCCTTTTGTTGTCGCCCTCTTCTTCTGGGACTGAATGTCTCCAGAGGTCCATCCTCGGAGCTAACCGTGCTGATAAAAGACGGAGCAGTGCAGCTTAGAAAGAACGAAGCCGCTGTTGTCATGGCTAAAACTCGGCTCAGATGACACGGAGCAAAAAGGCCAAGCTTTCATGTTTTCAGAAAGATAACACTGAAGGGGTAAAGGTGAGGGCTCAGAGAGTAATGCCAAAGCTTTACTGCAGTAATCGAAGCTCCCCTGTAACTTTCTCTCACACACAAAATGTGCTTTTATGACTTCAGGGGATATTTTATTGACTTAGTCATTTCATTTTAACCACAACAACCTCTTAGACACATCCAACCTTTAAAGCTCATCCTTATCCTAAAGTTTGTCTTTACCTTCAAGTTTTAAAACTAGATTTGCTTTTTGTCCCAAAAAGGAGGATGGATTTACATAATTTGATTGAGGTTTTTAAAACACAAGTAATACCTTTTTACATGCACACTTACAAAAGACAAATCCATGATTACTTGTTAGTTTTTATAAGTTTTTCATCACCAGTTTACCACCTTAAACATTAGAAGTGAACTGTTACCTTTCTTTTTTTGTAGCATAGTTTAAAAAATCATATTTCGTTCTTTAAAAATATCAAATTTATAGTGCTTAGCACTTTGATTGCCACAAAGCTGTTTTATTTTGGATTTGAAAAGCACATTAAAATACCGCTTGCATGTAACCCTGCATACAATTATCAAGAATCATCCAGGCTGGACAGCATCACATTCTTTCAGAAATACTGACCTGCATGCAATCTTTTTTTTTTTTCTTGTTTTGTTGCCCAACTCCTTTAGATCTCATCTTGTTTAGCTCAGATATCAAGGTATGAAAATCAAATAATTAATCTGAAAAGTTCTTCCAATCTTTAGATTTGTAGATGCTGAAATAAAGAATTGGAAACAAGGTCATTATAATGGGAGTAAAACAGTGACTCTCATCAGATTTAAGAGACAATAGACCTGGAGAGGAAAGAACGCGTTCCTTTGTAACTCAACACTGATAGCTTTCTTTCCTCATTATTTCCCTGTGGTTCAACCTTATCAAAGTCTGCAACCTCCAACTACCAGTTAATAGAAATCTAAAAGAAGGCCTTTTCTATTTGAAGGTCAGACAGAGTCAATATTTAAGCAAGGCTGAGAAGCACATGTTGCTGCAGATTTATAAACTGTGGTTGAGCTCTGTGTACACTGAAAGATTCGGCCGCACAGCGAGGCAAAGGCTGACATTTACACCGGAGGGGATCAAGGGATTGTATGTATGAGCGGGCACTTTGGTGTATGAGGTGTGGCAGCCAGCTGATGACACTAATGCTCTAATTCCATTTTAATGAAGAAAATATTTTGAATCTTTAACCCGTTCGCTGAAGTCCATTTCTGTACAAACCAATGCACAAAGCAACAAAACTGTGCTGGATCAACATTTACAGCCAGCTTGTCACAATGACTTATTGGACATTTGCCTGCCCTTATTCTCTTTTATTGAAGACTTGTGTGAGAATGTTTTTACAACACTCTTCAATAATAACATTTTTGTTGCTCGATTTTAGCAGCCTCCTGCGTACTCATAGTGACAGAAATGACATGAAAAGCTTTTATACTTGGTTGTAAACACGAACATAACTCCAGTGTCAATCATTTTGAATCAGGTCATGTAAATGCTATTTTATATACCAATACATGGCTGTCAATTATACATTACACAGTTATTTATAAATCCATAATTATTTGTGAACAGAAGTAGCATCAGCTAGCTGTAGCCCTCCCGGTGCAGCCAAGAGCCCATCCAGCAGACCATATGGTCATAATTCCTTTGCCAAAATAACCTTACAATGTTAAGTATATGGTGAATTGACATTTTTAGGATTTGAGTTGTTTTAGGTTAACAGCAACCCACATTAGTCTTAGCCCCAGTCAGACTAATGTGGCCGTCAGAATTTAACTCAGTTTCTATTCATTTGGACTTGTTGCCTTGAGATTACGTTTCTTGTCTCTGTATTAACTGAACTGAATTTCTTCAAACAAATGTCCTTCAAAAAGCTATCTACAGCAGGTAAGATTTTAATTGTTCACAATTTTCCCTCACAGAACCCTACTACAAAAAATAATCTGAGCTATCCCTTTAAATTCAGTGATCATAAAAGTTTGTAAACTGAGATTTCTTTGGACTCAGCTTTATTTTGTAAATGCTACAAATGGCGGATTTGTTGGGACTTGTTTTGCTGTTGTGCAAAAAGTTTCTCATAAAAATAATTAAATAAACATATTTTTTTTTAAAAATAGTGATCCCTCCAGATGCGTTTGTTTATTAAAAAGTAAATTAGTTGAGGGACACTTCTCTTTAGTACAACTCTAATTATACCGCAACTGACAAGTGTATGAAACATAATCTATAGATTGCTGCATGGGGGGATGCGCACAATTTCCTTAAATAGCATCACAGTGACTGCTTGGATCTCTGTTTAATTGCCTTGTGTTGGAGATGATTGCATTAATTCAGCAATGCAGCCTCAGTTTACACAACAGAGCTAGGAGGTGTCAGGTTGCCAATAAAGCAGGAGTCTAAGTTTCATCCCACTTTATTGGATTGTGCATTAGCTTTTGCCAATCACAAGGGATAATTGCTCAGTTTAATTTACCACCAGAGGCTACGGGATGAGAGAAGCCTACTGTAAGATGGCTCACCATCACTCTACTTGTACTTTACGAGAAATGGAAATTTAAATTCACTCGGAATCGGCTTTCAGCAGTCATGAACTGGATTTCACAGCATCTTTGGGTTTAGTTTTGGATTTCCTCCCTCAGTTAACACATCTTGACACATTTTCACCTCTAATATGTGGCTAAAGATGGCGCTTCCTGTTTCGTCTCACATCAGTTTAGTGACACATGGAAGGTCAGGAAGGGGTGATGGGAAAAAGTGTGAATTAATTTAAGCTAACACCAACAGCAGGTGGCTCTACAAGGGAGTCACTGATAACCTGCCAGAGCTCAGTATTGATTATTACTATCTTAGATAACACAACCACACAGATACAGACACACATACCGTTTGTGACTTCTTTTTTTAAAACAGCAAAAATTACATTGGCAATTGTGGGTTTATTTTTCCTTAATACAACTAGGTTTTAAATAATCATTTTGTTTGTGTTTTTGCATCTCTTATAACAATCAAAACCCTTTCTTGAATCATTTCTTAAAGGAATGCATGTTGCCCACAGAATTTCATGTCAGAGTTTTAACCTAAAATCACCTTATGGTAAAAAAAGGACAACGTTAGAGCCATTTTGGTTCAGTCTTGAAAAATCAAAACGTTGTGAGCAATCCCATGTGATATTGTGAGATCTTGCGCAAACTGTTAGCACTCATACTAGGTGTTTTGGATAACTCTCAGCAACTACCACATCAAATTTGAGTGCAGTATCTAGAGAATTGACAGAGTTATAAACATTTGTGTTATCTAAGTAGCAGCCATTTGAAATTGGGTTGACTTCATAATTGAATAGGTTGTATGTGTACATCTAATGATTATTTTCTAAGAGTTTCAATAAAATCTATTAAGTTATATATAAGATATTTTGCTAACAGACAATGTTGATACTAACAGTTAATGGTAACATTTTAAGCAAAGACGATGCACAATGGATAGGGCTTAGAAAACATGTTGTAAACGACTCCTAGCCAAAATTTTAGTTCAATATCTGTAACCCTGGTTGAGTTTCAGCCATTTTTGTGTTTCTAAAGGTTAGCTGGCTACGGTGGCCATCTTGAATTGGATTAACAGACAGACAGAGTTGACTCCAATCATTAATGACAAAGTTTTAAACACAGATCTCAGCCATTTTTGTGTTTGATAAAACTGATTAGCTGTGGCAGTCATCTTGAATGGGGTTGACTCCAAAGGTTAATTAGTTGTAAATGTGCATTCAGTGATTACTTTTTGAAAGCTTCAATAAAATCCATCCAGCGACAATAAAAAAGGGACTCACTCTTCCTATTTTAGCTATTTTAAGTTTTAGATTCAGTAAAAATTAGCCTTGTCTTAGAATGTTGTATCTATTTACCAATAAAACAAATTTTAGAGAGTATAATCTGTTGTGTAGGAAACGATACAGCAAAACACATTGGCAGTGAAGTCATAACACATTTTGAATGGCTGTGTTTGACTCTTGCCTCTGCTCCTTTAAAGTACTAACAGCTGCTATTATCTCAACTCACTGAGTCAGTGGCACAGATCTGAGACCAGTGTACAATTCACCTCTTGTGGCTCGTCAATCTGCGGATGATGTGTTTGAGGCAACCTAATTTTGACTGCAGCTTCTTTCTAAGAATCCGTCCTCCCAGAGGTTCAGCGTCATCGTCGTGTCAACACTAGCAATGCCCTTTTCTTTAATTGTAGCATCCATCTGCTCTATCCTTCACACTCTATGGAGTGTGTGTGTGTTGATGGCCAGCTTACTGCATTGCCTGATTATTGGTGACCAGCTGTGCTGCCCTGAGTGGAGACAGGCTGACATGTCATATCTCTCCCCTGAGCTGTTGTGTTCTCTCACACACAAACCGCTGAAATATCTGTTATTTAGGAACAAACGATCTTTTGACCTTAAAAACCCGATAAAACAACACAAGTCATTGTTTTCACAGGCGTGACACTTTTGCTTCCCCTTCTCTTTCTGATTAGGAGCTGTGTGAACATGATGAAGGCTTTATGGCGCTTTCAATTTCTCCGCCCTCACCTCCTCATGTTTTTTATCCCCTCCCATCAATATTTATAAGCCCCCACCGTAACAATAAGGGTTGACGGTGGATGGAGGGGAGGGACATTTACAGATGTGTCTCAGCTTTGTCTCTTTCCACATGCAACACATCTACATAAGTGTTTGACATTGAAAACATCCTCCTATTAAAGCAGGCAGAGACAGCTAAGCGTTCCCTCAAGGGTTATGGCTCATCAGCAGCTGTGCACGTATGGAAGTAATGCATGTGTACGCATGTGCATCGTGCATAATTTTCTTGGACTCCAGCTGTTTTGCGAGTGCAATATCTATGTGACAAATGACTTGCACAAGTGTCTTCTCCTTGCTCCCTTTAATCACAAGCCTTTAGCATCGTGTGAGTTATGCACGCTGATAACGTGCAACCTCATATTTGTCGGCCAGAGGTATGTAGAACTACTTGTGTAGGGAAACGGCGGCTTGGTGCCACAGGGAGGTTTAGGGGTCATAAACGTTAAACTCAGGTGTGCTACGGTGTGCTTGATTAACTACAGCTGTCAGCGAGGGTGGAAGGTCGCATCCCTCCAGCCCTCCTGCATGACAGGCAGACACCAGACGCTTTGCAAGCTGACATTCCCCCCCCCACGTCCCCCTGAGTTTTTCACTTTCTCCAGACAGCATAGGGACTTTGTTGCTGTAGGGGTCAAACAGGAGCTCTCTGTGATGTTGGGCGCTCAGACTGCACAGTGTGCTGCCGGATCAGTCTTAGAGGTGTGAGTGTGTAACAAGGTCTATCCTAGTTATGTCATCAGGATGAGTCAACAAGGGGTATTTTATACAACACGTCTTATTTCAGCGGATAAGTTGCATTGTTTATGTTTTCGTTCCATCAAAAATTGTAGATACTTGTATTTAAATATGTGATTTACAAGGCTGCTATATAATCACAAAAAAAGGCTTTTACTAGAGAATCCAGTTTTTACTGGAGAATTATGTATGTATGTGGTAATGTGAATGTATGTTTTTATTCTTTGTGCAAAATTATGCATAGTACATACAGATTTGCAGAGGTTGGTAGGCGTTTTTATCATTTTTGTGCTGAGAAAAAAAAAGGATGACATTTTCATTTTGATTCTGTGGTCAGTAATTTACTTAAAACTAAGTGAAAAGGTTGTGTTTGCAGGTTTTGCACTCTTCAACTGTATCTGACCAATTCACTAGCTGCTGCAGTTGTACCAAATGCTGCTCTTTAGTTTACACCTCTGAGCTGAAGTTTTCACAGGAGTCAGTCTGCACCCATCTGCACCAGAGTCCAATTTGCATATTTCCAAAGCTTGCTGGGTTGAATTTATGCAGAAATATTTGCAGAACTGCTGAGCTAAAGTGTTGTGTTCTGATTGAATTTGTCCACACAAATACAGATCCCACATTGGTTCCTGTTTCACTTGCTGTGAACAGAATAGGGACTATTCCAAGCTGTCATTCAATGCAGAGGTATATTCAAAACTTTATATTTGATATAAATCTTAATCAGACAGGTTAAACTACTTCATCAACAGGGATAGCTTCAGATGGGGGGGCTGCAAGGCACAACTACAACCAATGGGGAAAGAAAATACACTAACAATGTCAGGTACTGAAAAAAGTATTACCAACACACACTCAAGCACAGATAGATGAAAAGCTTTGCCAAAGCACAATGGTGCTAAATAAAATTCCTAATGGTGATGTGGCCAAAAGCTTTTCCCTCGCACAACATGTACTCACACACCTAAGGACTAATAAGGCCACTCTGTTTGTGTGCATGATGCATTTAGGATCAGGTGGTATCAGCAGGGGTCTGAAAATGTGTAAAGTAAAACTGACTTCATTATGCAAATCAGTATAGCAACAATTGTTCTCAAGTCACCCTGGTAAGATTACTGAATTAATTGCTTCCTGATCCTTTAGTTTATTTTTTTTCCTCCTCTCTCTTTTACATAAAGCACAGCTTACATGGAAATGCTAATAAGTAATCTTATAATACAAGGGTATTTGTGACATGCCATTATGATGAAACAGTTTAAAAAGAAGCTTTTAAAATAGAATTGGAATCAGGTGTTGGTAGCCGGAACACAAACACGGACATTACTTCCGCTGCTTCACCTCTGTCCCTGCAGGCACCTGTTAGAGGTGAGCGAGTTAGCAAAGTGCTCAAACAGGTGGAGACGTCAGTGTCACTTAGACATGAGCAGCTTCAGCTGAGCTTGTCAGGGCTCCTACTTCCATCTGGGACTGGAGTTATCTCAACTCACTTTAACTCTTTTGGGAAGCATAATGGCTCTTGAAATCGTCTTTAATGCACTTGTTTAAGGTGCTTATTTATATAGGTGCAAAGAGCAAAAAAAAAAAAAGAAAAAAGAAGAAACTAAATTTATGTACATGTATAAAAAATAGACATGAATCAATTTTCAGTGTATAAACTGAAGACATTAAAGCGGTGGTGCCCAATCCTGGTCCTGCAGGGCCACTATCCTGCATGTTTTAGTTGTTGCACTGCTCTTCAGCAGGTCTTCAAATTCTGCAGCAGCCTGTTAATCACTAATTTATTCAAATAGGTGCATCAAAGCAGGGAAACAACTAAAACATGCAGGAGACTGGCCCTCCAGGACCAGCACCAGTGCCATTAAAGGGTCCAAAGCTAAACTCCTTTTTTGCCATAGTCTCTGTGTGTTCATTTATCTGTTGTATCAACAAAATAACTCATTCACCAGTGAATAGATTTTAATGAAACTTCAGAAAGCAATCATCAGATGTATACCTGCAACTTATTAACTTTTGAAATCAACCCAATTCAAGATGAGTGACCATAGAAAATACAAATATGACTATAACTGTCAGTTTTACAAATACTGAGCAAAAATTAGGTGTCAATGAAACTCATCCCTGATGCACAATCTGAGTGCTACATATTGCATGGGAGCTTTCCTTAAAACTCTGCTATTAACTGTCAGAGTCAACTGTTTCTGTTCGCAAAATATCTCATTAACCACTGGATGGAATTCAGTGAAACTTGCAGAAAGTAATCATTCGATGTGCATCTACAACTCATTATCTTTAGTAGCAGACCCAGTTCAAAATGGCCACCACAACATATTGACCTCAGCCAACACAGAAAAATGTCTCTGATGCAGATACTGAGCTAAAAGTGGGTGTGGTAGCAGCGTGTGGAGTGATTCACAACACATACTGCATCATGTAATATCAACAGACCGCTCAGGTTATTTTCAATGCTTGACACAAAACTCAGACTAAAACTTCATTTAAAAATATTTAGTTTAAAATTTGGGCATGATAGGTAGCAAGAGATGTGCATTTCTTCAAGCAGACACGGTGTGTACTCTTAAGTCTAGGCTTGAGACTTTCCTTTTTGATAAATTCTATAGTTTGGGTTGGTTAGGGTTTCCTAAGCCATCCCTTAGCTGTTACAGGTTTAAGCTGCTGGAGGACAAACTGACCACATTTCCTCACTCTGCTCGCTTTGCTTCTTTTCTTTCTTTCTCCATGTATATGCATGTAGCTATTGTTATCATTAAGCTGTGTTTTTCTGCCCCTGAACCAATCCTTCTGTCTCTTTCCTGTCCTCTTGACCCTAGCCGGCCTTGGCTGCTCATCTTGAGCCTGCTTCTGCTGTTAACAGGCAGTCATTTCTTTCCACTGTCTGCTGCCCACGTTCTCTCTGGATGGGACATTTGTGAAGGAAAGAAGATTCAAACCAGTCTGCTGGCTTTCTTAGATAGATTACTTTCACCAACTGGCATTTTATGATGCACTGAATGTGGATGTATTGATTGGTTTGAATCTTGATCTTTTTCCGACTGATTAAGACTTGGACTTTTTTAATACAGTGCGCTGAGATGACTTATGTTGCGAATTGGTGCTATATAAATAAAGGACCTGAACATGGCGAGTCTTCTATGTCTCTGTCAGAGTAGTCAGGATGAAGCTGCAGTGGAAAGAATGAGACCGAAGCACCGCTTTGTTTACTTGTAGCATCCCAGCATCACCAGGTGCAGTGGAGCAAAATCAGCCCACTAACGTGGCTGCGATCCGGAGGGGAGGGGGCGTTGTGGATAGATGCAGATGGAACCAGGAGAGAGAAAGTGGGCAGGCAAGGTGGCGGGATTTTAGTTGAACCCTTCATTATGTCAGACATGCGCAAGCGCGTCAGCGGCAGCAGCAGCAGCAGCAGCTCCACCACCTTCATCACCATCACCGCCGCTGCACCGCGTTTCCGCCTTGGCTGAGCGGCTCGCACCGCCGACAGGACAGGACAGGAGAGGGGAGGGAACCCGAGAGCCGCCGAGACGCAGTGAGGGGGGTGGTGGGGGTGGTGGGAAACACAGCGAGCAAATTCCACCCGGACACCCCCCCCAGCAGCCTCCACCTTTCTGCAAGAGGCGACCTGTGCGGCGCGCGCCAGAATGGAGACACTGCGCTAAAGGACGGGCACTAAAAATGTGAGGCTCACGGGGGAAATCAGAGGAGACAGAGAGCGCGTGCGTGCGCGCGAGCAAGAAAGTGGCTATCCCCCACCCTCATCATCATCATCATCATCATCTGTCTTCTGCGGGCGATTTCAGTTCCGCGCTCTGCAGCGTGACAATGAAGAAGTTCAACATCAGGAAGGTGCTGGACGGGCTGAAGGAGGTGTCCTCCTCCACGCCGTCTGTCCAAGTGGGGCCACAGGAGAACCATCTGGTTCAGGAGACTCTCCAGTCCGACCATTTCCAGCTCTGCAAGGTGGGGGACATCATTTCGGATTGTTGTCAGGCTCTGATCTCTTGTGTTTTTGAAATGAGCTCCACAGAATTATTGAATTTATGGCAAATCATTTCACACCCCAGTCTTCCTCGAAAGTATTTAAATACTTAAAGATTTTGTGTTTGGATGGCAGATTCTGTGGTGAGTGCGCTCCCCGACCAGGCAGTGAACAGTTTTCGTTTAGACCCAAAAGCATCCAGTCACAGTGTGATGATTTTGCACAGTGTGTACTAACACACACACGCTGTAAAATCCCAGAGTTTGCTGGATATGCGCATGGCATGAGCTGTCATATTAAGGGGCTGGGCCGAACTGATCCTTTTCTTGCATAATCTGCTGGGACTGGATTAACAAAAGGCTGGTCATGATGGATATGTGTGTGTGTGTGTGTGTCCACATTTTGCTGTTCACTCACATTTTCCTCCCCTTAGACCTCTAAACACATTGCTCCATCTCAAGGTCCCTTGTCCTGCAGGGACTGATGGTGCCTGAAGCAACTGCAGGACTGTTTAGCCAGGGATAAAAAGTCTGCCTAGATTTGTCACATTAACAACGGATGGGATAATTAAACACTCATAAAATTTTCATGCTGTTCATGTAACATCATAGCCCACTGCAAAGTTAATTCAGCATTTCCCCAGTTGTGTTCTAATGACTAGGTGTGGAGTTTTAATAGACCACACTGTGCACTTGCTATTGATTTTCCCCACACATTTGACCTGCATGCTTGTTGCAGGCTCAGCTCTGAGTTATTTTTAATAATCTAATTCATTTTTAAGTAGATTTTTTTTACAAATATAGGCTTTTCTATTGTTTTTTTGCTAACGTAATAGTCAAAAATACGTTAATGTTGCCATCACTTAATGAGCCTGATCGAATGGAGTCTGCATAGACACACAAATGTTTTTTTGAATCTCCCCAAATTGAAGACATAATCTGCAAGAGGTAATATTTATCCTTAAAGTAATAATTCGAAAATGAAGGGACCTCCATCTTGCATGCCAAAGTTTTAAACAAAGATCTTACCTGATCTGTTTGGACTGTGTTGGGGATCACTCTTCACTACTACCACACCAAACTTTAGCTCAAAACTGACAGAGTTAAATCATTGCCATTTTTGCTGTTCACAACAGTTGATTTAGCTGTAACAAATATCTTTAACTGGGTTGACTGCAAAAGTGAATGCCAAAGTTTTAAACAAAGATCTTGCGGCATCCGTTAATTCTCAGAGTATGAGTTACGGATGACTCTCTGCTACAACCACACAAGATTTTAGCTCAGTATCTGTAAAATGAATTGCATTATAGCCATTTTGTCTAAGGTCATTTAGCTGTGGTGTCCATCTTGAATTGGGCTGACTCCAAAGGTTCTGAGAATTTTAATGAAAAAACGTCCATTGGTTCGTGAGATAATGTGTCTTCTAGCAAAATAACTCATGCGCACACACATGGGCAATTACATGATTGCCCTCATTTCACGGTGGCAGGCAATAATAATCTAGAGTCGACACACCTGAAGGCTTGAAGGAAATGGCGACAGCTAGAATACCTACAAGCACCAGATAGAATTGTCTTCGCTCAAACGTCTGACTCCCTCCTAGACCTTTACTGTCTGCCTGGACAAAAGCTGTCTGTAATGTTTCTCTGTAAGAGAAGCAGGTGTCTCTGTTGCTCTGAGTGCTTCTTATGTAATGTGCTTTAGCCTTCTGCCACTAAGCAAACAAATCCAACAGCCCACCAATGGTTGACTGATGCCATAAAACTACAGTCACACTAATATACTAAGTGAGAAAGACTTTTCAGTGTTGTTGTTAAAAGTCTCTGCAACAAATAACAACCAAATGCCCCCTTATTGATGTATTTTATTTCCAGACTTCAGTGTAATCACGACTTCATGTGGGAGGCAGCGAGAGAAAGACTCCATAAAGAGAAGGGAATCAGCGAGAAGAAATCTGAAAATAGGCCCGTGATTATAAAAGAATTTTAAATGTTAGTCTGGATATCAACCTGTCCAGAAGAACAGGGGACCTAGATGCAAAATTATACACAGACATCATTTCCTCTCAGTCATATTCTCTTCAGCATTCTAATCTTCATTTTTCAGTTTCATAACAGTTTCCACATCCATCTGGAGCATTTGTTTACCAAAGTCAGGTGTGTGACATCCTCTGACAAAACAACACCCCTGCTGTGAAATGCAAATTGAAATTCGCTCTCATCAAATGTCCTTTTTTTTTTCTCCTTTTCTTTCCTTCCCCCATCTTTCTGCATATATACCAGACTGTTCGTCATGGCTTCCCCTATCAGCCATCAGCGATGGCTTTCGACCCCGTGCAGAAGATCCTGGCCATCGGCACCCAGAGCGGAGCTCTCAGATTGTATCCTTTCAGTTCCAGTTAAGTTGTTGTAGGGAGCCGTGGCAGATCTGTTGGAAGGCAAAAACAGGTAAGTCAACAAACATCTGAGCTGCAGATGCACAAATCTGTGCAAGCATCTTGGGCCAACCTACGCTTCTTCCGATTTTACTTTAAAAGACTCAAGGTTTTTATTCCTTTTTAAAAATATTAAATATTCTTGGATAGGGCTGCATGACATGAGGAAAACATAGGATTACAATAATAATTATTATCAGCTGTAATAAACCCACATTTTCCTCACTTTTCTAATTTTCTTCTTTCACGATGCTCACAAAAGGCTCCATGTGCTTTAACATTTTGGCCACTGTCATCTAAACTCTCTGTCACAAGTGTGGGACTGCAGCTGATTGACAAAAATATTATTGGCTTGCAGTTTGTGTCTGCAATTTATCAAAAATGATTTGTGATATTGATGTTTCGATGTCACATTTTTAAATTAATGTGCAGCCCCTCATCTTGGGCAACAATTTTGAGCTAAAAGCTCTTTAGGAAACACCTTGATGTTGCAGAAATACTATTTTACGCCTGTCAAACTGTGTTATATTTGTTAGATTTTTCTTGATGCAGCTAAAGAAATTAAGACATTTTTTTGCTGCAACAGATTATTAATAATACTGTAAAATTCCAGAAGCCACAGTTCAAAAATGCTACGTTGGCTGCCACGTATAGACACGTTGGTTTATTCCTTGAGTTTTAGAGCCTTTTTATTCCTGAATGATTCAAGAGTCATTGGTTTATCAAACAACAGCTCATGTTTTTGAAAATGTTATGACACTATACTGAAGGTGAATGGAAAAGCATCCAAAGTATAAAAAAAGGCTTTCTCAGGCTTTCAGAAAGCATGGAGAATTATTACTCAAGACCACTTTAAAAAATACAAAGTCTGTTTTTTCTAAAGAAAAAATGTAAAAAAAAAACTGAGGTGTAGTTCAAAACTTTTGCACAGCACTGTAGGTTTGTTTGATTTCAGTGTATTTTTTGAATGTGTTGAGGAGGTTTTGATGGCTCGAGCTTGCAGTTCTGAAGCATTCATGCTCGAGAGTCTCATTGTCGGGAATGTTATTTTTAGTTTGTCTGTATACTTAAGTCCAACTTGCAGATATAACCACACGACAAGTTCATGAGATCCACTCTGAAACTCTTGAATCCATCATCTCAGCTGCTTTTACAGACATCGCTGTATTGTTTCCCTGTACATTTCCTCACATTATTTTAGGTTGCAAAAAAAAATAAAAAATCACCCGGTTAGGGACAAGCTGAAATGACGCGCCACAAATCAGCACAAGTGGGTTCTTTTCTCGGCCGCCTTGCAATATGAAGACGTTTGCAGAAACAGGGACAACAGCTTGCTATGAAATGACACTGCAGGGAGCCGTATAGCTTCAGAGAACGCCTGCAAAGCCTGTTTGTGTGAGGCTGCTTTTACAGGTCCTCCATGTGTTCTGCTGCCTGTCCAACAACCTTTGCCAGCTCATTACACTGTGATGAAGAGCCGTCCTCTTAGTTGTCTCTCTTCCCCACCTGCTGCTAGCCATGCCTGTGACTCAGTCTTCACCTATGCAAGAAAATGGAGAATTTGGAAACAGATTCTCGCCGGTAGTCAGGAACTAGGCAATATGCATTCCTTCAAGGAATGCATGTTGCCGGCCATGTTTTATGTCAGTTTTAGACTAAGATCATTCTGTTGTGAATGATCTTCTACACATTCTCATGCTGTATTACAAGATCTTGTGAGATGTGTTAGTCTTCGTAGTGTATGTTGTTAGTGACTCTCAGCTACTACCACATCAAACTGTAACATTTGACTAATATGTCTGTTTACTAATGTTGATTAGCTGTGGTGAACATCTTGAATTATGTGGTCTCCAAATGTAAATCAGTTGTAGATGTACATTCAGTTATTACTTTGAAATCCGTCATGCGGTTCACAAGATATTTTGCTGAAAGACAAATGTGACTCCAGTTGTTAATGCCAACGTTTTTTAAGCATTTTGAGAGTGTCAGTAGTTCATGAAATATTTTGCTACAAAGACAGAAATTAACACACACATACACAGACACTGGCAAAAACACCAGCAGTGGGCTATAATGACTAACCCAAATGTCTTCTAGAAATGTCTAATAAGTCACAGATTTATCTAAAAGCCGAACCCATCTAGAGCAGGTTCCTCACATATTGGTAGACAGGAGCTGAATTCCCTCCTCTGGTAGAAGCTCGGTGTTCGGGCTTCTGCAGGAACTGAAACACTGGAGCTTAATGGGGCTTATCTGTTACTTGCTGCTACATTCCGTCTTAGAATAATACAAGAAAAAGCTGCAACTAAGAAGGCCGTCAACCACAATCGGCTTAAAGATCAAAAATGCATTCTCCCTCAAATAATCCCGAGTCAGTTTACTGCCAGCTGAAAGTGGTCACTTTGAATTTGAACGAACAGAGGAATGTCTTGCGTTTGAGCGATGCGGATCAGAAAGTTTTTTATCAGAGTCAGGTGAAGGTGAAGTGGGAGTCATCTATCGGTTCTGTGATGCTGCTTCTCCTCCTCAGCGCTCGTTCTTTATCTGATGACAATGATATTGTCATTGCACAGATGACGGAGGCATAATGGAGGTTTAATCACTCGTAAATTTTACATCGCTGCTCTGCTGCAGTTTGGATGTATTTTAGTTTTGGCCTGGTTGCAGGTTTTGCTAGTGTTATGGGATTTTTGTGTTGATACACATCATGTTTCTATTTATTTATTTATTTATTTTTTTTGTTTGTCTCGATGGCCTGCCAGGGTATTTGGCTTTGGATTTACAGGAAATGGCAGATCAAGGGTCTCAGCCTGGCAGTGCAGCAGAGGACTGAGAATTACAAGAGAAGCCAGCATGTACCCTCGGAGGACATGTCTGATCCCTCTAGGCCAAAACAAAACAAACAAAAAACCAATCACTTCAGTGATTCCCTTCCATGAACTGTCCCATGTGTTTCAGCTGGGACACTGACAATGAACGATTTTGCTGCTGTCTGGGGGAGGAGAAGAGGGGAAAAAAGACAGTGAAGAGCAGAAGCCCAAAGGACAGGGGAGAGCAAGGAGCAGGGAAAAGATAGGAAGGGCTAGGGGAGGCAGGCTATCCCTTTTTCAAGAGCTAATGGCCAAGAATAGAATCCTTATTGATCTGTGTGTGGTAATGCACTGATTCAGATAGGCCCAAGTGCATACACACACTTTATCTCTCTTTCTCGTGCACACACACAAACAGGCAATTGTTTTCTGTACAGTATAACTGCAGTATAAAGAAGCCATGAGTCTTAGAAAACAGGTTTTGCTACACAAGCAGTCAACTCATATTAGCTATTCTTGGAGTTACCTGTGTAATTTCTACAATAAGCAGGAATGCTGTGTGTTTAAAAGTTGCTTGGTTATTTCGGAATAAAGATAGAGATAGAAAAGGACAACATCAAAGGAAGTTCTCCACTTTTTGTTTTATTCGTTCTTGATTTCTTGCACAAAGACATGTATGCTACAAAGCAAGTTGGTTACAGCTAGGCTTTTTGTGTTAGCTGGCTCATCTAAACCCAAAACTGCACTCATAGATGATGGTAGTATGATGTGGGTTATGATCTGTCTTTAACTCCGACTTTCCTCTTTGGTTTCTTGATGTATTCCAAAGAAAGCAGGCTTTTTTTGCACACAGAAAATTAAAATAATAGCTGCAATAAATCAATAAAAGGAGAATGAACACAAATTGTCCCCACACTTAATTCATAAGAATAAGATTTGGGAACAATATCAAAAGCATGGCAGGTAAAGCATTGTTGTTACACCTGGGACATGAGAGGAATGCTGCAGAAAGTAAGTGAATGACAGAAATCGTCTCAAGTATGAAGGTAAACTTTAAAGGTTTGGCTCTGACTCTGACATGCAAAATATGTCACTGGCTAATTCAAATAAAAATCCTGTTTATTGAACATTCTCTGTTGTACAAAGGTAAATTGAGTTTTCTAAACCTTGTTAAATCCTATATCAGTAGTTTTAATGGGCTTTTCCCCCCTTGCTATGGTGTTAATTCAAGCTCCTGGGGTGGTACAAAGTTGGTCATTTAGGTTTGTGAGAGTAAATGAAGTTTGTAAGCATATTTGTCAGATTTCTTTTGCTGAAAATCAATATGAGTTCTGGTCAACCTGGATCATTATTTTAAATGTATTTTCCTGTGTTAGACAGTGGTTATAGCTTCTGCCTCATAGCAAAAAGGCTGCAGGTTCAAAACTTGACTGTGTTGCATGTTCTCCCCGTGTGTTTGTTGGTTTTCTCCAGGTACTCCAGTTTCCTCCCACAGACTGAAAACATGCATATTAAGTTAATTAGTAACTCTAAATTGCCACAATGTATGAGTGGGCGCTTGAGTGGATGTTTGTCTCCGTGTGGCCCTGTCATGGACTGGCAACCTGGTCTCCATGAACACAAAAATAAGGAAGGAGTGGAGTCAAGTTTCTCAGTATCTTTCTAAAACCAGCCGGACAAAAAGAAAAACTCAAAAGGCAGGCTTTTTCAGAGTACTTTGATAACATATTCTTTTTGTATGCTGAGCAAACCATATCAAAACATTTCATTGAGGTCTTAAATTACTGTATACAAAATTGTAAAAATATTGTTTAAGACAAAACAGTCACATTGCACCACCGTTTATATTACAGTTTTATTATTCCTTGTGTGGGCTTGCTTTCTAAAGCATCACACAACAGAAGATCTAGTGTTACAGAGAATTTTGGAAACTTATCATAGATCTGGAATCATTTATATGTTTTTGTGTTTGCATGCGTGTGTTTGCATGTTCCCATGGTGGTCTGCAGCTGTTGGTGGAAAAATGATTCTCCTTTTTACTGGTGGTGGTCTGAAGAAATGGCAGCATCATAACTCATAGAGTCCCAGTGAGCCAGTAAGATGCAGATCAATAGATCAAATTGTCAGTCCCCGCTCTGCCCGATTATCTCATCGACAGACACGAAACATCATGGTACACACACACAGACACACACGTGCACGCGCAGTTATTATTTGAGCACACACATTCAGAGGTGGCAGATGTACAGTAACACACATTTGTGCATTCACACATGCAGACACAATGGTAGATGACTTGCAAATGATAATCATTTTAAATATTGTATGTGTGCTGACATACACAAAGGGGTTTGCACATGCACACAGACGCTGGTGCAAACATGTTTGCAGAGCCAACTTTGGACACACACAGACTCCGCAGTGACTGCTGGGACTGATAGTAGTCCTGCACAGCTTCTGGCTGTGGCACAGATTGACTATGACATATCTTCATCATTAATCTTCCTTCTGATTCACTCAGTATCTGCGCTGCCGTTCAAGCTTTTCCTGCAGTCACAGGAAAACCTCAACGAGCCATGAGCTGTCTGACTGGACTGCAGAATGGGAACAAGTTCTTTGTGTTTAAAGCAGAAAATGTTACCCAAGGAAGCAAAAAAAAAAAAGTTCCTTCTGAAATCCACCAGGCGGATGCATTTATACAGTGTGCATGTTCTGAAGAATTGTCAAGGATGTGATCTCTTGTTTCACAGAGTTGTTTGCTTCAGCAAAATCTGTTGTATTTAAAAATGAATGGTTCTCCAAAGATTTGCTTTATCATCATTATTATTTCTGCTTATTATGATAATGGATTTTGAATGTAATGAGACATAATGGTGACTCTTTGCCATTTTTTCTTTGCATATCTTCAGCATCTTTAGAGACTCAGGAACAGTTGTACTATTTCTCAGGGTCATTTGTTCATTAATTTATTATTTTTTTCATTCCACTATGTTAGACATTTTTTTTCCTTGTGCACTTCTAATTTGGAGCGGAGGAGGAGGAGGATGTCTAGTTTAGGAACCTCAGGGTCTCATTGCTGCATTTTCTAGGCTTTTGGCATCTTCTGGCCATGACCTTCAGTGTGCACTGGAGCTAGGATGAGAGTTGGTTTTTCCAAAGCTGTGGCTGTGGTACTTGACCGGAAAAAGGTGGATTTGTCCCTCTGGGTTAGGGATAAGTCTCTGCCTCATGTGGACATGTGAAGGAGTTCAAGTATCTTTGTGTCTTGTTCATGAGTGATGGTAGAATGGAGCGAGAGACGGATGCACAGATCAGGGCTTCATCTTAAGTAATGAAGGCATTGCTACATTCTGTCATGGCAAAGAAGGAGCTGAGCTAAAAGGCAAAGCTCTTGATTTACTGGCCTATTCATTTTCTAAACCTCACCTGGAGTCATGGGGTATGGATCATGACCAAAAGAATAATATCCCCGATACAAGTGGCTAAAATGAGCTTCCTCTGTAGGGCAGCTTGTTTCAGCTTTAGAAACTCTGTTAGTTTGGAGTAGAGCTGCTTCTCTTCTGTATTGAAAGGAGTTAGCTGAGGTGGTTTATGCATCTGATTCGAATGAAACTTACTGGACGTATTATTATATATTTTTTATATTTATCCCACCTGTTAAAACCTTGGTATCCCCAACCCAGAGCTGGAAGAAGTTGCTAGGGAGAAGGATGATTGGGTTTCTCTTCTTAAACTGTTGTCTTTGTGAAGTGACTGTAGATGAGCATTTTAAAATGAAAGGATGGACTCCTTATTTAGATTTATAGTTGCCTGTTAACTTTGAGCTTTTAAACATTCTAAGTAATGCAATGAAGCCAAAATGTAGCTTTCCAAAAATGTACCTGATTTGAACAACTTTGTCTATCACTTTTATTCTGCATAGAACATGTTTTCTGCACTATATGTAGCACTAAAATTGTTTTGAAAATGTTTAACCTTGTCCTTGGTGAGCCTTGGTATGCTGTAGCAAAGGCTTGTTAAAGAATAACAGGATCATACTAAATCAAAAGGGGTTAGTATTTCATCCCATTTGACCTTCTTTTACTTTGCACACAATTGGAGCAAGTATACAAGTAAATCAAGAAGAGAGAATAGTTTGAATTTAAGCCATCTGATTAAATGTATTGTGTGACTTAACGAGTGTCTGAGTGTCCTAAATTTGCTGGTCGCATCGAACAACTGAACTTTTTCTCTCTCAGATGGCATTGTAAAAGCTGTTGTGAGGAAGCCCGAGAGTATCTCAAGATTTAGCTCTCAGGTTAGTTTGGTCCACATCAGCTTTGCAGCATTATTGGAACATGGGAGGTGAGAGACTGTGTATTGTAGTGAAGCACGGTTAATCAAAGACCTCTTGTGCACCAGGTTTCATCTTCCAGAGGCTCTCGGCATCCTTTATTCTGTTGGTTCTTAGAGCTGGGAAACTAATTTTGCAGCATCAGCTCCACAACATTGCAGTTTGCTGCCTCTTTCTGTCTGGTGTCTAGTGTGTCTGCCTAATTCCTTTTGCCTTGACAAGAGGGATCGAGGTTTAGATTGATTAAAGTTATGCTGCCAGATTGATTTCCCTTAACAATTATGTGTTAATTTCACTGGCACTTTTTCGTACTTTTGCTCCTTGTCTCTTGTTTCTGTTTACTCCTGACTTGCTAGAGATGATAGTTCTGTGTGTGTTTGCTTTGTGTGTAAATAACGGACGACCTTGAGGATTGGATATGTTTGACCAAGTAACTACTATGTACAAAAACTAAGCCAAGGACAACAGAGGCAGCCTGTCTTTTCAGTGACTCATCAAAACTCAGAAGCCCAAAGAATATTTTTGATCACTTGAATACAGTAATTTTGAAGACTGCAGAACAATGTCTTCTGTGAACAGAAGAGTGTCATTTGTGCACAAATATTTTGTTTGCTGTTTTTATACTTGAAATTTTAAGAGTTAAAATTATTAATGAACCAAATTTGATCTAAACATTTATTGATGTTTCTTTCTGCAGTGAAGCATTGCTGTTCCCTGCCGTCTTTGTCTGAACACAATGAAAATACAAACAAGGCTGCAGGCAGCGCCTCTGTATGGACATGCGTGTGCAATATACAGAAAATCGATGCCCGAGAGGTCACCAACCTGTGCATTAATTGTTCCCTACAGACAAGAGGTGACACTTCAGTGGCTCATTGTCAATAAGCTGTTATCATGTGGGCAGGAGAGAATAAAATGATTCATGTATTTACACAGAGTGTACCGCGCTGAATTAGTTCTACCCTGACCTCTTTTGGACGGGCAAAAATCCATTGTTTTCTATCAGGGTAATGGTAAAACACCTTCACAGGACTTACTCTTTTTAAGTAAATATGATGCGTGACCACTGTGATAGAGATCAGTGTGGTAAAAAGTAAAGTCATGCAATTATACATGCTCTAAACAAACTTAAAGTGAAAGCTACAAACCTGATTTATGGTAGCAGTCAGGACAGTTATAGAAATGGAAAACTTTAACTTTACCAATAAATTTAATAAACATTAATGAAGCAGAAAATAAATATGCCTTTGAGAGATTAAAGGGGAGTTAGGGGTGGAGGGGTACGTGTTGTAGGTGTAAGGGCAGTATCTCACTTTGCTGCGACTGTTGGAGACTAGTTGGCGTCTCTAAATTGTGAGAACATGCTGTAGGTGAATTTTTTAGCCGCAACCTCACTGAACTGTTTTCTACTAAGTGATCAGTGAGCTGTATGGCTTTGCTTTGAGTTGCCAGTTTTGAAAAAAATCACAGCCTGTGCTAAAAAAAACGTTATTGGAGGCTCTACCCACATCATACTCGCCTCGGCCCACTTTATTCCCACCATAGCAGCGGCACCCATGTTTATGATTTATTTTTCAGGAGTAAAATTTTGAAAATAAGATGTGCAGCTTTCGACAAATTAAAAAAAAAAAAATCATAGTGTATATTTTAGAATCGTTCAAGATGCGTGCAATAACTTTGCAACTATTTTGAGGGAAAATTTGTTTCTCAGCTTCTTTTGAACAGTTCAAGTAACAAGGCTGTGAGCCTCTGCGATGAGGAAACTGAGAAGCCCTGGGAATGTTTCAGGACTCCCTTGCGAAGGCCACTTGCCAACAAGTCTTCAACAACTGCAGCACAGTGAGATACAATCCTAAAGAGTTTCTACACTTTTTCATAATGAAGAATAGCCGCAGCTTTTTAAAAGCAATAGTACACAAACTATTTATAAATTATTTATAAATGACAAAATAATAAACTAGAAATGTGTGTCGAAGTTTTGTAAGGCTGAAACCAAGCTTTCCAAACACTCTCTCAGCACAATTACTAATCATTTTTGAGGCAGTCTAGCTAAAGCTTTTGCTTTTATAACCCTTTGTATGAGTTTGTTCATTGTTTTACCTGACTTAATTTGACTTGATTCCAGATCAGTCCTAATCTCAGAACAGTGTTTTCATCAGTTTACATGCTCTAATCAAAGCTGTCGATCAGTGTTGTTTGATTTACGACAGAATTTGTGCCTTTTCAGCAGTGCTGAGCTCACTTGTGAGAACCATGTTCCTATTGTATTGATTTGTACTCATATTAGTACAAATCAATATGCTTCTCAGTTGTAGAAGGGCTCTCATGACCAAAGGGTTTGACCACTGCCCCGTCCCTATACCACAGAGGTCCCTTATGATGAAGAGTAAAATTTTCACTGTAAATACTGTATCCTATACACTATAGCATTTGTTTAAAGTCATTGATTTCAGACTTCCTCATGCAGGACTTCTAACGCTGTAGCCTCTGGTAACAATATGCCTCCTATTGATTTTTGTTTCCAAGTCTGAGGTTCTCATTATTTTGACACTTTAGTGAAATCCCCAAGGAACAGAGGCTGTTGTTTCAAGAAATAGTTTAGACAGCAGTTTCTTGACGATCAAAACAAATATTCCAGATGGACCTTTTTCCAGAAATACAGCAGCATTTGGTCGAGTGAAAAAACCAGTTGTCTGTGACTTGGTCAAAGCAGAAAATGACATCAACTGATTGCTTGTCAGGTGATTTTAAACATCTCCTCATCAAGCATTTTGTAAATCCAGTGTCTTTGTGTCGGTTAGCAAGTTGACTATAATGCTAACAAAGGATGACCTGTATGAAATTATTTGAGACATTTTTCAGGACTATATATCCTAAAAATATTTAGTATACATGGCATGTGCCAGTGAATGATGGCGTCTTGTGACATTATCATCCACAGGTCAAGTTCTGCAGCTCTTCATGTAATCTGTTGTCAGAGAAGTGATTTAATGTTCAAAGTAAAATGTCATTTTATGTTGAAATGAAGATCAGTTGTGTTTGTTCTCAAAGTGACCCGACGGAATAAATACTGTAACTATAATCAGCAATTAGAATTAGAAATGACCTAAAATAGGCTCTTGCATTACATCGGTTTTTAGCGCTTGAGACTTTTGTGGTTTTTGCCTGACATTGTTGGGACTAGGAAGTGTAGCAGGGTTGAGTCAAACTCCTGCTGTCAGGTTGCCACAGTCCCCGTGGTGCTTGTAAGGGGACTGGCTTACAGAATGCTGTGAAGCACAAAGATTTTGTCATCTCGCTTTTCTGCCTGCCTTTCATCTGACCTCCGGGTCTCCACGGGGCCACAACACTACAACCGCAAAGGATTTCTTCCATCTTTTCTTCTGCTGTTGTACAACATTTTGCTTTTTAGAGACGTAATTGTTTTGATGTTTTGCAATGATAAGAATTATTTTAATGAGATATACAGATTTGTTGTTATTATTTTTCCCTCCTGTGCGGTCCTGGTCTCTCTGCTGATTCTCTATATTTCATTATTTTTGTGTAGCTGCTGAAGATAATCTGCAGACAATCTGGATCAGAGGCTGTGCTCCTTTCCCATGATTGTTTCATATGTTTTCGTTCCATTTCTTTTTGTAACATTATTTTCTGCCAAATGCTTTACCCAGACGGAGGTTTTTGTCTCAAGGGGTTGTCTGATTTCCTTATATTTTGTTCTTTAGATGCATTTTATTTCACCACAATGTCTATGATTAAAAAAACAAACAAACAACAAAAACAAAACATAAGTAATAAGCAATTAGATTTCTCTGAACCATTATACAATGCACAGATGGATCTGCCTCTTTTGTTATTAGTTTAAACAATAATGCAGTCGGGTGTGCTTTACATCCTGTAGGGCTTACTATTAGACTGTCAGATGCTTTTATAATAAAGATTTTATTATTTAAGTATTTTGAAACTAATTAAAGCCACAATTTAAGTTATATCTTTAGCATTCATTAAAGATTATTGCATTATTATTGCAAGATTATTTCATTCATTTTTTTACAACTGCTTTAACCTGCTCATCCTCTCCCAGCTGTCACTGGGTGAGAGTTGGGCTCAGTAGATGAATCATGCTTTTGGCTTGTGTTGCAGCCAGAGGTGGAGAAAACATTTAATTGCTAGCAGAAATGATTTCCTTCACAAGTTCCCAATAAAATATATAGGATTAGCAATGCACTCTTAAAACACATGATGCATATTTGCAACAGGCAGTTGGAAGAGAAATGTTTTTTTTTCACAGCAGAGTGAAAGTTTGCAATGTAGTAACTCAAGAGATGCAGGCTGAAGACTTTGTCAAGGCCTCACAGCCTTCCTGATTTAAAATCATCACAAATATGTGGGCAAAACTCAACAGCAAATCAACAGCACAAGTGAGACACATTTAGAAAGGAACTATGTATTTGTTGTTGTGTGAATGGGTGTAGGACATACAAATTATACAGAACACTGATGTAGGAATGCTTTTTGAGCAGCTCTGTGTTTGTAATACAACTGATATAACAGATAATTTGATTGTAGTTTGGTGGAGTAAGGGTGGCGACTCTTGAGCAGCATTTAATGATTATGAGCTGTGTAAATCTTTATGACCATATCAAGATCCAGATGCTCTTTTTGTCTTCAAGCTTTTCCAAACACAGCATTAAGAACACTGTCACACACAAAAAAAAGGAAAGATGGTGGCTCCCAAGGTACTGCACCAAGAGGAATTTCTTATCACCACCTTTGTATTTGTGTGTGTTTGATGAAGTCTGCTGTAGACAGAGACAGACCTGTGCTTGATTTTAGCTTCATGCAAACAGTACATTCCTTATCCCAGTTTTTTTCAATTTTTTTAAGTATTTAACCTCAGCTCAGATGTCGGCATTCTTTTAAATTTCCTATATTTTTATTTTATCAAAGATTGAATCCTGGACACGGAAATCACATAGTTAGAATCTGACTGTTCTATTTCACGCTTTTTACCTCATTTGCTAAAGGCTAATTTCTACATACTTAACTAAACCAACTCCAGCTGGAGAATAATAGAATCTCTGTCAGCTGTAGCTAACAAGCTTAGTGTACTAGTGTGGCCATATGGATAATGTAGATTTTAGGCAAAGAATTCAACACATATTATAGCTATATGCTGAACTTCTTTTTTGCTTGTAATTAATCCCATTAAAGGTTGTTTTTACTGCTTATATGTATAGGGGCAAAACAAATAAATACTGCTGCTTTAAATGCTGATTTTTATATCTCTCATTCACACACAAAGGAACTCTTTATCTGTTTGGGATATAAATATTTACACTGTAATGGGTATAAAACAAACCTGTACGTCACAATGCACAGAGAAGCAGTAACAAAAGCTTTCGTGGACAGAATCTGTGTTTATTTCTGTGCTTGCTGAGCTGAATGTGCACACATACAGTCACACAAAACCAGTTGTTGGACATATAAAGCTGAAATACTACGAAGTCTTCAAGTTATTCGCAAGTCGCCCAACTGCAATCAACTGCTGCACTCGCACGACCGACGTCACGCACTGCAGCACACGTCTAACATTCTTTTGTGTCGCTGTGGCTTGTGTGTTAGTGTGGACAGTACGCCCAAGATTCAGTTTATTTCAGTGTCCAAGATCAAAGACTTCTAAGATGCTTTATTCAATTCAAGTCAAATACTTTATTAATATACTGCCAAGTCACAACAAAGGTTCTCAGGGCACTGTTCAAAAACATTTACCTTGTAAAATGACAACTACTAAATTTTATCTATCTAGGGAAGCCAGCAGATTGCTTTGAATCTTAACTTTGTTGCAATCCAATTTTATATAAATGCCAATTATAAAAAAAACTGCATAGCTAAGAGAACCATTAAATTCAGTGCATCTTGATTGCAATACTTTACTGCCTTGTTCACCTATTCTGAAGTGTCCTTGGGTAAGACAGTGAGCCTGCTTCTGACACTGTTACTGTGGAGTGTGAATGGATTAATAAGAAACACGATAAAGCACTTTGAATGCCGTAATAGTATTAAAAGCACTAGAGATGTGCACACCATCTATTTATTTTTAAGCCTAGCACTGTACAAAAGTTCTATTTTTTTTTTTTTTTTTTTTTTTTTTTTTTGCTGCATGCCCGCAAACAGCTAACTGCAAAGCTATGCTGCATTAACTGCCAGTGTTGCTGACAATATTGAAAAAGCCCCATGAGTGGACTCTAGTTTTGTGAAATTCAGCTTTGCCTTTAATGGAAGTTGATATTATTATTATTTTTTTTCCTGGGTGGAAAAGTTCATTTGCTAGATATTTATGCATTTAAAACCAGTCTAGTGTTCACATATTGGACTTATTTTCTCTGCTTTAACTAACAGACCATCACAGGGCCTGCAGTGTTTCTGTGCTTTGCGTCTTGCTGATGGCAGCATTTTACATAAAGCTTGGAAATTTCCCTCAGCCGAAAGGAGAGGGCTCTAAATGTCCACTCAGTAACTTAAGCCTCGCCTCTGCCAGCCTAAACAGATGACATTTTCTAATGGACTTATCTTAAGTAAAGCCTGTGTCCCAAACTTTAGTCGACAGAAGCTGTGATTCTGCCCAGAATTTGATCCAGTCTTTGTCTGTCAATAAGAGCTTAGCAAATCTTTATGCTTACTGGTATCAGTCTCCTTCGATGCTCCTACAAAGATTGTTCTGCAGTGTGCTGTCATGCTGGGCGCCTGCAGGGAGGATGCACACATGTGTCGGATGGCATAATGACTCAGGCTTTAATGTCCTGCCACATGGCTGCAATGCACACAGCCCCTCCTCTCTGAAGCTCTCAGCTTGTGTGTGACATAGTCCTGTATCAGAGTGTGTATTAAGTTAATGTCCAGCAGCTCCGTCTGTGCATAGGATTAAACTTGCCGCTGGGCTATTGCGTTGTTCGATCTGATGGCAGCACAACATGGATTATGCTGTGATGTAAAATGTAGAGGAATGGTGGGGGATGGGCAAGAAGGTGCATGCAAAAACTGTAGAACTCAGGGCAACACTGGGGGAGAAACACTTTATGCACTTTGTGCTTGCTTTAACATCATTCAGAATGGCAGATTCTGTTTGAGGAAAGTGTGCTGTGATTTTCTCCCCCCCCCTCCCTCCTCACAAGACTTAAAAACTGCTGGAATAGCATCAGGGTTTTGCAAAGCAGTAAATGTAGAAAACCTGAAGTGCTGAAGGCATGACCTTGGCTTGTCATTCACTGCAGCACGAGCAGGGCTGAATCCTTGCAGCTAGAGGAGACAGGATGGCAAGCAACAGGAACAGTTAGAGCTGAAATCACTGCAGACTGACAAAGTTGCTTCTAAGTTTAGAGAAGTGAAGAGGAGGAAGAGAAATCGGGCTGAGAGAAAGTATAGTGTAGGAGTGTCTGCATATGTGGAGCCGTAGTGGTTGCAGCCATTCCAGTCAGTGACTCAGGGCCCAGGCGTTGCGTGATTTGCAGAGATTTGAAGGGGAACGAGGGCAACCATTTCTTGTTTACCTGTCTCCATCAAAAACGAGCATCATCTTTACTTTGATTTGTAACTAGAATAGCCTGTGAAGGAAAGGACAGCCTTGCAGCTTGTGCATCGCCACTTTAATTTCAGTCATGAAGCAGCTAATTTGTCTGAGAAGCCAGAAGCCTCTGCCACCCCCAGACAGCAGTGGGAGTGAATGATGAACGTTCAACGAAGGAAGTCTCAGCCAGCCATGCCACAAGGCCCCTATTAAGCTTCAATTGAGGTCTATTGGCCGGATTTCTCTTCCTGTCTGGTGCTTGGCAACACGTTACCATCACATTAGAAGCGGGCGTTGATGATTGCCGATATCACAAAGAGGAAAGACAATGGCAATTCATTAACCTGTCGCCGCCGCTGCTGCAGGCACGACCCTATGAGCATCTAGAAAGAGATAACCCATGCAGTTTACCATTTAAATCAGGGATTATATAAGAAGGAGTGCTTTAAATGGTATGCGCCATGTTTTTATGTTTGTCTTCTAGTTGTCCATCCTAAATCTGGCAGTTATCAGTATACCAGCCAGCCACTGGCCCTGCTGCTCATTTTTAGAAACTGTAGCTGCAGTGTCTTGCATTTTTAATGGTCAAGCCCATTGTAGCAGCCTCTGTGTGTTTGTTTATTGCATGTGCCGGCTTTTTGGGAGCGATCGTGGTTGTGTTAGCACCGCACAGAGTTTTTGAGACATTTATATAATTTTTTTTTAACATTTTGTCATCTCAAAGCCATCTCAAAAGAGTTGAAATATTATTTTAAGCAATTAAAACATAATATCTTAGAATTTTGATATTTCCTTATCTTTTTTGTAAATTTAGCAAGAATGATACTGGAATATTACTCTTAATCACTCATTAATTTTCCATACATGCATTGCACTTAATTAGCGTTGCTGAGGGATGGTGTCTTTCCAAGCAGTTAACAGGCCAGAGTAAGGGAAAGCCTTGGCACGTTAGCCATCCATCACTGAGCTTCCATCATTGGTTTGTACTCATGTAAATATAATTTTCTTTTTGGAAATGATCCTAAATGGATTTTAAGTTTGGAGCACCTTTTGTTTTGGAAGTTTCTTGGCAGAATCCTTCATGCTCCACCAGGTTGGAAGTGGAGGACTGATGCAAAGCCATTTTCAGGTGTCTCCAGGGAGTCTCCTGACTGCATGCCCGAACACTGGCCTGGTGTCGCCAGAACTGTCACAGAGGTATTCTGAAGTCATTCATCATGGCAGGATGCTTCAGTTTGTTCTTGAACATTTGTCTTGAATCTTGAGCACTCCAGAGAAGCTTCTTACTAACATTTGCACTGTATTTTTCTCTATCCGTCAATTTTTTTTTGTTTGTTTTTGTTTACAAGACGCTGTCATAGATGAACATCCCCCATGAAGGGTACTGCCATCACAACGTTTGACTGTAGTGTCTGGTTTTCTCCAAGAGTTGTGGACAAATTATTCACCAATTTTATCTGTATTTAAAATTTTTGTGTCTTATGATCTGCAAATTATTTAGGTGTCTTTTTCTTGGCACACTCTTATCAGTCATAATATTGTGACTATTCGTAGGTGAAGTAGGATTTCTTATCCTGGTAGGATGTTACTTTGAAACTTGACAACTAGTTTAGCATTTTGGATTTGACTGGTCAAAGTAAGTAGCTACTGCATATTATTCTTAAGCAATGTAAACTGCTAACACTTCCTTCTCTTTCTTTTTTTAAGTTTAAACTTTATAGTAGCAGATGACATCACCTAAAGTTTGTGAATTATGTATCATTCTGTTAATCCTTATCCAAATAATTCAGTGGAAATCTTGTAGCATAAAGTGAATTTCTTTGTTGACATTGATTGTACTTACTACAGTCACTGATTAGTAACATTCTTTCCATTAGTTTTATCTGAAGAATCTCACATGAGCACCTGCTAATGTGTAGTACTTCTGTATAAAGCAAATTTATAACGCAAACAGCTGATGCCCCACCAGCTGACCTTCAAAATGGTAAGGGCTTATCTGCTTTAGAACAAGTCTGTTGCCTTCTAACATGAGGAAACTTTACTCGATTAATATTACTCAGTAACCTGGGCATGTAAGCTTGTGTCTGCATATGTGTACATTTGTGAAAGAGTGTCTGATTTCTTTTGTTTGTACATTGTTCTGTTTGCTAACAATGTTTTGGACACTAATGTGATGCGACAGCTTTGGGTTTCAAACACACTCCATGAATCATTTTAAATTAGTCTTTTATGGGTAAGATCCCCTAAAGTCTCTTTGTTAATGTTGTCATTGCTCATGTGCACCCTTGCAAAATTAATGTAAGGATTACAAAAAAGGAAAAAAAAAAGATTAAATTACCTCAATAAAATCAGGAAACAACCCCAAAGAAACCCTACATTTTACAAGCAGTATGAAGTTTAATTTTTTTATCTCTTGGTCTAATAACCATGTCCAGATGAACATTTATGACAGAATTAATTATCCCCTAATGTAATTAATTTCCTTTGACTTACAAAAACTTGTTTCTTTGAATTTTCATGTTTTCATTGCTTTCACTTTGAGTTGTAAAATAGGTCTTTGGAAGAGCACAGTCTGAGCTGTACTTCCCTTTGGGTTCTTTACTGCTTAGAGCAACGGCAGAGAACAGAATGACTTCTGAAACAAACTTAAAATCCTACTTGAATAAAAACATGTTTTCAAAGTCTAGCTCTTTTTAACAATTCTTAGTCTAGACAAAGAATAACTTAATTTTGACCACTGAACACTTTTCTAATAGCCAGGATCTTATTATAGATCCTTTCTTTGTCCGACTCATGTTTTGACTCTAGGGATCAAACATTAGAGTTCTTTGGAATAACTTAGCTCCAGTCAACAGCCTTGGTAAGTGAGTAGTACTTTAAAGTGAAGCTGAAGTTCTTACTGGTCGAGTATTTCAAGATTTTTCCCCTACTGTTTTGCACTTCTACAACTGAAATACACATCTTTGTTAGACTATTTGTTGACTGCTGTCTCATCCACAGCAGTTCTGACAGCTCAGCAGAAATGATCAGGGTCAACCAACACGCACTTAAGCTGGTTTTATTTACCCAATATAACCTAGTCCTAAAGGCTGCTAATTTTAGCAGCTGTTTTGCTGGTCTTAACATTTAGTTGCTGTTTGCCTAATTTTAGCATTTGTTCTTTATGTTTTTTATTAAAAAAAACAGTTTCAGCGTCTTTAACAGTTGCCAGCAATGCCATTCAGCACTTATTTTTCAAGGAAATTTCACTTCCTCCATTATTGCTGTTCATCTTGCACAGGTGAAAAAAAACAGTTCATAAATGGAAGTTTCAACACATTTTCGGAACAATAAATCAGACACCCCAACTTATCAGTTCCACTGTAATACTAATGAATAAAACACTATATCTGTCCCAGTGGTAGCTAATAATGTTCTCCAGTATGTTGATGTGCATTTTTCTTGTCAGTAATCGAGAGAGCTATTTATGGCTACAAACCTCAGAGAATTCAGTAGAGAAGATTCTTTTTCATCAGCTCAGGCTAAAACTCTATTTGAATGATGGAAAGAAAAATGCGTGCAAAGATGAAGAATAAAGAACCACCGTTTTTATCAAATGTGACACCTATGAATGTAAATGGAATGGGTACGCTAACATTAGTTGATTACTGTTGACAGGAAAAACACAATGATTTGAGAGATGTGAAGGACTATTATATCCAGCACAGGGAAGACAGATCGTTGGATATGCAAGTAGTAAAGGTTGTTGAGAAAATGAAGTTGTGTGGTGAGGTGGGGGTTAGTAAAGACTGAATAATAGTCTATTTTTTACTTTGTTCAGAATGTCTAAGCTTCTAATATTGTGTTTAAAAAAAGTTCAACTATTAATCGTTGAAAACAAATGAAGTTTTATTTTGTTTTTAATTTAATTTGTTTTCTTTTTCAATCGAGCAAGAGTCAGACAAACAAAACATGTTCAACTTAACACATTCAGCGTAGTTTGTGGTTCCTCTTGTTCTCTCTGGAGAAGAGATGTGAAAATAAAACTTACTACAGTGTAAATATACACCACCCCGCTGGGGAATTGGGAGGCTGCTGATGCCTAGAAAGAAGAAGAAAACAGAAAGATTAGAGCTGTATACACCAAGACGCACGCTCAGCGGCACTTATTCTTCTATTTCCAGGGAACAGAAACGGTTTGGTGGAAACACATACAGGTCACCTTATTATCATGTACAAGTAGACAGATCCCATAAACTGACTGTAGCTTCAGTTTTCCTGTGTGCGCTCACTGTTGTGTTCTTCATACCTGTACAAGCGTGTGCTGGCTACGCAACAAGAGCCCCGGAAGAGTGATGGAATGAGACGGAGGAGGATAAAAGAAGAATGAGGAATCAGACAGATAAAAATGACAGAGATGGTACAAGCGAGAGAAGCAGAGCCGACAGAGGGGATTAGCAGCAGAGCGAGGAAGATGTCCTTTCTTTTTTGTGATCTCACTCCTTTTCCTCTTTTCTTGTATCCGACACACTTTTGCTTAACACACCCTGCCCTGTTTGCCCTCTGCACTGTATGTCTACAAATACGCATTTAAAAACATGAACAAGCCTTTGGATTTATGCCTTTGTTGCAATCTCCGCTCACTTTAGACCCCCCCCCCCACACACACACACAAAAAAAAAAAGCCTGTATATGGTGGGGGATATGATTATGTGCAGGACTGTTTCGTCTCCATCCTCTCCTCTTTCTTTACCTGTCTCTTTTAATCTCCGTCCTTACAGGAAGAACACACATGCACGCACGCACACACGCAGACCTTTTAATGTTTTGCATTACATTTTTATGTTGCACAAATGAGCGTGAGTCATCAAAGCACTGCTGTTTAATTAAATTCATGATGTTTGTGTGACTATGTAATCAATTAAACTATTAACTATGCAATACACAGATAATATTCTTTTGCGATTTTCTATTATTTCCTTTGTGATGGACTTGCGACCTGTCCATGGTGTTCTCTGCCTCCTACACAGTTTTTTGAGTGCCAAATTTGGCTCTCAAATGGACTTGAACTCCTCTAAATGGTCACAGCTGGCACGTGGAGAGCATTGTGAACTTTGTAATGAGTTGTAAAAAGTTGGATTTGTTGCAAATTATATTGTCATTGCAATATTCTACAATAATATTGCAAATGCATGTTTATTAGTTATTGTGTCGCCTTGCATTACAGCTACTAAATATGTTTGAAACGTTGTCTCAGTTCTCTTAAACAACTTCCTTGGTGGACTCGTGTTATGAGCCATTTGATTTGTCAGGTACTATGTGTCCTAATAGTAAAAAATCCAACGCATTTTAGACATCTAGGATGTATCCTAGTTAACCATTAGTTAATATGTTTACTGGTAATTTGTACCTCAAAGCCAAAAACAATAGTCAAACCTTCTCAACTGAGAAGCTTAATCTATTTATCAAAAGAGGACTAGTAAATGAATATAGTGCAGTTGTTGGCAGATTTTTCTGTATTCCTTACCACGTCTGTTTCTTGTATATCTAAAACCTGTAGAAGCATAGAAAAAGGAGCAGAAAGTGGTTAAGGATGCATGCTCAGAGACAGATGGTCACCATCATGGGGAATCTTAAACTTTTGTCCTCAGGCTGAAGGACACCTTCCTTACTGTGTATGCTGCCCTGCTGCCTTCAGTATGCGTCTGTCTGAAAGCCAAAGATGAAGGTAGAGAAAGTGTGTGTGTGCATGCTGGTTCACTGGTGGTCACCAGTTAAGTGCTGGGAATACTCGGCCCTCTGCTTTGCATTTAATAAAGAGCAAAGGACAGCTCTCAGATTCATATTTTATATGCTGTGTGACACTTGGCGAGACGCCCTTCTCCACTGGCAAAGTGACAGCTGTACAGTGTACCACTGGTGTCTAATTAGTCCTAAAGGAGACACAACAGAATTCATGCCAACAGGGAATGCTGGACAGAAAACTCAATCCATCAGCATGAATGAATCTATAAATCGTTGTGCTGGAGGTTTGTACAGCCATTGTGGTGCCAAAATGATTAAAAGTAAGCTCTTTTTTCCCAGTATGTTTTACTAAACAATTATTTGAGTGTCCTGAAGTAGGCCCCTTGAATCACAGCTGTCCAGGCCTTTTTGTGTGGAGTTTGCTTGAAAGCCTGGGTTTCCTCCGAGGCACTGTGGTTTTCTCCTGCAGCAGAAAATCATGCATGTTAGGTTAATTGGTTTTCTAAATTGACCTTAAGAGTGAGTGTGAGGGTGCATAATTGTTTTAAACCTGTGACATCTGGGATAGGCTCCAGTGCCACCATGCAGCCCCAGAACACGAGAAGGCATTTACAAAGAGTAAATAGTGAAAACTGTGTGTCCATACAGTCGGTGAGGTGCTGCTGCAAGGTTGGCAATATGCTGATTTTTGCTTTCCTGGCAGCTTCCAGGCACCTTGAAAGCAAGGCTTGGCTCTGCATGGGTTGGCACATTGAAACACATTAGAGGCCAACAGTGGCTGATCTCCCATGGACCTACTTTTGAAGAGATGTGTTTGATACTGATGCCAGAGGGTGAGCATGTTTGTCTCTATGGCAGAGTCCAGACAGATGAGAGTGAACACAAACAATACAGGGCACTCGGATTGCTTTGGAACAATTTAGGGGATTTGACTGTGAAATACTTGTCCAAAGTAACTACACCAGACAATACAATGTACAAAAGTAGCAATGACTTTTCATATTAGATTAACAGAAGTATGTTATGTGTTGGAACTCTTATAAAATAGACTTATGATAATGCAGGGGTGAACTAGTTTAAGGTTAATTTGACAAATTTTGATTAAACATCCTTCTCCCTACAGCTTTTAAGTGTAATACATAAGGTCATCTAAATGGATTTTCCAGTTCCTACATCCATTATTCATAGAAAGGGGGGAAAAAAAAACTTGTCAGATAGTTTTTGTGCAGTTATCTTCCTCTAGCTTTTTATCTTAGTATAAAGCCAAACTGTGTTTTTGCTTAAAATGTTCTCCTTTTTTAAATTTGTCCTATTTGATTTTTTCTCTTGAAATTGTTGCACTTGTTTTCAGTGTGGCACTTAGGATTTCTCAGTTACATGAACCAGATTAATAGATGTATAGATGCAGGAAATACTGGATATGGGATGTTAGCAACAGTATAGGTACAGTAAGTTATTACAGCATCGTACCCAAAAGGAGACATAAGAATGTGAAACTTGGACCACGATCAGTAAAGGATATGTAGATTAAATTTCTCCTGCATTCCGAGAGCCCAATGACTGACACGTCGGAGCATAAAATCCACTTCACTGCTTACAGTGCATTCAGGTATGTCAGACTTTGGAAAAAGTTAAGCTTTTCGACAGTTTTGACATTGCTGGAGGAAAGAAGCTTCTATTGAACCAAATTGTTTTGGTTATATAAACCTGGATTGCCCTTCATTAGGGTGAAAAGCTAAACGAGTGGGTAGACCGGGAAGAATGTTTTAATAGAAGGTCCTATCAATGCATCGAGCTGTTTGGGGAAAAGGTTACAGCCAAATATTTTAGAAACTTGAGTGACAGTCTGCTTCAGGATTTTCTTAGGATTGTTTATTTATTATTTTTAGCCATCCAGGGTGGTGAGAGGTGATGATGCTCATCCTCAGTCAATTATTCAGCCAAAAAATCTTTTTTGTAAATTCATTTTTTTTATAATGAATGCTACTCAGGGCACTTTACAAGGATTATTCACCTATGTTCCTGTTCTATGTGGTGCTGCTTGAACATGCCTCGCTGAGTGGCAACACATTCAATATGGCTCCCACAGCTATTCTTTCAGTGAGGAATATCCAAAGTCAATATGATCATAATTAAAAGCTCCTGGTCTAGACAAGGAGTCTTGCAGCATACCAAAAGAATAAATGGACTATGAACATTTAAATCTGATATTTTTATCCCCCATGGGCGGTCATGCAACTGCTTGAGTCTGTGTGTGCACGTGTGTGTCTCTCGGCAAAATATCTAGTGAACAACTCAACAGATTTTTTATGAAACTCTCAGAAAGTAACCACTGAATGTACATCTACAACTGAATACTTTTGGGTTAAACCCAGTTCCAGATGGTTGTCACAGCTGATTAACCATAGCAAACACAAAAATGACTAACTCAGTCAGTTTTACAGATACTGAGCTAATGCTTGGTGTGGTAGTAGCTGCAAGTCATTCACAACACACACTCTGAGCATTAACAGATTCTGAAAGAGTTTTGTCTAAAACTTTGGCATCCAAGCTGGCAACTGATATGCATCCCTTTTTAAAAGAAAGCTAGTTTTTTCTTTTACTCTTTCAGTGTCAGGAAATTTCACAACTCCGAGTCTGAAAGCAAGTAAAAGCCTGGATGCCTGAACAAACTTGAAAGTGAGATAGGTCAGTGAACTTTAAGAAAACTTGAGTGGACATTCTAGTTGTGAACAGTTGGCGCAAACGGTTTTAGTTTATTTTTTCTGCCGACACCTTTTGCTGTGATGAAAAGATATTGTATAATCCCTTTTTGAAGCCCATGATTTGCTAAAGTAAGCACAGATGAGACAGTTAAAAATGTTTGGACGGCACAGTTTACACTTTGGAGCAAACTTTAAAAGTTAAATTACTTTCCGTACAGGGTTTATTTGCAGAATACAATTTTTTCTTATTTTGAAGTCTTGGAGCCAACACCTAACCTGTTTTCACAAGACAGACTAAAAGGATTGAATGGACAATTTATTTTCCCTATAAAATGTTAGCAAAAACACTGAAGTAATGCAGACTTAGATGTTCAATAGATGTTACTATCTAGTCTATAGTTTGTCAAAGCTAGCCAGTCAGTGTGTCATAATTCCAATGTGATACATCTGACATCACATAACCTTTGACCTTTATAGAAATAAGATCCCCTAACCTACACACATCTAACCAAACATGTTCAAATACAAAAAATATACACTCATGTACATCCATTGGCCTCCTCACTTGCACACCCATCCTGCTGGACTGGATGAAACGCTATCAGTCAACTTTGAAAAAACACTAAAGATTCAAAAGTAATAATACATGAATAGGAAAAGAAAACAAATAAATAAAAAAAAGATACACTAGTAGAAAATGGAATTTAATAAATGGTAATGTTTTATGTTAATATGTTCTTTTTATTTGTTTTAACTCTTTTAATCTTTCCACACTGTATCTTTGCAGAAATAAATGGCATAAATGATTGAAAAATAATGTTTACACGATACTGAAAGTTCAATCATTTTACCTGCATTGGATTCTGTTGTTTGGACTACCTGGTACAGGTTTGTGGTCTAGAGAATTTGTTTTTTTACTTGATTATATTTCGTATGTTAAACACAGTATCGTAAGCTGAATGTATATGCAATAAACTCTCTGCAGGAAGTGTCTCATAACGATCCCCTGGGACACGTGAGCATTATGTGGTTCATGCATTTTTCATTCAATATCAGAGATTTATTGTGATATATAAAAACACTAGCTGTATAAACACACTGAACATACACCCAATCTCTTTCCAGATTTGTGAGATCATATTGGCATCTACATGTTTGCAAATGAAACACAGTCTAAAAGCATTTCTTTTGAGAACTTAACCTGATCCTCAGCATCTTTGACTGTTTTCATATCTTCATTTTATCTCCTCAATGTAACAGACGGTTTTCAGAGACAAATGTCTTCTATAAAACTACAGTGGAAAAACTCCTGGCTGACCTGCCCAGTGATATTTAGCAGCTAAATAACAAGAAATGTTTTAGTGACTAAGTGGAGACCACAATAAGGATGATTTTTGGGTCACAGTCACCAAATAGAGAAATCATGTCCATTAGTTAAGTTATAAAACAGTCTTACTCCTTATTTACCTTCCTTTCTTATTAGACAGTTGATAGATAAAACTGGTGATATTAAATGTACATTCAACAGGTGAACACGTGGCTCCTGAGGGGACAGATTAAACCAGTAGGGGCTTCATAATAGAGCACATAAATCTTGGTTTCTAGCAGAGTGTGATTTTCTGTGTTGCCAACTTGTTCCTCTTTTTCTACGCGGGGACATTCTTACACCGGTAAGACTCTCAGGGGATTAAAGACAAAGATTAATTTTACAGCAAAACTTGGAAATTGCCAAGGGCATGTTTGAAGTGGAGTTAACTGGAAATTTATACAGGATGCAGTCCCAGAGGGCTCCTTACCCTTTCAGTACATTCACTGACACACCTGTGGGATTATTTAAATAAACAGGTGTAGCTGCTTGTTATACCTGTGCATCTCTGCAGGGTACTGGACGTATAATGGCACATCCATCCATCAACCCATTTTCTTGACCTGCTTTTCTGTGCAGGGTCGCAGGGAAGCTGAAACTTATCTCCAGCGGTCACTGTGTGAGAGGCAGGGTACACCCAGGACAGATCGCAAGTCCATCACAGGGCCACCAGTGGCCTTTTTTCTGTGTGGAGACAGCTCTAACCACCATGTAAAATTACTCAAACTTTGTTTCTTTTTCTTGGGTTGTGTTGTCAGTCACATTTAGTCTTTTTATAAAGCTGGCAGGAGGAACTGTACTGCAGTGATCATCAACTGATGGCCCTCAGGCCATGTCCAGATCACAAGCTCAGTTGACCCAACCTGCAAAGTAATTTTTCATCAAGAAATGAAAGTCCTAGCAGTCCTTATAGGAACACAAATTCACCTTTCATGCAAGAGTTTTAAACTAAGATCATCTTATCTTGAAATTTGACAGAGTTTTAGCCTTTTTGGTCATACTTTGAAGCTCATGTTACACATGCAATAGTGCAAAATCTTGCTGGATCTGTTTGTGTTCAGAATATGTTTGGAATGACTCTCAACTACTACCACACCAAATATTAACCCAATAGTTAGTCAAAAACTGAATTATTAACTACTATGTTCTGGTTATTTTGTTTGCTAAGTTTCAATTGGCAAAAACTGAAATAAAAATAACAGACCATCTATAATTACCAGAAACATGACTAATAAAAAACAGGCTCTGGGACTGTATGCTTCAATAAATTCTGGCCCTTGTGCAAATTTTTGAAATGACCTCTATGCAGTGGAGGATAAATGGCAAAAAGGCCAACTCATTGGCCCGGTGTCAGATGCATTATTTTGTGCTACTGTAAGTAAAAAGGGATGAAACCTTGTGGACATCTGGGTCTTGAATTTCTTATTTTAACATCATAAAAACACTTAAAATTTAAAAAAAAAAAAAATGTATTCTCTTCCCTCAGGAAAATGTAGTTCTGATTATAATTTTGGATTTGTGTCAATTTATCTCTTGAAAAGCCACTCACTGGCGCTTTAATTACGTAAACGAATCAGGCCAAAGTAGCTGTTTTGAATATTTCCAATTACTGCAAACATTTTTTTTAAATGATATGAAAGCTTTGAAGTTGATATGAACATCAGCCAGACAGTGACTTTGTCTTTGCACTTGTCCTTGAGCCAGCACTCATGTGGAATCCCGAATCACCCTGCACCCAGCTGATAAGTAACATGTAAAATGTGAGTGACACAAACAAGAATAAATTGTAGCAGCTCAAAACCAAACAGTTATGAATAATTCTGAATATTATAACATCTGACTTTCTAATCAGATGCAGCAACAAAAATGTACCTTTATAAACA
This sequence comes from Kryptolebias marmoratus, assembly GCF_001649575.2. Lineage (NCBI taxonomy): Eukaryota > Metazoa > Chordata > Actinopteri > Cyprinodontiformes > Rivulidae > Kryptolebias > Kryptolebias marmoratus. The sequence continues at coordinate 9,735,369 of NC_051448.1, forward strand.
GCAACCAAATGCAACTGTTCTTCATCGTATGAGCAGACCCCAAAATAGAAATTGACATTAGCTTTTTAACAAACTACAGTAATATTTAAATGATTCACTGGTTTTTACTGTCTCTCTGTAATAATAATTTAAAAAAAACATCTGTTGGTTTACCTTTTCTGTTCACTGTGTACCTTGTTTCTCCTTTACGAACAGGGCATCTATGAATATGCTAATCTGACCTCGCCTTCAACTTTGCCCTTCAGCGTAAAACTCTTCTAAAATTAAAAAAAAATTAAAAAACAAAAATCCCTTTCACATTGTAAAGTTTAACACTATGATTAAAATAATGATCATTGCTGCTAACTGTTTGTCTCTGAGGGCAAACCATGTTTGCTTTTCACCTGCCAGAACTTAATTAATTTTCAGAGAGACACTTGCAGAATTTCCCAGGGAGGGAGATGGTCTCGTCCCAGAAGCAGAGATGTCTTTTGCAAGTTTCCAGAACCTAAACCAATTATCCCCTCGGCAGTGACTGTTCTGACTTTCGCCCAAGATAGTTAGTGAGCCTTATCAGCCCTAATCACTACTTTATTGCTGTTAGAGCTTTACAGTTTGAGCAAAGCATTCATTTTTTTGGCACATCCTTCTTTTGCAAGTTAAGGATACATGATTATGACAAGAGTTTAGCAAAAGACTACCAAGTTAAGTGCAGGTATTGCAACAAGAGCAGGACAGAGAGAAAGTTAAATCTACTGGTTGACAGACATGCCCACTCATCGCTTGTTGGATTTGGTACCAGTTGTTGCAGCTAAACATCAGCCGGAGGGCGGATTACTACCCTGTCGTCTTAAGTCCAAGAACTGTGTATGTGAGCAGGTCAGGGAGGAAAGACATTTACGAAAAAAAAAAACCCAACAAAAACAAAAAAAACTGTTGCCGTACATGCCCCACTCGTAGTGTCTTCCAGATGAATGTTCAAAAATAAATCATAATTTATTAGTTTTGCAGCAAGACGCTGTTGTTTTTGACGGGAAAGAAAAGGCTGGGTTTTCAGGAAGCTAGAACCTGCAGGTGTGTTCTTTAGTATTTTTGATCCACTGTTGCAAAAACTTGTGTGTGTAGGAGGGGAGCATCTACTTACACAACGTTCCAACACGTTTGATTAAGACATAAGGTCTTGACTTTTCCTTGTTGAGACTTTGGGTTTATCTATGCTATTTATCAAAATGGTTTAACTGACTAATTAACTGTGACTAATCAGTATTTTGTAACTTAAGATTTTATTGATGTGTTAACAAGGATAACAACCTTTTTATAGTAGAAATAAACAAATAAGCTTAAAACAGTTTTTGTTGTTTTGAAAAATTTTGATAATACTGGTAAAGTTATAGCATGCCTAATTTTTGTGAGAAAACACAATTGTTGTTTAAATCCAAAATACCGACCCAAAAATTGTTCGCTTAGGCGCCGTGTTTCACCGTAGTCCTGCAAAGTGTGTAAAACGTAGCAATCTATGTGGTTCAGGTCATTTGACTTCACCATAACTGATCCAAGCTCACTCAGCTCTGTGCTGCATGAATTTTCAGAAGTTGTGTGAATAGTTATTTGATTCTTTTGTAACTTCAGTTCTGACTAAATGTATGAGCTAACAGCTGGTTTAAAGTAGACTGCCATCTTAAAACAACTCCAATCTCAAAAATTTCACAACACTTTATTCCAGTGCTAATTTATAGGCATTGGGATTATAAGACTATTTACATAAATATCTACAGTTTTTTTCCCAACACAAATAGCAGCAACAGCAGCTAGCTGTAGCACTTCTGTTGCAGCCTGAGTCCCTTCCAGTTGGAACATCATAATTACATCTGCTAGAGTGACCATTTATGACCAAACGGGTGACATTGCAAAGGTTTATAAAACAGCGTTTTGATAAACTTCTCGTAAATTTTTGAAACTAGTTATTTGAAGATGATAGCAATCAACACTGGCCGTGGTCTCACTCAGATTAGCCGTTAGTTTGTCAGTTCAGTCAGAATTAAGGGCAATCTACATGGGAATCTCTTTTCAGAGACCTGTCTGTTATCTGTTATATATATATATATATATATATATATATATATATATATTCAAATGAATTAATTCAGGACTTCAAAATCTAAATTAAATCACAAGATGAGTGCCAACATCTAGCCCTGTTCTGTATTGTATTTGGCTCGACTGCTTGTTGAAACGTTATCCTTTAATAGGTTTTGCATTGCTGTCGCTACAGGAAAGCTGATTTCTGTTTCAGCTGACACATAAACTTGTTTTCTCTCTGCCGAAAAGCAAGTCTTTTCTGTCCTATCCACACTTTTAGAAATATTCAGTTCTGTGAATGTCTCTTTTGCTTAATGTAGCATCTCCCCATCTCCGGATTTTTTTATTTTATATTTCTTTTTTTTACTTGCCTCTTTTTCGTTCTGACAGCCCCTCCCACACGCTGCTTCTGTCTCTTTCTGTTTTCACCTCTTCCTGCCTTTCCTCCCGCATCTCAGATTCTTTCTTATGCTTTGCATGGTTTCGCAGTAGGGATCGGCCACAAGCTGTTCGGCTGACTCGACATTTATCGTTTACCCCCCTCACTTCACTCTGCACTCCCCACCTCCTCTTACTCGTTCCCGCCTTTATTCTCTACAGCTAGTGAATTTCCAAACCTATTTAAACACATTTATTGTTATTTCTTCTCGCTCCATTCCTCCATCTGTCTCTTCTTGTTTCAGGTGTTCGGCTCGTATTTAATATGCAGTAGTTCAGAACTGAGTTACCCTGCTAAAATAGGATGATGTCTTAGGTTATTAACACCCTACTGCTGAGGAGAACTGGCCGAGCTCCAACAACAAACAATCTACATTATCCCTACAGTGAGGGGAGATCACAATTTTTCCTGTGTATCAGCATCATGGCTGTCTTCCTCACTGGCTTCGATCCAGACTAGTATTTATGAACCCAGATTATGCTACAACTGGCCACATTTTTTTTGTCCCAGCATTGAATTACACTGAAATCTACACAAGTCATTGAAGAAGATTACAGGCTTGGAAAAAAAAGAAGAAAAAGTGGTGGCTAGTTTAGTTCTATGAAATGTATTTGATGCACCAAATCCCATTTTAGTAAGGTTAAAAGTTCAGTTTCTTAATGTTTGAAACATTTCTTTTATTTCAAGTTTTGTGTCTTTGAGAATCCATCTTTTGAATAATTTTTTAGCCTGTCTGTGTGTGGTCTGTTTCCAAAATATCTCACGAACCACTGAACACATTTTAATGAAATTTGCAGGAAGTGATCATTGAATGTAAATCTACGACTAATTAACTTTTTGAGTCAACCCAATTCAATTTGGCTGCCACAGCCACATAACAGTTAATTTTTACAGATATTGTACTAAAATTTGGTTTGGTTGCTCCTGAGAGTCATTGAAAATGTGCAGAGTGCTGCTCATTGCATGAGATCTCTACTTAAAACTTTAGCATTTGTCCCCCATGTTTGTTTGTTAGATAACTAACTCATGAATCACTGAGCAAATTAAAAAAAAAAATCTTTATAACTGATTAATTTTTAGAGTCTAATTCAAGATGGCTGCCAGAGCTTATCAACATTACCTAAGACAAAAATGGTTATAACTCAGTTAGTTTTATAGATATTGAGCTAATATTTGGTGTGGTAGTAGCTGAGAGACATACCTAGCACATACTCTTGAGTGTGATATCTTGTAATATTAAATGAAAAAGCACCTAATTTTATTTTAAAGGTTTGACCAAAACTGCTGCAACTCATTTTTCAACATAAGATGATGTTAGTTTAAAACTCTGGCTTGAAAGGCAGTGAGCGATAAGCATTTTAATAGGCCTTCTGATAAACATGTTTAAACTCCAATAATGTAGCATTTGTCCACTCCTTATTTACCTGCAAACTCTCAAAACAGAACTCATTTTTATCTGACTGAGGTTTACTGCAGTGTTGAGCTATGTACCTCAGCAAATGCCTGTTGTCACGAATGTCATGTAGATGGATCTCAAAAGCAGGTAGAGGTGGGGAGATGTGTGGATCTGTGTGTGCGTCCCGGTGAGGAGGCTGATGCAGCGACCGTTATTTAGTGGCTCCAATGCAGTTTAATTGTTTCCCTGCATAATAAATCAAGTGTGTCAAGGAGGATTCTTTATACAAGCTCTGTTAAACAAATTAATCACCCGTTTGCTCAACTCCGCTTCTTCTTTTCTTGCTATGTAGCTGTGTTCAGGTGCCTGAGGATGGCTTTTACACAGGCATTTTAGTTTGGTTATGACAAGACTTGTGGGTCTTTTTTTTTGTTTGTTTTTTTTCCTCCTGTTTGTGCCACTAAAATTCATGAGGGGAGTGTGATTCTCATAGCTTCTCTCGGCTCTTTCTGTCATTGATGTATTTCATGCTGCTTGAAAGCTCCAGTGGATGAAGGGGGAAAGGAAAACAAATTAACACAAATAAGTCATGTGGGCCTCTAAGGAGCTACAATGTGTAAATCTCAAAAGCTCCAGGGGTGAGGACCTGTGTGAAGAGAGCTGATTTAGCTGGCAGCCTTGACGGGATGCTAGTCATTGCTACTGCTGTTGCTAAGCAACTATTGAAAACTGACTTCAACGTCTTTTTTTTATTTATTTTTTTGCTGAAGTTGAGATGTTTTTAAAATTTACTGACCAATCTGACCAATGTCTAGCTCAGCAAAAAAAAAAAACATCTCCCTCTTTGTTCCGAGCGTTTTTATTATCATCTAAACCAACAGAGCAATGACAGGATTGTAAAACGAAGTCCCTGGTTTTCCCAGGATTTTCTTCTGTTTGGTTTATTTATTGTTCTGTGGTCACGCTGACGACATGCACTGATCTGAGGCTTGCGGTGACCGACTGATTCTAAGTTAAGTATAGGAGTGAAGGAGTGTGGTGGCTTGTTTCATATGTCTTCATGTTGGCTCTGGGACGGACCGGTGACCTGCTCAGGATGTTTCCAGCCTCACCACAACCACATACAGGACAAATTGGGTTTGGAGGATAAATCAATAGATGTTGTTGTTTTTTAGCTGCCATATTAATATTAGCTGCATCTTCTACCAATATTTACAACTTTAAAAAAAAGAAAAAGTTCTTGCTTGTTTCAAATAAATCATCAAAGAAGATGGATGTTTGAATTTTTAGATGAAATGATAATAATTGTGTCGAAAAAAGACATCTTTTTACTAAGACTGATTTAAATTAGGTTGCAAAGGTCAAAAGAATATTTTTGTCCAAGTTAGGTTTCAAATAAGAAAAATGTATCCATTGCATGCCTGGTTTTGCATAGTGCCTGCCTTAGTGCAGGTTTTTTCTTTTTCTTTGGAGAAAAGAACTTGTATCAGCTGGCTTTAAAACTGATCATATCACTTACCTCTTGATCGGTCCAAAAGATGGTCGAGAGAAATCGATGACATAAATTTTACACGGGCCAAGTTCCAGGTAGACTGGAGCACCATGGATGGGTTTGTAATGGCTGCCAAAGCCCATGTAAAGGCAGCGTTTATACCACTTTCCCATGGTTTATTGCTGAAAAGCCTAATTTCACTCCTATCCCTCTTAGCTTCAATTCTCTGAACACTTTTTTTGCAGCGCCTTTCCACTGATCCTTCTGTTTGGGCCTTCTAACTTCCACTGCCGCGTCCCTTTCTTTAAACCGTTTGCAGATCAGTCTCTGATCTGTCTCCCCCTCCCCCCCTTCCTGGCACGATGATGTATGAGTGCCTAGCTTTGACGTCACTCTGGCCCTAACGTCATAAAAACTCATTGCTCCCAGTCTCGCTCTTTCTAGTACTTTCTCTTACAGCATCTTCCTTCGTTTTCCTCTCTTTCCTTCCCTTATCACCTTTTTTTTTTTCTTCATTATCTTTCATTGTGGTGTATCTTCAGGTTTAAAGTTCAACCATTTCTCCATCAATTTCCTTCAATGTGTTGTCAGATTTGTTTTCACCATGCATGTCCCTGTGAGAAGTTTTTCCCTTCCCTCTACTCTTGTCTCACACTTATTAAATTTATTTTTGTTTAAAGTTGTATATCTCTCTTCCCCCCTCCCCTCTTTTAATTTTGCCATCCATTTCTCTTACAAACATACAGATAATCACAAACCTGACAAGTTTCACATACGTAGGGGGTGTCTTGGCATGTAAAGTCCAGTGAGCTGGTCTGCAAGCAGCAAGCCACCCCTTCTCCAGTGTGACACTTGTCCGTGCTCTTCTGGAAAATGGAAAACCTTCGGTCTGTTTCCCACAGCTGGTTCTTCAGCAGTGTTACTTTGCCAGATGTCCAGTGACTCACCTCTGTTTGTCAGAAAAGTGGCCTGTGGCCTTTCATAGAAATAGATATATTAAAAAAGCAGTATGAAAGTGAAATATTAGTCAACTTTGACTTCCAGAATAGCACCGGAAATTTTCATTGGACTTGACAAGACATGAAGCTGACCCACTTTTTGCTTTCACTCTCTGTCTTCCTGTACTCTTGTCTTGCTGCCATCGCTGCCTCCGGCCAGTTTGTCTGCTTATATAGTTGATGCAGTGTGGTGAGAGGGATGCGGTCAGAGATAGAGAGACCTCGCTTGGCTTAAAAGGAATGAAGAATCTCTTGTCAGCAACTGTGATACATCTTCTGTGAGGCCCGTCCCATGCTGATTGAGCTGAGGCATTTAAGAGTAACTCTGGGTCGTGTTTGTTAAAATGCTGGAAAAAAAGGAACGGACAGCTGGGATGTCAGGGAGCTTCTCTTGCAAAACCATCACTGTCACTTTAAAATTCAAGAAGGGAAAGAATTCTTAAAACTCAAATGCAAGTGGTTGCCAGTTCAAAAATCAGGTGTTCATCATTTATAGCAATGTTTAGACTGGGTAATGTCAGCAATGTTATTCAACAGTAACTACATAGATGCATTTTTTTTTCAAAGGGTTTTGTACCACACAGAAGACTGCCAACAAAATGCCAACATCATCTCTCTATTGTTCATGTTGTCAAACGCTTATATTGTAGCTAAACTGATGACTCTAAGTATTTCTCTAAATTTGGCATCATGTCACACTAGAAGTGATGCAAAATGTGACACTTAAGGATCTAAATCTGTTTATCTAAACAATTCAGACAAAAACAAAATCTAAAGAATTTAAAAGAAATTCAATCAAGTCTTCTTCTGGGTGCAGTTTCTGCTGTTTAGCTGAATTGGAAAATAGTTTTCTGCTCACTCCTGAGTTACTAAGAGTATTAAACATGTCTGCAGGCTGGAAAGTTGTTTTTTTTTCATTTTGCCCTAAGCCTCATTTGTTTGTGTATTATTTAATAATTTTAAGTCACGTTTTCAAAAAGTATTTTGCAAATTCAAAATGAGCTTTTTATGAGCTTTTTTTTAGGCAGTAAATAATTAGTCTCAATAGATGACAAAGGCTCATTATTTTGCTTTGTTGCATCATATTGCATTGAAACTCAAGGTGTTGAATTAAAACTTATATTAAATAGTATCGTGATTAAAAGCAACAGAAGTTAAGGGCAGAATTGTTTTGCATTATATCTGTTGTTGCTGCCTATCTAACTTTAATGAATCTGGTTATTTGCAGTATATGGAGATGCGTATTGTATCGGCCACAGACCAGAGATGCACAACCCTACTTTACACTATAGTCGGGTTTGAGTTCCAGTCCTGGGTTGTCTGAATGGGGCCACTGATTTTAGTGTGAAAAAATGTGCTAAATTTGTTCCAAACTGCTGCATAGCTGCATGAAATTCATTTATTTATTTTTGGAGATTTAACTGCAATTTCCCCTTTTTATTAGATGAAAAAAAAAGAAAAGATAAAGTCCATTCTGCCCCACATAATTCACATTTCCTTTGGTACACAGACCACAGAAGAAGCATGCTTATGTATGAAGGTTTTAGGTTTATGTAACTCCTATAATGTAGGAGTTGCATAAATACAATTATATTAGGAGTATAATTGTAGGCATGTAAAATATTTTGTAAATATTTTACCATGTCAAAAGGCAGTGATGCGAAACAAACTCACCAAAGGGGGGGAAAAATGTTTTTCTCCATCCTGGTGTGAAATTAAAGTAAAAACACACTGCCAGAGGAAAATGGTATTTATAGGAAATGCTTTTTTGACACGGCGTGTTTAAAGGTGCCACAGGTTTACAAAAACAAATGTGAGAGCTTTCATGTCTTGGATCAAGATTAAATTACCATCAGATATTGGGAGAAGCAGGAGTGACATTCAAATAACACAAGGAGCTTATTACTGCTCAGATGAAATGGTCTTTTCTATAATTGAGATCAGTTTTGTGCGTAACTAGATCATGTGTGTCTTGTTGCTATAAGCCATTTATTGTAACAAATCTGAATCAATTTTAAACATCAGCTTTGGTCTTTCAGTATTTTTTAGATATTGTGAATTTATTCTGCATGATATTTTGATATGTGTGTGTGTTTGTGTATGTGTGTGTGTGTGTGTGTGNCCAGCTTCCTCTGCACTCCCCACCTCCTCTTACTCGTTCCCGCCTTTATTCTCTACAGCTAGTGAATTTCCAAACCTATTTAAACACATTTATTGTTATTTCTTCTCGCTCCATTCCTCCATCTGTCTCTTCTTGTTTCAGGTGTTCGGCTCGTATTTAATATGCAGTAGTTCAGAACTGAGTTACCCTGCTAAAATAGGATGATGTCTTAGGTTATTAACACCCTACTGCTGAGGAGAACTGGCCGAGCTCCAACAACAAACAATCTACATTATCCCTACAGTGAGGGGAGATCACAATTTTTCCTGTGTATCAGCATCATGGCTGTCTTCCTCACTGGCTTCGATCCAGACTAGTATTTATGAACCCAGATTATGCTACAACTGGCCACATTTTTTTTGTCCCAGCATTGAATTACACTGAAATCTACACAAGTCATTGAAGAAGATTACAGGCTTGGAAAAAAAAGAAGAAAAAGTGGTGGCTAGTTTAGTTCTATGAAATGTATTTGATGCACCAAATCCCATTTTAGTAAGGTTAAAAGTTCAGTTTCTTAATGTTTGAAACATTTCTTTTATTTCAAGTTTTGTGTCTTTGAGAATCCATCTTTTGAATAATTTTTTAGCCTGTCTGTGTGTGGTCTGTTTCCAAAATATCTCACGAACCACTGAACACATTTTAATGAAATTTGCAGGAAGTGATCATTGAATGTAAATCTACGACTAATTAACTTTTTGAGTCAACCCAATTCAATTTGGCTGCCACAGCCACATAACAGTTAATTTTTACAGATATTGTACTAAAATTTGGTTTGGTTGCTCCTGAGAGTCATTGAAAATGTGCAGAGTGCTGCTCATTGCATGAGATCTCTACTTAAAACTTTAGCATTTGTCCCCCATGTTTGTTTGTTAGATAACTAACTCATGAATCACTGAGCAAATTAAAAAAAAAAATCTTTATAACTGATTAATTTTTAGAGTCTAATTCAAGATGGCTGCCAGAGCTTATCAACATTACCTAAGACAAAAATGGTTATAACTCAGTTAGTTTTATAGATATTGAGCTAATATTTGGTGTGGTAGTAGCTGAGAGACATACCTAGCACATACTCTTGAGTGTGATATCTTGTAATATTAAATGAAAAAGCACCTAATTTTATTTTAAAGGTTTGACCAAAACTGCTGCAACTCATTTTTCAACATAAGATGATGTTAGTTTAAAACTCTGGCTTGAAAGGCAGTGAGCGATAAGCATTTTAATAGGCCTTCTGATAAACATGTTTAAACTCCAATAATGTAGCATTTGTCCACTCCTTATTTACCTGCAAACTCTCAAAACAGAACTCATTTTTATCTGACTGAGGTTTACTGCAGTGTTGAGCTATGTACCTCAGCAAATGCCTGTTGTCACGAATGTCATGTAGATGGATCTCAAAAGCAGGTAGAGGTGGGGAGATGTGTGGATCTGTGTGTGCGTCCCGGTGAGGAGGCTGATGCAGCGACCGTTATTTAGTGGCTCCAATGCAGTTTAATTGTTTCCCTGCATAATAAATCAAGTGTGTCAAGGAGGATTCTTTATACAAGCTCTGTTAAACAAATTAATCACCCGTTTGCTCAACTCCGCTTCTTCTTTTCTTGCTATGTAGCTGTGTTCAGGTGCCTGAGGATGGCTTTTACACAGGCATTTTAGTTTGGTTATGACAAGACTTGTGGGTCTTTTTTTTTGTTTGTTTTTTTTCCTCCTGTTTGTGCCACTAAAATTCATGAGGGGAGTGTGATTCTCATAGCTTCTCTCGGCTCTTTCTGTCATTGATGTATTTCATGCTGCTTGAAAGCTCCAGTGGATGAAGGGGGAAAGGAAAACAAATTAACACAAATAAGTCATGTGGGCCTCTAAGGAGCTACAATGTGTAAATCTCAAAAGCTCCAGGGGTGAGGACCTGTGTGAAGAGAGCTGATTTAGCTGGCAGCCTTGACGGGATGCTAGTCATTGCTACTGCTGTTGCTAAGCAACTATTGAAAACTGACTTCAACGTCTTTTTTTTATTTATTTTTTTGCTGAAGTTGAGATGTTTTTAAAATTTACTGACCAATCTGACCAATGTCTAGCTCAGCAAAAAAAAAAAACATCTCCCTCTTTGTTCCGAGCGTTTTTATTATCATCTAAACCAACAGAGCAATGACAGGATTGTAAAACGAAGTCCCTGGTTTTCCCAGGATTTTCTTCTGTTTGGTTTATTTATTGTTCTGTGGTCACGCTGACGACATGCACTGATCTGAGGCTTGCGGTGACCGACTGATTCTAAGTTAAGTATAGGAGTGAAGGAGTGTGGTGGCTTGTTTCATATGTCTTCATGTTGGCTCTGGGACGGACCGGTGACCTGCTCAGGATGTTTCCAGCCTCACCACAACCACATACAGGACAAATTGGGTTTGGAGGATAAATCAATAGATGTTGTTGTTTTTTAGCTGCCATATTAATATTAGCTGCATCTTCTACCAATATTTACAACTTTAAAAAAAAGAAAAAGTTCTTGCTTGTTTCAAATAAATCATCAAAGAAGATGGATGTTTGAATTTTTAGATGAAATGATAATAATTGTGTCGAAAAAAGACATCTTTTTACTAAGACTGATTTAAATTAGGTTGCAAAGGTCAAAAGAATATTTTTGTCCAAGTTAGGTTTCAAATAAGAAAAATGTATCCATTGCATGCCTGGTTTTGCATAGTGCCTGCCTTAGTGCAGGTTTTTTCTTTTTCTTTGGAGAAAAGAACTTGTATCAGCTGGCTTTAAAACTGATCATATCACTTACCTCTTGATCGGTCCAAAAGATGGTCGAGAGAAATCGATGACATAAATTTTACACGGGCCAAGTTCCAGGTAGACTGGAGCACCATGGATGGGTTTGTAATGGCTGCCAAAGCCCATGTAAAGGCAGCGTTTATACCACTTTCCCATGGTTTATTGCTGAAAAGCCTAATTTCACTCCTATCCCTCTTAGCTTCAATTCTCTGAACACTTTTTTTGCAGCGCCTTTCCACTGATCCTTCTGTTTGGGCCTTCTAACTTCCACTGCCGCGTCCCTTTCTTTAAACCGTTTGCAGATCAGTCTCTGATCTGTCTCCCCCTCCCCCCCTTCCTGGCACGATGATGTATGAGTGCCTAGCTTTGACGTCACTCTGGCCCTAACGTCATAAAAACTCATTGCTCCCAGTCTCGCTCTTTCTAGTACTTTCTCTTACAGCATCTTCCTTCGTTTTCCTCTCTTTCCTTCCCTTATCACCTTTTTTTTTTTCTTCATTATCTTTCATTGTGGTGTATCTTCAGGTTTAAAGTTCAACCATTTCTCCATCAATTTCCTTCAATGTGTTGTCAGATTTGTTTTCACCATGCATGTCCCTGTGAGAAGTTTTTCCCTTCCCTCTACTCTTGTCTCACACTTATTAAATTTATTTTTGTTTAAAGTTGTATATCTCTCTTCCCCCCTCCCCTCTTTTAATTTTGCCATCCATTTCTCTTACAAACATACAGATAATCACAAACCTGACAAGTTTCACATACGTAGGGGGTGTCTTGGCATGTAAAGTCCAGTGAGCTGGTCTGCAAGCAGCAAGCCACCCCTTCTCCAGTGTGACACTTGTCCGTGCTCTTCTGGAAAATGGAAAACCTTCGGTCTGTTTCCCACAGCTGGTTCTTCAGCAGTGTTACTTTGCCAGATGTCCAGTGACTCACCTCTGTTTGTCAGAAAAGTGGCCTGTGGCCTTTCATAGAAATAGATATATTAAAAAAGCAGTATGAAAGTGAAATATTAGTCAACTTTGACTTCCAGAATAGCACCGGAAATTTTCATTGGACTTGACAAGACATGAAGCTGACCCACTTTTTGCTTTCACTCTCTGTCTTCCTGTACTCTTGTCTTGCTGCCATCGCTGCCTCCGGCCAGTTTGTCTGCTTATATAGTTGATGCAGTGTGGTGAGAGGGATGCGGTCAGAGATAGAGAGACCTCGCTTGGCTTAAAAGGAATGAAGAATCTCTTGTCAGCAACTGTGATACATCTTCTGTGAGGCCCGTCCCATGCTGATTGAGCTGAGGCATTTAAGAGTAACTCTGGGTCGTGTTTGTTAAAATGCTGGAAAAAAAGGAACGGACAGCTGGGATGTCAGGGAGCTTCTCTTGCAAAACCATCACTGTCACTTTAAAATTCAAGAAGGGAAAGAATTCTTAAAACTCAAATGCAAGTGGTTGCCAGTTCAAAAATCAGGTGTTCATCATTTATAGCAATGTTTAGACTGGGTAATGTCAGCAATGTTATTCAACAGTAACTACATAGATGCATTTTTTTTTCAAAGGGTTTTGTACCACACAGAAGACTGCCAACAAAATGCCAACATCATCTCTCTATTGTTCATGTTGTCAAACGCTTATATTGTAGCTAAACTGATGACTCTAAGTATTTCTCTAAATTTGGCATCATGTCACACTAGAAGTGATGCAAAATGTGACACTTAAGGATCTAAATCTGTTTATCTAAACAATTCAGACAAAAACAAAATCTAAAGAATTTAAAAGAAATTCAATCAAGTCTTCTTCTGGGTGCAGTTTCTGCTGTTTAGCTGAATTGGAAAATAGTTTTCTGCTCACTCCTGAGTTACTAAGAGTATTAAACATGTCTGCAGGCTGGAAAGTTGTTTTTTTTTCATTTTGCCCTAAGCCTCATTTGTTTGTGTATTATTTAATAATTTTAAGTCACGTTTTCAAAAAGTATTTTGCAAATTCAAAATGAGCTTTTTATGAGCTTTTTTTTAGGCAGTAAATAATTAGTCTCAATAGATGACAAAGGCTCATTATTTTGCTTTGTTGCATCATATTGCATTGAAACTCAAGGTGTTGAATTAAAACTTATATTAAATAGTATCGTGATTAAAAGCAACAGAAGTTAAGGGCAGAATTGTTTTGCATTATATCTGTTGTTGCTGCCTATCTAACTTTAATGAATCTGGTTATTTGCAGTATATGGAGATGCGTATTGTATCGGCCACAGACCAGAGATGCACAACCCTACTTTACACTATAGTCGGGTTTGAGTTCCAGTCCTGGGTTGTCTGAATGGGGCCACTGATTTTAGTGTGAAAAAATGTGCTAAATTTGTTCCAAACTGCTGCATAGCTGCATGAAATTCATTTATTTATTTTTGGAGATTTAACTGCAATTTCCCCTTTTTATTAGATGAAAAAAAAAGAAAAGATAAAGTCCATTCTGCCCCACATAATTCACATTTCCTTTGGTACACAGACCACAGAAGAAGCATGCTTATGTATGAAGGTTTTAGGTTTATGTAACTCCTATAATGTAGGAGTTGCATAAATACAATTATATTAGGAGTATAATTGTAGGCATGTAAAATATTTTGTAAATATTTTACCATGTCAAAAGGCAGTGATGCGAAACAAACTCACCAAAGGGGGGGAAAAATGTTTTTCTCCATCCTGGTGTGAAATTAAAGTAAAAACACACTGCCAGAGGAAAATGGTATTTATAGGAAATGCTTTTTTGACACGGCGTGTTTAAAGGTGCCACAGGTTTACAAAAACAAATGTGAGAGCTTTCATGTCTTGGATCAAGATTAAATTACCATCAGATATTGGGAGAAGCAGGAGTGACATTCAAATAACACAAGGAGCTTATTACTGCTCAGATGAAATGGTCTTTTCTATAATTGAGATCAGTTTTGTGCGTAACTAGATCATGTGTGTCTTGTTGCTATAAGCCATTTATTGTAACAAATCTGAATCAATTTTAAACATCAGCTTTGGTCTTTCAGTATTTTTTAGATATTGTGAATTTATTCTGCATGATATTTTGATATGTGTGTGTGTTTGTGTATGTGTGTGTGTGTGTGTGTGTGCTCCAGGATAATGAGATTATGGGATGGCTGGCTCCCTTCAAATAGAAGGCAAAATGAGCAGTTTAAAAAGCACAACCTTAAATCCTTTCCTTCGTCTTTCTGAGCCCCTGAAAGATTTGGTTGCCAGGCAACAATGCGACAGAGCTTTCAATTAAGTCACTTTGAGTTAGCTAGGCTGTTCTGTCGTTGGGTCCAAAACATCCTGACCAACTATAAACTTGCACTGGTGTATTTGTACTCATTAATCTTCTGTTCAGAGATGATGGATACATTCTACACAGAGAACTAAGCCTATAACATCCATGTTGCACCACACTGTTATTTACATAAAATTCTTTGGGTATTTACAAGCACAAACGGTGGCTGCAGCAGCTAGCCATAGCACTTCCTGTGCAGTCTTGGGCACTCTCTGCAGGAATATCATATGTCTGCAGAAATAACTGTGTAATTTTAAATTGACTGCATTGTAAAGATTTTTTAAAAATTTCTCAACGAAACAGTGTTCATTTTACTAACGTTGTTTAAAAACCACGTCAAGAGTTTGTTTTAGTGTTACTGATGTTCATAAGAAGTGCCTACACTATAGTCTACGCATAGATGATGGTCGCCACAGACTTGCTGTTGTTTCAGTGTGTTGTTTGGTGACAGTAAGTCAGAAGATCATATTACTGTTCATGTACAATCGCATTAAAATTCTCTGTTCCCTCTTTGACCTTGAAAACTGTACAGAAAAGCAATGTTTTAGTTGCATGTCAGCATCCCTCTCTGAGTCAGTGCCAGTTAAGCCAGGAGAATCTCCTGAAGGATAGCTGATTTAGTAAGTCAAATGGAGAAAACTACAGGGTCCTATTGTCTCATCCACAGGGAGTCACAGTGATGTGGTGCGTGCTGATGAGCTTTTTGCCTCTCTGTTAGTCAGATGATTTTTTTTTAAATTCATTAATTTGTGAAAGAAGCTGTAAACTTTAAACGTTCTGAGCAGCAGTGATCTTCTTTGACTGTATACTTCATCCAAACAACAACATCATCATGCAGTCCCTTTGATAGCAGAAAAGGTTGTTCTTATGCTTCTTTTTCAAGCTGATTAATTAGAAACATGCAAACACCATTGGGACAGTGGACAGACCTGTCGGAGGACAATATTGTGCATGAGGAAAGAAACACAAGTATGAGCCTCAAACATTTATCCACCATTTTTCTACCATCTTTTAGACAGTTATTATGCATTCCATTAAAACGGTTAACTTTTCACTCTAACAAATTATTCTTATATATTCAGGTGTCAGTAATTTCTGTTTGTCACTGCGTTCACACTCCAGCTGGGTTCATTCAGGGTCAGGGAGGCAGCTGGTCGCCACAAGAACTTCCAATCTTTTTCGTCTGAGCTGTCCACACGACTCTGTTTTAAAGCTTTGATTGTTGCTGACTTGGTTGCACCCTCCTGGTCTCACAGTTCAAGTCTCTACAGCTCCCCTGAGGGTATAGTGGTCTTAATCCAATAGAGCTGGAAGATTTCTTTTTTTCTTTTTTCTGGGCCAAGGCATCACTGGTGCAGAGATTTAATCCTTCAATTGCTGCCTCAAGGGAAGGAAGCAAAACTTAATTCACCTAAAAAGCCTAAAAGGAGGTTTTAAGAAGTGTAGAAGCTGCTTTAACTTTGATTTCTGACTGGAGCTTGGGTAGGTTGTGCTCTGCTGTGAATTCAGACTGATTACAGGTTCTCTCTTCCAGTCTTTCTGAGGAAAACCTATATTTCACACCTTTATTTGGTTATTATTTAAACAGGATTATTTTTCGTGCTATTAGTAATTTAAGGTAATAAGTTCATCCTTTTGTATTATTTTCTCCTGTTTTATATGTGCATGATGATGTTAAAAAGGTTCTCTTATGGCTGGCAAATCTGTACTTTTTGTGCAAATACGTTGCAGCTGGATACACAATATGCTGTATATATGGCCACATGTGGAACACACAGCTGCTTCATATTCTTTGACAAACTGATTAGCAGTGCTGTTCTTAAATAGTTAAAGTTTAATGTGAACCCGAGGACAGATTCCCAGCCCTCACTTTAGTCCTGATGCTGTTGGGCAGAATGAATGAAGCTTAGCCATTCACTTTCCTCAAAAAGAGAAACTTATTTTGTCACTTTTGTCGTCTTTTCCCAACTGCCGTGCCTCTGCTTTTTCTCACTCGGCTCTGCATCTTTTATTGGACTTGTCAATCTCACTGTTACTATATTCTCTCCTGCAGATTTTCTCTCTGCTGTTATTTTTGGTTTTGTTCTCATCATAGCTGCCTCTGCGCTGATCTAGTCTCTAAATATTTGAATGTCTGACCACTCATTTTTATTTTCTCCTCCTTAAGCCTGTTAAAAAAGAGTGGGTATCAGTTTCCTGTCCCAACAGTTGTTTGACCACTGTTACCTTTTATCCTTTGACTTGTTGACTTTTACTTCTCTAATGCGTCTCTCCATATAACTGCAGATCCCAGTGTCCATTTAGTATATTCTTTAACATGTTTTAGCCTTGGTACCCAGATTCCAACCAAGACCATTATCTGTTTAAATGTTGCCCACTGTAGCCCAGTTAGACTGACATTTCTAGTTTATTGTTATTGTGCGTATAATGAGAGAGAGATTTATTTAAACAATCCTTATATGGCCTCCCTGGATCTCTCTGAGAGTAACAACAATGATGCTTATATTTTCTAGTTAACTCCGAGGCAGTAATTGGAGACAGTTAATACAACATTGCACATAGATATTGTAGTCACAAGCAAGCATGTTTTCATAACGCTGGTTGATATTTTACTCCATTTAGGTTTCTCTGGGACACTGTGGCCTTGACTAATCACTGCATTGATAAGCATGACTTCAGCTGAATGTTGAAAGCTAGTGTAGAGACCAAACATTTCAAATGAAGCTAAAGAATTTCTGATGATCATCTATTGACATAATTTGCTGTGGTTGTGACTAACTTGAATATGACCTGAACTGGTCTCTGGAAATTGATTATTAGTACTTGCTGTTGACATTGTTAGTTAGGCCTAAAAGGCTATAAAACTTTTTTTTGTTGATTTAGTGGTGTAATAGCAGTCTTACCAGAGAAAGATGCTTCTTTTCCTTTTCTATTGTTATGACCAAGCTTTTGCCCTCTTTGAACAACACAAGTGGGACTCATGTACAAGTGATGGGCTATCTGTAATATCAGAGTGAGTTGACCTCAAGGCTTTCCTCTTGTAAGGAAGCCCATACCTGCTGAACCAAAAGCCCATCATTACCAGAGTGATAATACTTAGATTCTTGTTTTACTAAGATAACAGATCTACTGGTCTCAGGTCTCTTTGAAAGTCTAATTATCTTGACTTCACTGTGTTAGATTGTAGTTTTCTAAGGTTAAGTAATTTCTTTTTAACAATTGCTATTGACCTACTATGGCAATTGTTAATGATAGTTATTTGTATAACAAAAACCAACTAAAACAATCAGGATTTTGAGTTAATTCTGCCAAGACAGTTGTTCATAATTTTGCATTTGGGAACAAAGAAAATCGTGCTCGTGATTGGTTTGGTGACAAACTTTTGTGACTGAATATACCTTGACCGAGATCCTTCAGGTTTGGTCGTCCAGGAGTGGAGTGCTACTGTCAGCATGAAAGTGGAGCGGCCATCATCCAGCTACAGTTTCTCATCAATGAGGTAGGTTACATGTCATTAGATTCTTGAAAGTGGTGGTTTTGTGTTTTATTTGTAGTTAAAGGAATAGTTTGTGTTTTCTGAAGTGGGGTTAAGTGGAAAAGGGGTCCTTGTATTAAAATGGTTAAATGTAAGCCAGTGGCATAAAATACCTCCAGGCCTTTCTATGTCACTTAAAAACAACCTGGTTATGTTTTGAATCATATTTGAGATGTGCAGAATTTCAATTTCTGTGTGTGTGTGTGTGTGTTAGCGTCTGTGTGACTGTGACTCAGCAGCTCAAACAAACCCTCAGGGAGATGGAGATGATTTTTAGTGCCTCCTACATGCTCACATACACTTTTATACATCTTGTGAATCATCCTCGTTACCTGGGTGAAGCTGCCAGGGAATGCAGTGTGACTAATGCATGTCATGTTCGCAGGGAAAATGTGCCGTCTGAAGACGTGTTTAAAAAAAAAATCTATTGCTGCAGCCTCATGTATTCAGTAAAGTTGCATGTTTATTGGGAGCGTTTTATTTTGTTAAGCAAATGAAATGAAACAGCCATGTTTGTGCAATGACAGGGAGCGCTGGTGAGTGCTTTGGCTGACGACAGTGTTCATTTGTGGAACCTGAGGCAGAAGAGACCAGCAGTCCTCCATTCCCTCAAGTTCAACAAAGAGAGGTAAAGTGTTTACAATAATCTACAACCATAGTGACAATCAAGACCTCTGCTTTCCTCAGTTGTTTCTTTCTGTGCTAAATGATCTGGTGTAATATGAACTGTGACACTCTGAGCAGGGTCAGAATCACAATTTGCTGCCTGTGTCAACTGTTAGCTTTTTTTTTTTCACTCATACAATATCAGACATTTCATTTGGCAAATGTGTTTTTGCGCCTAGAAGAACCATTCACAGGGCAAAGAAGGTGGCAGAGAGGCCAATTCTCTTGTTTTCTGTCTCTCTCTCTCTCTCTCTGTGGGTTTGTTCCTGCTGGTCTTTAAACGGTCTTTATTTGGGTCATTTCCTCTGCCTTTGAGGATTTCCCATGACTGGGACACAGGTGTGAGCCTACTCCAAACAGCTGAAGGTTTCCACCAAAAGCTTGCCGCACACACACACACGAACACAAACAAGAAACATGAGTGGTGTGTGATATTAAAGCTCCTATTTAAATTTAGTCTGATTTTTTGTTAAACTAAAAAGATTAGAGAAAACTATTCATCTTTTTTAGTATGTACAGCTGAAGGTGATGCCCTCAAACTAATAAAGCTGACACTTTTAAGCCCTTAATTTGAATGAATAAGATAACAGATCAGTTACATGGAAACATTAATTAGACCACTGCAGATTCACATCTTTAAATTCATAATATAGGAGTCAAGGGTTGCAGATTGGGACCAAATGAGCCAATTTTTTTTACTATTTAAGTGTGTGCAATCATTAAGCTGTAAAGAGCTTTTTAAGGACTATAGGAAAAAAAAAGACTGCCGCTGCATCTGCGCAGATATTTTTAAAAGATCCCTGCATTTTTCTTGAACAAATCTTTTATTCCTGCAGTTTTTTAAAACAACCAAGCACTTGTCAAAGGAAGCTCTGTAATATTGTTTGATTCATTCAGTTTCACTCAGATCTTTTAATAAATTTCTTCTTATATTGTAAAAGAAACTGACTTTGACAACCTCAGTGCAATAAGAACTCCACACACCTGCTGTGGTTGTTAAGAGATCAGGGACCACAGGCTTGGAACCCCAGCTTTAGGTGACCAGCAATTTATTCCTAGATTTTTTTTGCCTTTAAAACTAAAACTAGTACATTTATTTTGCAGACAGTTCAATACTATAAAGTGTGGCTTGTAAAATGGATCCCTTACTTTGTAAATTACAAATGTGAACTGTTCCTGAAAACAAAATGAGCACCTTAACATTAACTTCCCAATTTCCTCCAGCGTCAAATACAATCAGTCTTGTTTTTTCTGAAGTAAATGCTGTTTACGTTTGAAGATGCAAGTTAAGAATCACCTCACCTCGAGGAAGTTTGTGTCCACTGTCTCCTCCAATCACAAATGTACTGAGGACCCTTCAGAGCCAATCATATCATTTGCCAGTGATTTGCCTCAGCGAAGACTTGTGAAAGGGTTAAACGTCACAACCAATCATCTTTGACAGAGCTGATGTGATGGACAGGTGGCCAGCAGCAGTTTTTAGGGCGGATTGTGTTCTTGAGGAAGCGCTTGACCGCTTCTGACATTTAGTAAGCATTTTGAACGCAGTGACCTCGAGTCACAGGAGAGAGGAGAGGAGTACTGTGTTGCTTAAGAGATGTCAAAATGGGAAGGACAAGCAACAAAGTCACTTTGACACATTTAGGATGGACGGAGGAAAGAGAAAAGTTAAAGTACAACAGTCAGAAAATTTGAGTAGAGAAAGGAAAAACAGCTTGGGAGCCTTAGAAAAGCAGTGACACATCAGCTTCGCATCTGAACATCTTTACAGCTTTCAGATGGTTTAGAAATGTACAGGAAACAGATCAGTGGTCCTAAAATGGATCCTTGTAGTACACCCATTTTGAAAAGTTTATTCTATCCTGTCAGCTTTGATGCAGATGTTTTTTTTTCTTCTTTTTTTCTTTCAAATATGCATTGAACCAATAAGAAGCTTGTTTGGGCCGGATGAGCCAGTGTGAGAGCTTGATCTCAGCATCCGGCCTTTAACAGGCAACAATTTTATCTTAAGGCTTTTTTTGTCACACAAGAAGCTTTTTGGATTTCTCTTAAAAACTGACATTGTTTTTCTTTAGGTTTAGATTTTTTTCTTATATGACAAAGGAGTGTCCATGTTTCTTTGTATATTGTTTGCACTGAGTCCAAACAGACTAGTTGTCTGTATTTTATGTGTATCACCTAATGAATGCTATTTTCAGACACATAGAACATGTCATTAGACACGGATTGTTACACACAGTAGCTGGAATGTGCACATCTAGGAGGTATGTGAAATTAAAATCTGCTGTCTGAGCATAGATATGTAGTGGATTTTGTGTAGTTTCACATTTTGTAGGTTTGGGCTTCAACCTGTGGTGATTTGCGTTATCGCTGTGTTAGACTTGCATTTTGGACATGCATTGATGCGTGCCATAGAAACTCAGAGTGGCTTTGCTGAGCTCTCCAGGCCTCTTAAGATGCTGACAAGGAGTAAACAGGTACATAAATGCATGAAGGTTAATGCATTTGAATAATGACATTACAGATTACTTCATGTGTTACAAGCTCACAGCTTTGATGTGAATGCATCAACTACATGTTTTAAGAATTTTCATTAGCTAGTAATTTCATGTGCTCTTTGCAGGCTGAATGTAAACTATGCTGCAACAGAAGACGATGTATCTTAGAGTAAACTACATTAATTATAAAATTATTTAAAAGTGCTGGTAGATCAGCACTTTCTTTCTGTGTGTGTACCCTAACACACCTCTGCAATCCTCAGAGGCTGTTACTGTAATAACAGCTATGGAGGCTGGATGTAACTCGGTGTCCCTTTGGGGTGGCCTTCAGAATTGATGAGACCATCAGGTATCCGTTAGAGACCCATCATATTTCAGCTCTTCCTTCACGCAGTTGAGCCAGGTCTCTTTCTTGTGCTGCAATGAACTTTAAAATCTCCCCTGGCACTTAGGGCTTCAAGTCTGTTATCTCTGTTTTGTGCATTTTCTTCTTTTTCATTTCTAACAGAACCAGGCAACAGGCCAGATGCATCATATGTGGACGATAAAACTGAAACACAGTGAGTCAACAAAACATAGGCTGATTAACGGCACAGGAAAACAAGTTTCAGCTTTAGTAAACCCTTGGGGTTTTATGACGATAGTGATGCAGTTTGCTAATCTTAAAAAAAAAAAAAAAAAAAAAAAATATATATATATATATATATATATATATATATATAGATAGATAGATAGATAGATAAAACTTTTCACCTGGTAATACAAGTTAAAGGTTTGTCTGGAGACATCCCTAGTGTTCTTGTTGTAGCTTTGAGGAGAAGAGGATCACTCAGAATATATTAATACAATGAAAGATGATCACATTGTGTGCATAAGGCTGAATTCCAAGCTTTGGATGAGTGTACCTGTGCTTCTCTCACATCTCCTAAAAACTCACATTGTCCCTTAATTTATATCTGTATGCCCTTGAGAGAGAACAGTTTACCGTGGTCATTATTCTAGTCTAGACTAATGTTGTTCTCTAGTAGGGCAGACACTATTGGACAAGAAGCCAGATCCCAAAGGCATAATAGTATTGAATAATTTTAAATTCCCCAGCCTACTCTGACCGGCTTGCCTTTGTAGTTGTAAATTAAACAAAGGCAAAAGGGGCTATATCACAGAAATATCCAATACAAATCTTTTCAAGTAGTTTGAAATATTTAGGTAGAATTCTAACCATGAGTTCCTTCTGAATATAAATTATTTGGGTGCAAATGGAATATCTTAAACATCAGTTTTCCCCCAAACTGATAAAAAAATACATCTGCATCAGCTTGGTAGGTCAGTGCTGACTTTCAAAAGTCTGCTCCTTCTATGGCATCCTATCTCATCTTCATGAAATTGCCAACAAGTTACACCCAGGAACATGATCCAAACAAAAGTTTCCTGTTTGGAATAAAGTAGTGGGTGTGTAGTGGAAAAGCATTTTGGTCAAATTATTTTGTCGTTCCAGAGATAAGAGAATACCTAATTTTGGATTACATAAAGTTAAATAGGTATTTAACTTTATGTAACACAAAATGATTTGCTGATTTTTGTGTGCATCATTTTGTTTTTCTTGGAAATATTTGCGGGATAAAACCAAAACCAAACATGAAATTGCATTTCATCTAACTGTCATTTGTAGTTAGGACTGACTGTTGAAGTGAAGTCAAGAAACAGTGTCAACTATTTTTAATAGAGACATGAAAGATTGAATAGGACACATCTGTAAAGCAAATCATTTCTACCATCAGTCTGTCTCATCTTTTTAAACTTAGCCCCCACCCTCAGTCTGTTTGTTCAAAGCATGAGTTGAACTTGTCAAGTTGGAGATGGGGGTGCAGCTATTTCTACCATTAAAAAAAAGCATAATCACCCAACCCACTGCCACAGTAAAATAAACAAAAAACTTGAAACTTTCCCAAATTCTTCTTGACATATCCACATTTTTTTGTGTGAATATTTTTTTTTTCATTCAAAAGTGTGTGTCGTATCAACCACATTTTAAGGATATCCCTAATTTTTAAGCAGCTATGTTCTTGCTATTAACACACCATGACTGAACCTAAGGCTTAGAGCACATATATGCAGGCCATATACTCAAGGCCTGCAGTTCAGATCCAGCCCTTGGTAACATTTTATCTTACCCTGAAGACAAGTTTGAAATACTATTAGATTTGGCTCTCCACTTTGTGACAGATCGAGTCTCTGTCGCTTCTCATTTTGTTTAGTGAAATCGTCCTGTGACAGTTACTTTGGAGCCAATAAAATGAAGTTTTAATTTTTCAGTAATCTTTGATTTTGATGTGGCAAGGGCAACGAAGAACATCAAATAGGACCTATCAAACCCTTGTTGATTAAACTTGCAGCCACGAAACGATATTGGATGTTAGTAGCTATATGATCAGATTTTTGTTGATGGCTTTTTAACTGTTTTAATGGAGAAAATTTTATAAGAAAGGCATAGGAAATGAATGCTAATGATGTGTCTTTTTAAGTTTGATCTAGTTTTTGTTGTTCATTAAACTAAGTTTGTTCAAAACTCTATATAATTTGTCACTGAGAAAATGTATTTGATGTTTCTATATGAATGATTTGACATATTACATCTAAAACCAGGCTTAATTTATGTGTTTTTTAATAAATATTGATTGAGATTGGCCCCTGGCTAGGACCAAGTTTTTAATTTTGCCCCCCTTGTGTTTGAGTTTGACACCACTGGCTTAGAGTAGATGTTATATTGATGTCACACCAAGATCAAAAAACAATTTTTTAAACATGACAGAATATAGCTTTTAGGAGTTACCTAGTTGTATGGATATCAGGGTATCTTTTGGTTGATGGGAGAACTTTACAGACTGCTTCTCATCCTTGGACTTGTTCCAGTATTATGAGCAAGCTTTTTCCAACTCTTTACCGTCTTGTCTCTCTCCCTTCCCCCAACCAGAATTTAACTTGTTCTATGAAAGCAGTGCTGCAGAAAGCATCAGCATCCGCTCACATCTGATCACAGCCACTAGGAAAGAAGAGAAAAAGGATGAGAGGAGGAGGAGTAGTAGAGACAGACTGGGCCTCAGCCAGAGAGCAGTGATTCAGTATGTGGGAAGGAGTGTGGGAATGCAGGGAACGCAAAAGAAATCCTGCCGAGTCATTCTGGCGTAGGATGCGCTCATCACCTCCTGGCCTCGCAAGAATACAGAAGTGGATGGTATATTGTCAAAGCAGGGTGATATAATGGGATGTAATTGCGGGGGAGAGGAAGTGTATACTTACAAAAAAAGTGAAAGCTGATTCATGCAGCAAGAAGGTCACAGGATTGCCTCCCGCCTGGAGCCTTTCTGTGTGGAGTTTGCATGTTCTCCCTGTGCCTGATGGGTTTCCCTATGGTACTCCAGCTTCCTTCCACTGACCACAAACATGCACGTTTGGGTCTTTTGTAACTCTAAATTGTCACCAGGCGTGAGGGAGAGTGTGAATGGTTCTCTGTCTCATTTGTCTCCATCTTGCCCTGCGATGAACTTGCGACTAGCCAAGGGTGTACCCTGCCTCTTGCACAATGACCGCTGGAGATAGGCAGCAGTTCCCCCATTACCCTGCATGGAAAAAATGGGTAAAGAAAATGGATGAATGATTAATACACTTTTAAAAGCTTGTGAGTAAGCCAAAGTGCATTTAGAATAACACCTGAAAGCTTAATATTCCTAGATTTCTCTTTAGCACTGTCAGTGAAAGATCCATAGTTTGTGTGCATTGAAACACTTCACTACTTATAAATGAATGCTAGCTGTTCATCAAAGACACTATTACACTTCTGAAAACGGCAGCTGTCTCCCTCTTGTAGTTTCTAGCTGCTGCACTGAGTGCACTTCTAGATGGACTCATACAATGTTACATTCACTCACTGAAAATGAAAAGTAGCTCTTCATGACAAAAGTCTACCAGTCAAAAGAAACTGTAGAAATATGATTGCAGAGACTTTACAGCCCATGGAATTACAACCTCAACAGAAGTATTGTGTGGAAATACTGCAGGTTCTTGGTCAGTAGACAGCAGGACTTTCTAACTGAGATAAAGGTGCAAGAGGACAAACAATGTGGTTCAATAATTCTTTTTTTGTGTGAACAGCAAAGGGATTTGCTAATCTGTTCTCAAAAATTTGAACCAATTTTTAATACCTGTTACAGTTACCTTAACCACTACTGGCGTGTCTAATCCTACAATGCCTATGGGTCATTACACGTTTTGAAGGAGATATGGACATGATATTCCTTTTCCGTGAACTGATCAAAGAGTCTGATGCAATTAGAGGAAAAAAGACTATCAGTGAATAAAACTGTGAAGGCCCCCTTCACAGTGAATACGATCTGGAACAGCAGCCAGAAGGTGGATAGTCTTTCTATGGTTTTCAGACTTGAGTACCAAGACTGTAGAGGTGAAGGTTTTCCATATTTACCACGATCCAGACATGTTATGATAGGTTGTGTAGGTTGAGGACATCATAGCAGCGACATCATCCTGAATGGGAGCCTAAAGGTACCATCTCACTAATGTGACTGTTGGCAACTAAATGGCAAAGGGTGTTTGTGGGGGAGTCTCTAAAATGGCTTGAAACATTCAGTGGGGCTCTGTTTCCTGGCATCAGTCAGAGGCTTGCAGTCTTGTCGCTTGAATTGGGAACAAGCCCAAAGAAATATTACTTTGTGGTGCAACTTATTTTATGTGGAGATTTTTTTTAAATACACTCTGCAGGATTTGATTTCAGTTCTTTCCTCAACTTTTCTCCATCCTATCTCCAGTTCCTCTTCAAGCTAACATTGCAATTGGATACTTTTATGTTTTCATTTCTGCCAGGCACAGATTTAAACGGTGGCAAAAGGTGTAAAAGCTACCAGAAGGTGCTGTAGAGATAGTACGCCTTTTTGATTGACTTCTATTTGATATATGTTGTCATAGTGATGGACAGTCTGTGTCAAGAGTATCTGAGAGGTAATACTGTATACTTTGCTGTCATTTTACAAAATGCCAAAAGGAATATTTGAATCCTCATGTTCTCAAAACACTGTAATAATTCGAAACTTTAGAGGCACTGGCCAGCTAAATATGACGCATTTTATAATTATCACACATTATTTAAGTTATTTGTCTAATTGTCCAATTGTATATTCACTGCTGTCATTGTGCAAACCATAATTCTTTTTTAATGTTTACAATTAATTGATATGAAATTAATTGATATGAAAACTTTGAAATAATTTGTCAAATTACTGGTTCACTGCAGCAATGACAGGCTTTTATTACATGAACCAAATCATATTCATTTTGTGCCACATTGTCTCTCTCATTATTCAGCAGTAATCAGTCATTGCTCAAGGGCAGATCAGTAAAAGTTGCTAAAAAAAGAAAGCATCACGGAATCGACACTCATTTGATTCAAGTATTTAAACTGCCCTGTTTCTAATGACAGACTGGAATAGCTTTTCTAAGAATGATCCTTATAGCTAGAAACATCCCACAAAACCATGCAATACAAAAGACAGTTTTCTAAAATATCCCCCCCTCCTCCATTCATTCTCAGTGAACCATGCTCTCGTACGTCTGGCCCACAGTTCAGTTGGTCTCATAGTTGAGCTGCGTGGCAGGCGTCTGTCATTTCTCAGGCAATGTGTTTGGCCCTAAGCCAGCAAGCTGGCAGCTGCCTTTGTGCGTCGTGACCACTTGAAGCTGGAGATTTCACCAGGAGACGCGTGTATGCACAAACAGTTGGGTACATATTTGCACACACAAACACACACTGTGAAATGGACACACACACTAACAAATTGCCAGCAAATTTGTATAATTATGCTCCTGACACTGCCTCTCAGTTTGCCCTCTCAAACTGGCTCTCAGAATACTTAATCAGCTAGCTTGTATGCGCATGCATGTGCACGTGCGCACACACACACACGGCCGACTTATGCAACATACATTTACATACACAGCATGTATGTAAAAAAACATGAATGCATATTCACCCCCAGGGAAGCATTTGTTTTCTATAAACAGAAAAACATTTACAGACCCACAACTGGAGAAACAAATCGGCACGGTTTCTTTTTTACAAGATATTTCTGAAAAACACACCCTCACACACACACACAACTCTTGTGCACAATTAATAAGGCACAAAATATTGCGTGGTTATTAGGCAGATGCAAGTTACATCTCTATAGTCTATCCAAGCTGGCCACATATGGGTAATTTGGTCTTTGCTGTCTTTCTTTAAAATAGGCTTCTTTTTTCATTCATATTTTTTGGTTTATCCTGTTTCATGAATGAGACTGATGTAGACTTTGAAATGATGTTTTCCAGAACCTTTTAAAGTAGTTTAGCATTTACATAATGTGCCTTGTTGACCTTACCTAAGAAACCTAACACTAAAAGTAAGAAAATTTGTTTTTGGTTGATTATTTTTTTGGTTGTAACAATGCTTCTTGTCAATAAATCTTATACTGTTGAAAATCCTGTTTACTTATCCTTAAACAGTGCCACATTTGTTGTGAAAATGCATTTGTGGGTTAAGCCCATGAAAAACTCGCCAAATCTCTGTCAGTGCCAAACAAATTATTGTGCTTCTGACTCTTATTTTGTGCCATTTATTGGTTGGATGTTTAAAATCTGAAGAAAGAAGACATTGGCAATTAAACAGTTTATTCATTTAACAACAGAGGCCTCAGTAGCTCGCAGAAGAACCATACAATGCCACAACAGTCTGGCACGTTCTCTTTATTCATCTCACAAGCTTAGTCACACACTGCTTTAAGATAGCATCCCATTCTTCAACCAGCAGTTGTTGTAAGACAGCCAATGTGGTTGCGTTGGTCACTCTGGAACAAACAGCACGCCCAAGCTGATCCCACAGATGTTCAATGGGGTTTAGTTTGGGACTGCAGGGAGGCCATTCCATCCTCTCCACTGCCAAATTCTGGAGGTTGTCTCAGATAAACCCTGCTCTGTGGGAGTGAGTGTGGTTGTCTTGTAGGATAGAGTTTGGTCCCAGGCTGTGGAGATATGGTTATGACTGGTTCTTCACAGGTGCTGACAATCAGGTTCCAATCAGGCACCTGATTGTCAGCACCTGGTGTACCAGAATCTCAAAACTAGAGTCAATAGCAGACAAAGCTGTTTGCATTGGCAAAGAGGTTTTGCCAAGTTTTTTTTTCTGCTTTCATGGGCACAAGCCACATTCTCCACTCTGCTGCTCAACCCACAAATGCGTTTTTCTAACAAATATGGCACCATTGAAGGGAAAAAAGCAGACTTTTCCTGCGGTATAAGATTTATTGCCACAAAGCATTGTTACAAGAAAGAAATGGTCAACCAAACATAAATTTCCTTACTTTTTGTGCTATGTTTAGATAAAACAATATCCTCATTTGCAATTCAGTTTTAAACTAATTGAAGTTCTTATATGCAATATTTAGGAGTCTCCTGTTGTGCAGACTTGCATGCAAATTTAGATTTGATATTTTTTGTTACCTCGGAAGAAACATTTTACATCTGCAGACAGTGCTTGCATGTCTTCAAATGATGCATGTCTGTACAGAAGCAGAAAGGAAAGAGGAAAAAAGGCTGGGGGGGGGGGATTACCATTTGCCCTTTATTTATTCAGGAAATCACATTCAGACAGAGACTCCCAAATTTATCTGAAAAAAAAACAACTTTCAAGCAGAAGCTGATTGAGCTGAAATGATCTTTGGCACTGTAGAACAAAAATGGCTAATTATGGATTTAGTGTTATATTAAATGTTTTGTGTATCTCTGCACATTTTAGATACTGGGAATAAGATTATAATAACAAATGATGAACAAAAAAAAGCAGAGGATTGGGGCAGAGAGTCACTGGCAGAATTAAGAGATAATTACACACATTTATGTTAACCATGCTCATCCATGTATTAAAAGAATAATGAAACTAGTATTTCTTGAACCCATTGTCATGCATGGCAAAGTTTTAAACTAAGATTATGCATGATCTGTTAGCACTTGGAGTGAATGACTCTCAGCTACTACATCAAATTTTAAGTTCATATCTTCTGACTGAGTTGTTTGCTAAGACTGATTTAGCTGTGGCAGCCATCTTGAGATGAGTTTACAGAGGTTCATTACTTGTAAATGTACATTCAGTGTTTACTTTCTTGGAGTTGTGTCAAAATCTGTTCAGTGGTTCATGAGGTATTTTGCTAACAGACTAACAGAGTTGACTCCAAAGATTTTGTGTGACCTGTTAATGCTCATAATATGCATAGTATGTTTTAGGGATGATTCTTAGCTACTACCACACCAAACTTTAGCTCTATTAGCTGAGATTTGGGCCACTCACCTAAACCGAAATTCCCAAAACTGAACTAATTCATCACAACCAAAAACAGTACTGCTGGTAACTCTTAGCTCATAACAAAATGACAGGCTGGTGTTGGTAGTATGGAGAGGGGGGAGTGTAGCCAGCTAATTATGCCTGCAAAGAGAAAACTAATTAGTAACAAACTCACTCATACATAAACTTTGACACACAGGGTAACACACTCCATGGCCCATTAGCAGCAAATCTGCTGCGATTGCAGCAAAATTATCACATACTGCGTCCTCCTTGTTGGAAATGCAAGACAGGAAGTCAGAACGATCAAACAGTATATAGATGGACCTTTTCCTCTTTCTACATGGGTGGATAGTCACTCTGAAGGAAACTTTGGAGCATCGTCTTGATGCCAATGAAGCCTATGGCTGTGGCTCAAACCTTCATGCAGAATCAAAAGAATCACTGGAGGAGCTGAATGACCTTGAAATATTAGCATGATGGAATACCAAGGTTGAACATTATTATTCCACAGGAGGATGGATGAAGGAACAAAATGATGAAAAAGGGATGAGAAGATGAATGGATATCCACAGTTAAGGAGGGATGGGTTTATAACCTCTCATTAAACTTAAGTCTGATGGATGGATGAAAGGAGGAGGTGGCGAGTGATAATGAAAACAGGAGAATTACGCCTGACTCTTTGCCCTCATGTGTCTCATGGGTGTCGAGAGAAGGGTTGAAATGAACGACTTAAAAGCTTCTTGGGTTTGCCACTCTAATCTCAACTCCTCCGACCTGTTGAAGTGGTAAATAATCCCCTTAAAGTTTTGCATAATTTGTCAATGGGTTTCATAGAACACAAAGTGATTTTCAAGACTCTTCCATCTTTGTCCAATCTATTTTCCTTTCCTCTTCATCATTTTCTCTTCCTCCTTTTCTATTCTTCTAAAACATCTTTCTTTCTCTTCACAGAATAACTTTCTGCCACCTGCCATTCCAGAGTAAGTGGCTGTACATCGGCACAGAACGAGGAAATATCCACATTGTCAACGTGGAGTCCTTCATGCTCTCAGGCTACGTCATCATGTGGAACAAAGCCATTGAACTGTGAGTGGCTCTGGCCTCTTTTTTTACCCTCTGATGATTCCCTCCAACAAATGTCTGTCTGTGTCTTTGCTTTCTCTCAATTCCTCACAGCTGCACAGTTTAACATACAACGTTTGTGTTGCAGGGATGGAATTCGCATCTAAAATGTAACAATAAGTAAACCAACATTCCAATTTATGATTCAGTGGGTAGTTCAGGTACGGCTTTGAAATTGGCCCATATCTTACCTTTTTGACAAGTCTCAGTTTTTATATTAGTGGTTCTCAAAATTGTCGTTGAGACCCCACTTTGGGTCATGAAACATAAAATAAGGGGCTTGAGAATATTTACTGAAATCAAATAGTCTTCACTAGTAGAATGAACTTAACTATTAGGTGATATTCAACTCTATCTCCTAAGAGCTCTGAGTTATAAAATTATTATGTTTACCTGACTACATGAAGAAGGCTGGTATTAAAGCCTTAATCAAAAATGCTTTTTGCTTTAGTTCCTCTTGTTTAGATTGTCTAAATGTACTTTTTGCTTTTCTTAACAAAAAAAGCCCCTGATCTTCTTCAAATGCTACAGAATGCTGGAACAAGTAATTGGACACACAAGTCCTGTTTAAATGTCTTTTCATAGGTTACCTTTTAGTTTTAGAATTCATTTTAAAATTTTGGTGTTAGTTTTAGAACTGCAGACAGTTAAGCTCCTCATTTTTCATATATTAATACTGACCTGTTAAAGCCTTACATGTTAGTTTAGACCCTGATTAATAGTTTCTTAATCTTGGTTTAAAACCTGAGGAGACTGCGCCTTTCAAGTAGTTGCATCTTGACTGTGAAATGAGCTTTTGTTTTTACATTGTATTGATAGTGTTAGTTCCTTTAAAAAGCAGCTGAAGATTTGTTTTTTGATTCATACAAGATTTTAATCAGTTTTTATAACAATAATGTCTTTTCTGCAACCTTTTATGTTTGATTATTTTTTCTCTTATATTCATTGTTTAAATGTGATGACACACAAAGTCATAAATAAGTCAACCATCTCTGTGCACAGTATCAGATTCTAGGTAGTGAGCGTCTCTTTGCTGTTTCAATGGATCTGTCAGCTTGACAGGCTCCATTTTGGCTTCCTGCTGTAGAGACTTGAATTATTCACTGGAGCATTTTGCTTTACACTTTCCCCTCATCCCTTCATAATATGTGAGAGTATATGCATGTATATTTGTGTGTGCGTGTTAAGGGAGAGGAGGGAGAGGGAGGACCAGGTGTCTGCTGAGATCAGTGTATGGTACACACAGACGTCTCGTCTCGTCGAAAGAGCTGCAGGGAAGGAAAGGCAAGAGTCAGTGGTGGGGGATAAAGCAGGAGGGGGGGATGAAGAGTATGACAGAGGGGGAAGGACTAGAATGGATGAGACAGGGTTGTTGCCTGAGGAAAAGGACATGCAGAGAGGCAGGGTGATGGAAGAGACGATTGGAGTTGTGATGGAGGGTTAACAGCAGGTAACAGAGGGCAGAGCAGATGAAAGTGCTTGTGGAGATAAGTGAGAACAGAGGAGGAGATGAAGAAGGTTTCCAATTAAAGGAAAAAAAGGAGAGAAGCTAAGGAGTGATAATGATGAGATGGAGAGTCGATATGAAGGATCGAGAGGTAGATCCTGTGGTACCTTTAGACAAAAGGGTGAGCTTTAACTTTCAATTTTCTTGGCTGAACTCTCCTCCTTTTGTTTCTTTCACCTTCATAGTTCACCTTTTTCTGGTTCTTTTTATTTTGTTGCGTTTTCTCTTGACCACTCTCTGTGTGGGCAGAAAAAAAATCTTTACAAAAATGTACGCGTGGATTTTCAGAAATAGTTTACTTTTAACCTTTAGTTTATGGAGACTTCTGCCAAGTGTATGAGTCCAAGTAATGAGTCCATCCAAATGTTTCTTAAAGTAATGATCTGCATAGATTTTAAATAAATCACTCTCATGTTATCTGGCACGCAAGTTTATATAGGGTATAATTGCATTTGTTGGAAATAATAGGAATGCTTAGACGTGTTTGTGCCATTGCTGTGTACACATCAGCCCAAGACAGGCCAAAATATGGTCTGTTGGCAACTAGATTGTGATCAGCATTCATGAGGGAGCCTCATAATCTACAAATTTTCTCTTAAAATAGTCTGGGTGGTCACAGGCATTTTAACCCCCTCTCAGTTTAGTTTCTGTAAAATCTAGAGCTGTATTTTGACGTCTGCATGGGAGCTCTCCTCTGACTGAAAACATCTGAGGCTACAATCCCAAATGCCCAGGTTTAAAAACCACACTGATGATGAGTAGTGAATATTTAAAAACCTGTCCAACTCTGCTGAGGTGCTGCCTTAATACACCAAAAATTGTGAATTTTTCCTGAATTTTTATCACCTTATGCCAATGTAGTCAGTCATTAAATTATAATAATTTCTGTTCTGATGCATAGGTCGTAAATTACACAGTATTTCTGTTTAAAAATAAAACAGAATACAAAATGCTTTCAAAGTTTCTTTCAAATCATATTGACCTGCTTGTCCCAGATTACAAATGGCTTCATATTCTGTACTAACACTATTTGATAAGCAGACATCTCCACATCTCTCGTCATTTCAGTCCCCTTTTCTTGACCCCATCCAATGATACATTGTGCTTATCGACATACATCATCTTGCCTCTTTTTCTGTAAACCCTAACAGCTTTGCTTTGGTCCCAAATGTTGCTCTGCACAATTGGTTTCAGAAAATTTGGTTTCCTTATCTCTTTCTTGAGGCTTTACTTTCTCACACAGCCATTCTGAGGGATATTAGGTCTTATAAGATGGTGGCAGTGCCACGAATGATTCCTCTGATTTGTTTCAGTAGAGGTCGGTTTGCATATTTGTTTCAGGGTGTGCATCGGCGGTTTGCTTTGAAGCAGATCAGAGAGGTGTAAGGGGAGTCTCTTGTCTTCCTCCTAGTGTGTGAGTGCCAGCTGTGGGGTTAGTAGGGTTGGCATCTAGATACAAAAGCTTCTTTACTTCTCTTGTTGTCTGCTTGCGATGCTGTCATCAAACAAAAACAGTACATGATCTAAACTGCAGGTACACCAGGAACAGTTCTTGAAGTGACAGTTAACTAGTCAGAGCATTAAAAACCTATAAGAAGCATTTTTTTTTAGTTATTGTAAAAAGAACTGAATATTTTGTCCCAATTCCTGCTCAGTATGCCGCTGCTTTTTTGTGACTGCTAATAAGTCTGAGATGTTGAGCGTTCTGGGGTCATCATCCCCTGGGCCCTTCTATTTGGAGACGTTCAGCAGTTGCTGTGCCAGTAGCCCCAAGCCTGACCCAGGCCCAGCGCTCCGTGTACTTGTATGACTCACACCTCTGTTCCCAAGCCACTGTGTTGGAAAAATACACTGGACTAGAACATAAACACGTACCGTACACCAACTATGGCACCATAGTTTAGTTGGTCTCATAAATGTGGCAATTAGCCCATGTCTCGGTCTATGTTGGTTCACACGACGGCATATTTTTTTTCTGCATAAATGCACTCTGCACTATAAGCAAAAATGTGTCCAAGAATGCCTTTTTGTGTATGTTGTTAAATTTGATTCCACTAAATGCTCACTGGGAGCTAAGAAGAAGTGGGACAGGAGTGGCAAATCTTCACAGCTTGCTATGGCACATGGTTCACGCGAACATGTTGACTTCAGGCATCACTTGTTCTGTTTCACTTTTCTTTTCTTCCATTCTCACACTCATGGGCCTGAAGCTATTGTAAATACTTGGATGTTTTTTTTAAAGCTTCTATTTCTCACACACTGTGTTTATGTGCATTTATGAGGTCCTTGGTTGGTGGTACGATATGCTCTAGAAGATTTATATTCTTCCAGTGTCCTCACTCCACATGTATTGCATTTAAAAATTTTGAAACTAGGTACCGTATGATTTGAATTGTATCTTTTCGTATGGTTCCTTTTATATGCATTGCAGTTATAATTTATTAGCTAAATGAAACCAAAACATTACACAATCTGATTATTTGTTACATGTTAATTTATTGTTTTTATCACTTTGTATGAGGAACAAACTGTAAGTCATCAAATGCAAGCCAATTATTGCACTGACTGCACATTTTTTGTTTGGTTTTGAACGTTTTATGAGAGTCTATTTTAAAACAAATTTCACAAAAGATTGAAGGGGAAACAGTGGTGAACAATGGGATTTTGTCAAACCTAATGAGAAGCTCTATAGCTCAGGCATTCTTCAGAGTAGAATCATCATACAAAATTCAAATGACTTACAGAATGTTGGACTTTAGTCGTCTGAACTGGCATTTTGATGTCTTTAACAGGTTACAGATTTTTCAACAGAAAATCAACTGACAGTAAATGAAAGGACACTAACCTTTGAACTGTCTAAAATGTTTTCACACATGGTATAAATGGACTGCAAAAGTGCTGTTTGAACCTTGTTTCTATGGAAACATCCCTTACCTGTCCTGGTGACTGACACCTGTGATGATACCAGATGTAGCAGTTTTATTTATTTTTTTCTAAATATCCACAGTGACTATAGTTGCATTTATTTATACATGCATAATAGAACCAAATGTCTTTTTTTCTGATTTCTCGTAGCTTAGAGAAATTTACATTTTTAAACCATAAAAAAGAAATTGTGGGTATGTCTGTACCGAGTAGATGTTCTCAAATTTAATGAGGTGTTACTTTTCTTTTTGCTTAAACATCCCGCTGTGTCGTCTCTTCACCAGCCAACAATCGTTTTTCGATGCTTGTGTGCTTGCTCACAAACCACGGGTGAACGTAACAGTTCTTCTTCTTTTTTCTTTTTTTTTTTTTGAAATGCACTGAAAGCATGGCCAGGTATGGGGGAGATACTCCGAGATGGATTCAGCATAGCACAAGTTTATAAAAGATGAGTGGCTGAACCGAAGGTACCAAGGTTAAATTTGCCATGGGGTATTTGGTTTAACTCCAGCAGTCGCCTTTTGAAGGAAGCGTGCTCGTGTGTGAAATGAAAAACCTTGAATCAGTAGCTGAAAGACTTGAGTGCGATGAATGTGAAAGACACTATGAGAATAACAGCATGCATGGACACATACAGTTCCAAACTGTAAGGCATGTCACGACAGTGTGTGTGTGTATGTGGGGGGGGGGGGGTCTGTTGGTGTTCGTGGCAGATGGTTTTTGGGAGCCTACGTGCACTCTGCCCATCCTGCCTCTGTTGCCATGGCGATCACTTTAACTCAAAACCAAAATGTGTATTTAGGGACTTTTTAAAAAAAAGTGTTCGTGACAGATTTGCGTGCTGGATGTATTTTGTGTCTTAAAAAAATTCACAAGAAAATGCAAAGATTATTGCTCATACTGTAAACTCCTCCAACAAAGTAGAGTCCTATAGGACTTCTAAGTTTACCACAGGAGGAACCGTTTCTCATGCTTCTGAGGGCATTGTTTACAAATGAGGAAGGTGTTAAGATGTTTCCTAATTATGCTGACATGCAGATGTGTGTTTTGCGGATGCGCATGCTAGTGTGGATAGCTTTTAGCTCCCAGTCGGACAGCAAAGGGGGATTAGATAAATCAACAGATCCGGCTGCAGCAGAGCTTAGGTAATAAGGCTCCAGCACTAACAGGCTAAATATAGAGACAACTGACTGACTGCCTGCCCACCGTTACTGCCTAATACAAACACACACACTTACACTAAGACACACATTGTTGAACACTCCTTCTTTTGCTCTTTGATTATATTTATAGATTTATGCAAATACACAGAGCTTAATTGAAAAGGGACAACATTCATTCCTTGCCATTTGGTTTCTTTTTAAAACAAACTCACACCTATTTATAGTTTTATGTCAATATCAGCATAACCTGACCTTCACTTCCAGACCATACATTGAGCAAAGCAAATGTGTAGGCACTGATAAAGCATCAGTATGAGCAAATGTTGCATTGCTTACTACTTCGTTCTCCTTGTCTGACATCTCTTGTCCTGGCTGCATGACTTTGGAAGTGTATTTTAGCAGCGGCAACAATTGGTGTTTTTCAGCTGTGACCTTCCCATCTCATCTTTTAAAGGGCAGGTTAGGAAAATTATGCTACCATGTGTCGCACACAAAAAGGGGATTTGACGTAAGGCTGTCTGGAGGGTAAGACACAGACAGGAAGGGGAAAGGAGGGAGGAGACCAGTAATTTGTGCTTTTTTGCCCATGACATGCAAATAAATGCACATGTATTCACATACACACAGTGGCTGGGAGCTGGCACAGTCATTCATCACAGCCTTTGGTGAACCTGCATCTTTCAGCCACCTTTAAGTACCTTGGACCGATTGACAAATGTATCTTTTCCCATCTGATTTTATCCACGTTTAAAGACACTGACTCGCCGGCTTTTCTCTACACATCTCTGTTCAATAATAGTGTTGTTCAATTGTATTTCTAGATTATTCTTATCTGAATTATCTTACTAAATGTCTTTCATCAGGCTGGCATGCTTGGCAAGCTGGCATTAAAGAGATTCAGATCTTTGAAAGCGGTGTTCTGTGGAAAGATTATGAAAAATTAATATTTGTTGCAGAGAGCACTGAGAATGACATCAGTTTAGAAAAAATAGCTTTTTTTCTGACCAGATTGATGAGCTAACAGCTACTCCCAATATGACCAACGCTACAGTAGACTGCTGCTGTCCTAAAACTTGTCCAATCTTAAAATATTAGTTCATATCTATGCTACTTTATAAGCTTTCATTTTGCCATTAAATTCACATTACGTTGTTATTCTGGCAGAAAAATTATAACATTCCTGCTGGAAGTGCCCCAGGCTGCACTGGAAGTGCTACAACTAGCTGCTGCTGACACCATTGGTACAAGCAAATACTGACTAAATCAAGTAATATAAAACTGACAGCATTGGAAAAGTTGTTAAAATGGCATTCATCTGCTATGAAAGTTTTTGGTTTGAAGTTGTTTTAAGATGGCAGCTGTTAGCTCGTCCTCCGGTCAGAATCTATTTCTCTAAACTGACGATGTGCAAAGACTTATCTACAGCAGGTAAGATAATAATAGTTAATAACTTTTCCACATAACTATCACACAACTTCTTGGATAATTGCTCCCTCTGAATTCCTTTTTAGACTGCAATTAAAACATTACCTCAGCTGAGTTTTGTCTATTTCACAGATGCTGTATTCCTTTTGTGGTTTAAGCAAAATGTACTACGACTTTTGTTCTGTAATGTCTGACTGTCGTATCTTGGTCTAACATTTTGTACTTTTAAAAAAAAAATTTGTGTCTCATAAGGTCCTCCAAGGCTCACCCTGGACCAGTTGTACACATAAGTGATAACCCTATGGATGAAGGAAAGGTAAAGATACTGCAGAATGTGTGTTAATCTTTATTAAACTTTGAAGGGTTTCAGTCATCCTTACCAGGTGGGATACTGGTAGAGAAAGCTCAACATATTTATCACATTTAAATTAAAAGGACAAAAAAATGAACAAATATTTGGAATTAGGACCGAGTACAATTTATTCTAATAGCATTTTTATTTGCAGATCTATTTAAAAAATGTACATTTATGTTCATGTGTAATAAACAAATAAGAGTCCTATTGCTAGTTTACTTTTTATACTTTTAAAAATTATTTATTCTATTTTTTTACATAAATACAGCAGTGGCTGAAAAACGTTATATACTTTCAGCACATGAAGATTTCTGTTTTTTTTTTTTTTTCTACATAAATGTGACACATATTTCAGTTTCAAGGAACAGAGACAGAATAAGATAGGTGGTTCTATAAATATGCTGCCGGGATAAAAAAAGCCTTGCATTGTATTTTCTACATCTCCTCTTGCATTTTCTGTCATCAGCCAGAAGTAGCAGTTTCCTCCTGAGCCACTGTAAACCTTTTACTCTGGCTTCCTCTCATACTGTGCAGGATATTAAGTGTATTACTTCAGTTTCTGCCCATCATAGGATTTGTTCTGTCTCCTGTCTCTCATCTCCCCCGCGTGTCTCACAGAATGCCTGTTGCTCTTCCTCTGCAGCTTATAATTGGATTTGAGTCGGGGATTGTGGTCCTGTGGGATCTGAAATCAAAGAAGGCAGACTACCGCTACACTTATGATGAGGTAGGCAAATCTCTCTGTATTATTTATTTCCTCTCAGTCATTCTTTTGACTTCTGATCTGCGGTAAAAGGTTGCACAGTATCTTTTGGAAGCTGGGAATTAAATCAAATATTCATGAACTAAACTTTACACAGCTGTTCAAGTGTGTCTGTGTGCGTCAAACTTGGAGTTGGAGATACTGTATTGCAACTGGCGAGGGATGTTGTTTAAAGGAGTAGTCCAGACCGACCTCAGTTTGGAGAAATAATGTTTATTTCTAACAGGATTGACGAGCTAATGGCTAGTCCAAATGCAGTAAAAACCAAAGTGGGTTGTTGTCTTAAAATTTCTGATTGTTTTCTTTATTTTCAGCGTGATGTACAAATATGGATTGAATATTTCTGCTGTAATAACCATGTAAAGGTTTATTAAATGGCACTTGCATGAACAGCTATGAAGTTTTAAAATGGCTGCACTCCTAGAAGTGGCCCCGCTCAGACGAGCCATTATTAGCTTGTCAGTACGGTCTGAGAGGTTTGATGCACACAAACTGTTAACACACTACTGTGAAAGTTACTGTAAAAATGTGACTACAGTACAAAAAGTTACTACAGTTTGTTTTCTTTAATATGATTTTTTTCTGTAGAGACATGTAATAGGTCTGATTAGTTGTTTTGAAAAAGGTAAAGCCAAAGTTTGCTTCACCAGAGCTTATTTCAGATCTACTTGTAACTACATCCCACTAAATGGATTTGTACTGAACAGTCACTGAAGAAGGGGAGACTCAACAAAGGTTTGTGTCAATTATAGACATGTTAGCTGCTGGCTGTAAAAAAGAAAAAAAAGATTAAAGCCTTGATCTGATTGGACAAAGAGACACTTGGACTCTGCTGCTAATGAAAAAAGGGGAACAAGCAGGATTTTACCTTGGATCATTCTTCAGAAGTCATGTTTCAACAAAATGTAAAAATCACTCATTTCTGAAAACTTGGCAAATATATTCTCTGCGAAAACACTTTAAGTGCAAAAAGCACAGCCATGATGGTTTGAAAATAGACTTTTTTTTTGTTCTTTAACAAGCAACATTGTACTTCCAAAAACACTAACATTAATCAGACTTTATTTGGATGGACTATTCAAAATCATCTTGGTAGATATTCAAAATTGAGTTTTGTGTGAAGAATGTTAATAATCTATCCATAACTAATTGATGATAAATAAAATACACCAAATCAGAGTTAAAAATATTACATATTTGCTTTTTCATTCATTTTTGTTTTTTTATGCTGGATTCAGGATGAATTTTGGATGATTTTGAATGGTTTATGTGCCTCTTTGATGTTTCTGCGTGATAAACGCAGCTCTTAAAAAAAGTGTTTTAGAAGAGTATAATCAATTTGGTTTGCAAAATGAGCTTTAACGCAGATTTTCTCAGGTTAGCAACACAGAAGTGGTGTTACAGCCTCTTGGATTCTTTCAGGGCCAGATGCATACCAATCATTTTTTTTGAGTTATTTCTTTTCATCTCATCGTGTCTGTGGTAATTAAATAAATGAAAATCATCATTTTGGTCAAGATTTCCTCTGAAATCACATTACATTTTCTTTCAGTTTAAAATGAATTGTGCATGTGTTGTCTTACTTTTTATCAGTTAATTAAGTTTTATTTTTATTTTTTTAACCTGATATTTTTTTTATACATATAATCTGAAAGCACTATTTTGGAGAAAAAAAGGAAAATCAATGAAACAAACAAACAAAACTTTTTACAAATGTAAGCGTCATACATTTTTTTTTTGGTCTTTCTAGGTTATTTGTCATGGAGGCTGTAAAAGAGTGTGTTTTTTAAATAACTTGTTTGTCTCAGCTCTTTCCTGTAGTTTGTAAAGGTGCGATGATGTTGAGTGTCCCTTCCAGCAAACACATTTGGCTCCTCATTCTGACCACAGCCTGATT
Organism: Kryptolebias marmoratus; assembly: GCF_001649575.2. Classification (NCBI taxonomy): domain Eukaryota; kingdom Metazoa; phylum Chordata; class Actinopteri; order Cyprinodontiformes; family Rivulidae; genus Kryptolebias; species Kryptolebias marmoratus. The sequence goes on from NC_051448.1 coordinate 9,776,216, forward strand.
TCTAACCCGCGTTGGTTTCAAAGGCACAAGTTGTTTTGCACACATGCCTTCCAGCTCTTACACTTCCCAGAGATATTCAGGAGAGGTTTTACACGAAAATGAAAATATCCCCAACATTCCAGGCTTCCTGCAGAGATTACAGCCAGCTTCCAGGTGATAATTCAGGAAAACCACTCTGTGTGCTCGCGTGTGAATATTGAAGCAAATTGTCTGGAGCATTTACAGCAATCCGGTGGGTCTGTGCCGTGTTAGAATGCCTTGAGTGGAAACTGAAAATATCTCTGAACAGAAGCTTGTATTCTTAAACCGAAGCCAATGAAAGGATAACGACGACGCACACTCACACAGTCAGAATGGACGTGGTTCCACACAGGTGTTTGTGTTGCTTACAGAGTTTAAGTAACAGAGTTTAACATTTTTATTATTATTGTCTTGCTGGCGTTCTTTGTTTGCTGGCAGAAGTCCACAAACAGTGGATTTAATAAAATGTTTGGTACGTTTGGTATCGGTGGGCCGAGCTCACACTTTCTGTCACTTTCTGTCTCTGCTCAGTGTCTCTGATCAGTTAATGACCTCCCTCTGCTTCAGAGCGTTCCAGTCTCTAGAACTGAATCCTCCCAGAGGAGCTCATCTCCCCTCCTCAGACTCTCACAGATATACCTCTCCAGAGGCCGGGCTTTGATTGGGTGGGAATTGAAGAAGTTAAAAAAAAAAAAAAATAGAGGTGCTCCTCCTCTCTATTTGCTCTCTGCAACTTGCACTGAAAGACTGAAACGAGCCAACAAACCCTCTGCTGTTATTTGCTCTGGTTTCAAACGTTTTATCGGCTTTGCCCTTGGGTTAATAGACGAAGATATTTGTAAAAATCTAATAAATCTAATGTCTGTATTTTAATTTGTCCCCAAAAGATGGCTGATGCCATCACTAATTAAACTGACTAAAGAGCGAGTGCCATAGGATATAAACACAGCAGGGCTTTGTAATAAAATATGTTGCTGGTGTGGAGGAACTAATAGACTCTTGAAATGCATTTCAGTTATTCACATATATTTTATATAGTTAAAGTAATTCATTGTGGACTTTTCTGTTCTAAAAAATATACATTTACTTGCAAAATATTAAAACCTTTTATCTAAAAGTGATTTGCTAATCTTGGAACATCTCTAAAAAAGTGTAAATTGTATTTTTTTACAGAGACATTGGTCTAAATAAAAACAGAGGTCATATTTTATCCCCCTCTGTTTTAAACTGCACATGGATTTACAATAAAATTTAAATCTATGAGCTGCAGGGGTTTTGGAAGCACTTTGAACTGCCTTGTGCTGAAATGTGCTTTACAAATAAAAATAACTTTTGTTTAGCTTTTTTTTGGATAGGACAAGGAAACAGAAGCCAACACAACAATGGAAGTGAAACAAATTTCAATAATCAATAGTATCGTGTTAAATTAAAAACATGCATCTTTGTAAAAGTTTGGAGAATCGTTTGTTTGCAAATCTGTGCTTTTGAATTTACGAATATGAGGGATTGAACAGCAAATCTTCAACGGGTTGCCCGGAGGCAGCTTCTTCTTTCTAAAAAAGAATATGGCAGCATGTATTAGGTTTGCGGTATTGCATCTGGAGGAATGCACAGTGCTCTGTTTGGTGAACACAAAACACAGCATTTCAGCACAAACACTTCATGCCCACCGTGAAGCACGGTGGTGGGTGGGGTGATGATTAGGGCTGGTTTTGCAGCCACAGTTGACCATGAACTCCTCTACATGCCAGGTCATTTTTATTATGTCCTAATACTGTATAGATGTAAAAACTTAGACTTGAAAGAGCTGGACTCTTCTCTTATCTTCCCATAACAGCAGGAAAACACTGCAAGATTCTGGCTCCTTACTGGTTTACTTAGTTCTTGGATTACAGATTTGTCAATAAGACTTTAGGGCAAAACTTGACTGAGCCTTTTTACTGCATAAACTGTGTTCAAGGTTTCTATTTGATTTTATTCAATTAAATCAATTTTAAATAAACTTTGAATGCTGGATGCATTCATCTAATTTAATCTTTGTTTATAAATGTGAGCTAATTTCTGCTGTGAGGTTTTCAACATTAATTCTAAGTCAGACAATACTTGGATTAGAAGGCAGAATTATAATTAGCATTCCCAGGAATCATGAATATGCATAATTGTCTATGTATTCAAACAATATTATGGGGTAAAAAAAGTTTGTTCAGCTATCAATCCCTTTTGTAAGCTACAGTATATTCTTCCAGCTATGCTGTTTTTCTGCTGTGTGCTTTCATTCAAATCTTATTTGCCTAGAAGCTTACTGGCAAGTATGAAAGTTGTCAACTGAAATGTTCATGGAAGCATTTCCTCCTAATCTTTTCAACGGCAGAGCGAGCCAACACACACAGCAGCATGGGGTTTAGTCTTTGGAATACTTGAAGCCAAGTTTTGATAGAAATTTGTGATTGATTCTTTATGGAAGTTTGAAAGAGAGTTGGATTTTTGATTTAAAAAAAAAAGTAGAAAGTAATGCTGAATCCTGTTTCTCTGCACATTTCTACTACTTATTTTAAAACATCTGAGATTAGAATGTCACATCGACACAAATAAACTTCAAACTTGGCGAAATATTGACAGCAAAATCAAGGAACTTTAACTTTAAATAAGAAAAAAAACCATGAAAATGTTTTGGTTTAATGATTTCTTAAAGGGCTGAAGATGCAGCACACAGTTCACTGTTTCTTTCAGTGGATTGTCTATTAGCTGTGGATCAGCACTATGGGTTTCGAGTAAGTGGCAGCCAGAGAGCATCTGTCACTCTGACCCTGCCTCAGTCTGCCCCGTCTGACTCAACACCTTGGGCTGAGTTTGGCTCTGATGAATGGCTCATATTGCAGCCAGATCTTTATTCTCTTCGCCTTCTGCCTCTGAGTGTGTCTCCTGGTGGCTGTTTCCCCTCGACTGAATGCATGATCTTTTTTATTCCAATCCTTAAACACGGCTGCTGTTCAAATTTACATTTTTTTTCTTTTGATAGTCTTCACTTCAATTCTTAGTTGTCTAGCTAATTCTCTTATCTTTTTTTAATTAGCTGGTGGGTTTTTTTGTTGTTGTTTTTAATCTCTCTCTGTCAAGTCTTGGAAAATGCAGTTGAGGGAAATTGTTTGTGTCTTGGGGGAGACTGTAATAACCAAAAAGTTCTTGTGAATGCAGCTGTGGAGAAATAGCATTTTAATGTATTTTATTCCAACAAAGATTTTGTAAACATTCTGAAAATATTTTGTGCCACATTCAGGTTGAGTCTGATGTAAAGCATCACTGTTTACACTATTTACATTACCATAAAGGCCTTACTTCCAAATTTCCTTTAGTCTTCTTTGAGATAGAGATAAATGCCTTCAGTTAATGTTCCTTATATGGAAAATCCATCCCAACTGCTTTTGTGTGAAAATGAAACTGAAACACTACCAGTCATTTGTAGACTTTATTTGATACAGCATCATTAAGAAGCACTTTTTGATCTCTTAGACTTGCTGAGAAGCCAGACTGATAAATCACTGAAAATGATTGGATATCTGGCAAATTAACTTTAAATAATGTCTTTTAGTGCACAGAATATTCTTTAGATGTTGGCCAGTTTGTAAGAACCTCTGTCCTTTCAGATGAAATAAATGTTACTTGCGGATCTAACATTATAAAATAAACTCTGCTTGTGTAAGTCATTAGTTAATATGAGACTTTCTTTGTTCATGAATATGAAAAACCTGATGAAGACATGACTATAAGATGGCATTTGACCATGTTTTTTACTCTTCTAGTCAAATTTTACAGTTCAATTTAAACTATGCGTATTAGTTAAAAAGGACTGGGTGAGTATTTCCACTTATGTTAAACATTCAAGAATTGTTCAAACTGTTCAAGATTGTAAAGTTACAAACATGAAAATGGAACTATTTATCATTGGGCTGCACAATATTTAGAAATGTTGCTATGTTTATCTGAAAAATATTAACTCTTGAAAGATTATAGTTAAGAGTGTACATCTAACCAGGAAACAATCATTAAGAAATGCTTGTCTGTTGATTTCAATTCACCAAACGCAGAAGAATCTATGCCTCTAAAGGCGATGTTTTGGAAATTCACAAAAGTTTGTATCATTTTACAAGCCGTTAAATGATATTTTAAAAAATGGGTTCCAGAGTCAAATTTTTTTTTAAACGCCAACCTTGTGTTTTTATGTAGAGAGCCAAAATGCAATCTTTGAACATGATAACCCTACCTTTAACCTAACCTACGACCCTGAGCACATCAGACATGCATGCCTTGTTTCCTGTTTTTGGTGTGTTTTTTGTGGCAGTGTTACAGCGCCAAAAGAATCATTTTTAGAAACAATAAAGAAGAAAATCTGTGATGCCTATAACCTTTCATTGAAGTTTTTACTTTTGCAAAAAGACATACATTTAGTCAGAATCCTTCACTTCCAAAACTCAAGACATCGTTCAGCTTTGAGATGAATATTAGCTGAGACTCTTTTTTGCCGTTTGCCATGAAATGTGATGGTGAATCATCATTTTATTACAAAAAACAACAACTTTTTTTTTTAAAGCTCACTGGGCTTTGTTTTGTCTTTCAATATGAGAAGGGAAACTAAACAACAGACCCAAAATGGATTTCACATCTCAAAGCAAAAATGGATTGCTCAGTGGAAATCAATGTTGACATTTTAGCCCCAAGTGCTTGTTTTGTAGATTGTCTTTTGTTGGGTAAGTGTGTGAGTGTGTCTGTCTGTCTGTCTGTCTGTTTGTGTATATTGAAGGGGGAGTCACATTGTGGGGAACTCACCTGCCTTTTCGGTTGTGATAAAGGGAATTATAAGTTTTAGGATTACTTTAAATGGTTTCAAGATTTAGCTAGGTTTAATCTAAAACAAGTGTTTGGGAAGGTTTCCAAGAATCAAATTCTCACCAGTTTGTCTGTGTTTATATGAGTATTAGGGTTTAAAGAGAAGCCTGGTTGTGTAACAACTTGTTTTATTCAAAATGCTTCCTTAGTTCTGACTAGAAAACCTAAAGCTTTTAACCATTTGTGGTGTCTGAGGAGGCCTCTGTTAGGAAAATGATTCTCAAGGAAGTCCTCTTGCTTGCTTTTTAATTAGGCCCTTGGAATGTATATCAGCATACTATCTTCTGCAGTGATGGAAACATGGCTGTTTGTGTATGTGTGTTTAACACTTGAGGGCTGTTTTGGGTCCCAGCGTGACACAGGGCTGATGCCAGATGATATACAGACTTGAGGCCATGACATGCATGCCTATGTGTTACGTCTGTTTTCCTACAGCGATCTTAATTTGCATGCTCGTTATTGTCTTCACTTTGAGTGTGTGTTTCTAATGTGGGGTGCTCTCATGTGACCTTAATGAGTGTTGACTGAATTCTCTTTTCCCCAAAGACCAATCTGTGGAAAGAAGTCTAATGTGATAAATTATGAAATTAGTCTTTTTAATTGGTATTGTTTGATTTGATGAGTACCGTGTGTTTTAATTACCCTGCTCATTTTCCAATTAAGTAGAGTGCATTGTTGCCTGTTGGGACTGTCACAATGAACAATGCTCTGACAGATTTTTAAGAATCCATCTAGAGGTCTGTCATTATCAAAGTACTAATAAAAGAGTGAGTGAGGAATTTCATTTAATCTTTTTCATTCAGGGAAGACATTTCGCCTCATATTTGAGAAAGTTTCTCAATTCAAAACAGAACGGTTTGGAGTTAGAAGTTACTCTTAAATAAATTGAATTGATTTAATCTTTATGTAAGATCAATGTATCTTTTCTATACCATCTGTATGGTCTGTCATGCTCAGTGCGAATTTTGGATTAGAAACCCAGGGAAATCGGCTCAGAATATGACTGAAGATCTATTTCCATAGTCATGGATAATTCACTTTATTTTAGGAGTGTGGAACACAAACACATTCTTGCAAAATAGAAAATTTCTTCGCACTTCATTTTGGACACCTACATACATGCATTTGGCACTGCGCACTGATGAATCAATCATGGCAAATATATTTGACAAACTGTCATTCTTTCTTGGCCAACATACTAACCACTTTAACCACGCCACCACCAGCAGCTTCCAAAGACCATCTCAGCCATTAATCATCATGTCTCATTATTGTTACAAAAAGAATCTTTATAAACAGGAAATAAGGAAGTTTTGCAATCAATAATACTTTGAGAAATTGTTAGGTGTCTGATTGGCCCAAAATAAATTCTCATCACCATAAACACATAATTCAGAGGTTTTTTTTACCATAACTACTCGAGTTACAGACTAAAATTATAAGGTGGGAAAGAAGTACAAGATGTCCCTTTTTAGGATTTAGCCAAGCAAGAATATCTAAGGGGTTGGATTTTGTAACGGCAAACAAAGAATTATTTGCAATTTCTTCTGAAACAGATGAAAATAGGTAGAGTATTTCATATTTTATCCTCTGACAGCAACAGTTTAGCTGACAGGAGAAATAAGAGGACCATCTCTCCTGTACTTGACTATCGTCCTTGTTAGCTCATCTCTATTAGAAATCAGTATCTTCATTTGATTCCTTTTCTTTTTTAAACTTTGCCCTAGTCTGTGATTTTAGCTCTGATTCAAGCTTTTAAAGGAAACATTTTATGCCCTCTTTTGAAAGTTGAGACATTTTCTGGAGGTCTTAATTAAAGGTCTGAGACATGCTTTAAAAACAGTATCATTTTGGTACCAAAGCTTTTTAAAAACGCTGCCTTTGAGCCATCTTCTTCACAGTTAATCTATGGAGGCGTAGGGAAACAACTGACTCAAGTTCTTCCTTCTCTTGCATAGTGTGTTTTCGGGATGATTGAATACACACAACATGCCCTAACGTTCACCCTTTTAAGAGAGGCCTTGGTATTCAATCTAACAGCTGCCAACAGCACATAGAGCAAACCAAGTACAGACTAACACATTCAAGCTGTTAGAAAATCTTTTAATCATTTCTGTTTTCTGCAGTTCGACCATGGATAGCTGGGATTGATCCATCTTTCAGACCCATTCTAGATGCCTATAATGTTTTAAAATGACCCAGGTTATTAAAACACTACATTATTGATCCAAACGATGGATAACTTATCCGGTCAGGCCATTTAATAAACTTATCTCTCTCACATTTTTAGTTTTATATGAAATACCAGTAAACCCTGAGCTTCAGAGTGGTTCCATTTTTTTGTTGCTTGTTTAGGATGGTTTTTAGGATAAAACTTACTCCAAAAGTTATTAATTTGCGCATACAATTATTACTATCTGAGGGTTTCAATAAACTCTGCCCTGTTGTTTACAAGATATTTTGCTAACAGGCAAACATCCGCAGTTACATACAGACAACTACATTAACTTTGATAGCAACAGGCAGTAAGTCAGATTTTCTTGTCTAAGTATAAGATTCTATACAGATTACAGAGAACATTATAAATTTTTTTTGGAGTTAAGTGAAATATAAAACCTATTATAGTATTTTTTAGTGAATATCAAAGCAAAAACCAATAGCAAACAAACAAACAAAATACCTCTCAGTTCTATATTAAAGATGAGGAGGTAACATGGCCTTCAACTTTAAGCTTGAAGAAGTTCCATGCAGATCTAAACCACTCGCTGAACGAAAGGAAATGCTCTGAAGTCATTTTTCGCTCTTTAACCATCTGTCCATGAGTACACTGTCGCAGGCATTTAGACCACTTACGAGCAACATGTACTGTATGGTTCTAGTACTGCAACATACGTGTAGCATAAGGTACAAGGTGGGACATAATGTTTTCATCCTGCTCAACCACTGACCAACCTTACCGCCCTCCCCCCTCCTCCTCCACCTCCTCCCTCCCTGCTTGTCATTTCTTAGGCTATCCACTCAGTTGCCTGGCATCATGAGGGCAAGCAGTTCATTTGCAGTCACTCAGATGGAACTCTGACCATATGGAACGTCAGAGGCCAAGGCAAGCCAATCCAGACAATCACACCGCACGGTAAGGAGGACAAGACACACACAAGTTTGTAATTCTGTCCTTGTTAGGACATTGTATGGATTCCCACTCATTTCTGTTGCCTAATCCATACTACAACCCTAACCTTGACCTTTACCAGTACATGCTTAACCCTAACCCAAACTCAATTCATACCTTTGCCATAAACCTAACCACTAACCCAAAAATGACTTTCCACAGTATTAGACACAAGATTTTGGTCCCTGTAAGGACTACAATATGTCCAAAATCATAACATATCCACTCATTTACTATTTAATTTCCAATAGATTTGTTCTTAGTTTTGCATAACCAAAAATAAGAAAGGTAAATAAAAAATTGCATCTGTGGCTAATTCTGGAACACTTGCAAGTTTTGCTTATGTAGTTGCCATGTTCAATATTTTGCATTGTTCATTTAAAATAAAAAATCCTTAAAGCTTTGTATATAATATACCAAATCATTCAAATCAGTGTTCACAACTTATAGCTTTGTTATGAAGAGGTACAAATGGACATCGTTTGCAATTAGAAATATGGAAAAACAATAGTCTAAATATAACTTGCTGACGTTATTTCTTTGTGCTTCATGCCAGTAAAAGATAAATGCATCACTTTTCATAGCTGATTAAAGACCAACACATTCACTGACTCTGCACGGTCTGATTTCTTCAGAACTCGTACATTACTCACGTCTTCACTGGAAACCATCCATTGTGAGTCTTCCTACACATGAGTCCCTTGTTGTTTCAATTAGAGGAATATAGTCAGTTTAGTTAGGTCCCACCTCTGTTTGCTTTACCGCGTGCTTACACGTGCGTACTTCATCGCTGACGCTCTTTTTCTTTTCTGAAAGCAAGTCTACTCTTCTGAAGATGTATTTTAATCCAAACATCTCTGCCTCCTTTCCCACCACCACCGCAGACACCTACTCACCTCACCGTGCATTTCGGTGCCGGCGGTTCACAGTTAAAGGACGTAGAAAACCGTCAGGTTGTGTGAGAGCGCCAACAGGGCAGGGAGAGCAAAAAAGAGGGGGTAAAACGGAACAAGGGAAGTAATTAAAAGAAAATTGGAAAGAAAAAAAAATTGAGTTTTCAAGCTGTTTTTGTGTGCAGGGGATTGCAGGAAGGATTTTACCACACAGGCTTTTTAATTAGTTGTTTCCCCCACTGCTGCATACATAATTACTTTAGTATTTAATGGGCAATTATGTAAATTCCTTTGACAGATTTAAGTAAGGCTTTTTAAGTCCTCCTTTAATTGTCTTTTTTGATATCCATTATTAGGACATAGTTATTAAGTCTTTTTTATTGTATGAGTTTGCTATGTACAAACTGCAGGACGTCTCATTTTGGCACTTCAATTATAGTTAATATATATTCGACCTCTTACAGAAAAATATACAAATATGCAAATTTTCCTCACACATTGACAGCCCCCAAGGTTTGACGAAATTCGTTTTTTAAATCATCAACAGTCCTCACACCTTCTTTGCACATATCCCTGCCTCTGCATTTGTCTCTCTCCTTTCCAAAAAAAAGGTTTCTCTCATTGTTTGGCTACTGCTCAGCTCGGCGTTGTAAGCGTTGCTTCTGGGGGAAATCTAGTTGACAGGAGAAATGAGAAAAGAGGAGGAGAGGAAGGAATAAACTGGAGATGTAAAGTAACTTCTGTTTTGTTTTATTTTAGGAAAACAGCCCAAGGATGGAAAGAAGCCAGAGTCGTGTAAACCCATTCTTAAGGTGGAATATAAAACAACTAGGATTGGGTAAAACCCCCCTTTCTTTCCAAGGAATAAGCACTATTGATTAAACTGGACTTGCCTTTACAAAAAGCCTACACTCCGATCAAGCTTTTTAATCCCATAAAAGCAACAATTCCATGTCAACAACTTCTCTTTGTACTCATCTAATTAGACTTTATCTGTAATAGATGGAAAACTCATTTAAACTGAGACAGACTGCAGTCTACTTTAAAATCACAATGCTATAGTAAGACGAGTTTTTGTTTTTTGGAACAAAAATACAAAGAAAAATACTCGGAATAGATTTTTTATGTCATTTGTGGCAATTTAATTAGTTTAATAATCCATTATTGGAAGGACAGTACTCAAAAGTTCTCGTCTCAGAGCCTAACAAATACAATAAATTTTTTTACCACCTATCAAATCTTTATTTGTATTATGTTTTCGTTCATTTTAAAGCTTGTAAAACTAACCTGTTTGTATTTATGTGTGCTTGTTCCAGGGACCCTTTCATAATTTTCTCCGGGGGTCTGTCCTATGACACGGTGGGTCGGCGGCCTTGTCTGACTGTTATGCATGGAAAAAGTATCGCTGTGCTGGAGATGGATTATCCTATAGTAGACTTTCTCACTCTGTGTGAGACACCATATCCTAACGGTAAGAGTATGTTTTGGTCTAAATTGGCACTTCGGAGTGTTTCTTCTTTGGATACAAATATAATGCACATTTGTATTGAAGAAAAGCTCCTATTTTCCTTTTGGACTTGAAAACACACACATACACACACACACACACACCTTGGTGTTTTTATTTGAATTATGCTGGATTACTTTTAAATGCGTTGGTCCTTATTTGTAATAAATTTCCCAACAGGAAGGATTCTATTTTTCTGTTTCATTATCGGACACACAGAATATCTTATTACATTTTCATTTCGTACCTCTGCATATAATAGGCTTCCATTTGAATTAAATTATCATCTTATTTCTTGCATTGGTGAGTCAACAGCTAAAACAAGTCCAACTGGAGCTGAACGACAAGGGGTCCAGAATGCGTGTAATCCTGTCTGTAATCTCTGCTGCTGTGTAATGTGGCATGTGTACAGTTTTAGGAAGGATTAATAAATTATGTAACAGTGAGGACTTCATTAAGGCACTGACTTTCATCTGGTTATGGACATAACGGGGTTTGGATTATTGCACAATACGTGTCTTGCTGATGGAATGTGTTTAAACACGCTTAAATTGTCATTATTCTGTTGCAGTTTCTTCTCTTTTACTTGATTGGACGGAACTATAAGAATATTTTGCAACTTAAACTTTGTCTCTATGTTTTACGAGTATCAGATAAGAAAATAAATTGCTGACTACCATTAAAACTAATTTTACTATAGAGAACCTGAAAAAACAGTCCTCATTCATGGAGCTTATTTCATATTTATATGTGAAATTTTCTTCTACGTTTTCTGCTGGATTGACACCTCCCAGCCGCACACAAATATTCTGATGTAGAACAACATCTATTATTACAAGTGGAATATTTTAAAACTTTGTTTATAGTTTCCGTGTAGTCAGGAGATACAAAAAAACACATAGCAGCCTATTTAGCACATGTCCACTATGACTTCGGCCTTAGTAGTCTAAACAAGACAGATTCTGTTTTTATCAGGGTTTTTTCAGTCGTTTTTGTTTTATCCTGATTTTGTTGCAATTAAACTTTGATTTTGTTTTGAAATGGTTTTTAAATGAAATGAAAGTGCATCAAGTGAAAGAAACAAGCTACAGCTGTTTCAGAAATATTTAGCCAAGTTTCTCTCTGTATTTTTATGTTGTATGTGGATGTTCTCAACACCTAGTGGCTTGGCATGGTATTACAGTGTTTAATAATGTGTGATCAGAGAAAAAAAGTCCTTTTAATAAACACCTCTTTAAAAACTATCCACACAAGTGTAGATGGAGCTCTAATAAACAACAGTAGTGATCTTTCTTGGTTCGTTTCCTTTTGCAGATTTTCAGGAGCCTTATGCTGTGGTGGTCCTTCTAGAAAAAGATTTAGTGGTGATCGACCTTGCACAAAATGGGTAAGTCTTAGTTTCTTTTTTATTTTTTAAATGTAATGCTGACCATTTAGTTTATATTTTTTTGTGGAAAATTATTTTCACAATTTAAAGGCTAGCATTCCTTGAAGGATGTTGGAGCTTTGAACAAAGCTCTTGCGTGATATGTTGGTGCTCAGCGTATGTGTCGAGAATGACTCTCAACTATCACCAAATTTTACCTCAATATCTAAATAATAGACTGAGCTAAAGTAATTTTTGTGTTTGCTAAGGTTAATTAACTGTGGGTGCAGTCGTGAACTGGATTGAGTCCACAACTTAATCAGTTGTAGATCAGCTGGTTCATGGGATATTTTGCTAACAGGCAGACTAACGAACACACGCGCACAGACAGAGGTAGTTACGTGATCACCTGACGCCATGAAAGGCAGGAGACAATAATAGCTGGCCGTTTTTAGAATTCGTCAAAATCAAATCTCAAGCAAGCATGTAGCAAATAAACCAGAATATTTTCTATGAGATATTGTAACTTTTGTGTTTAGTGTTTGTTCCCTTTTATTAACAGTTATCCCATATTCGAGAACCCATATCCTCTGACTATCCATGAGTCTCCTGTTACCTGCTGTGAGTACTTTGCTGACTGCCCTGTGGACCTCATACCTGCACTTTACTCCGTTGGCTCACGGCAGAAACGACAGGGCTACAGCAAAAAGGTACGGTGAAGAAAAGCTTCATGATTTAGTTTCACATATTGTTCAAAGATTCATTTCTAGGTCCATCATTTGACAAGGAGAAAAATAGAAAGTGCAGAAACCATATCAATCAGTCATTGAATTGAAAAGAAATACATTGACGTGGAATATTTTCAGTAAAGGCATAACAATGACTGAAGTTAATTTTTCTAATTTTATGAGACATTTATTAATTTTTATGGGATTTTATTCCAGTTCCAGTCTATTTTATTCAAGTTCATTTATTGAGGCTTAAGGACACAACACAAAAAATGTGGTTAAGCCACATCATTGTAACACTTCAGCAAAAGGTTTTGATAGATTAGATCCCTCTTTTTAACTGAACGGTATTGAATGGCATAGGTACTTTATGTTCCAGGGTTTGTAAAATGTAACTCATTCCTGTTTTTGGTCAATATGACAACAGCTAGCTAGTAAAGTTATGTTAGGGAAACTTGTCTTTGTGACAAACTTTACAACATTCAGAAATGACCTCAGTGTCTCTTTATTGATTGTCTCTTTTCACGCTCTGTAAAAATAATCAAAACAGCTGTTTGAAGAAATTGATTGTGAGCAAAGACATCCCAAAATGCACCACGTAGCTACTCATTTTTAGAGCCAAATTATACTTTAACAACTTTGAGTTGCCAACTGTTCCTTAAAAATACAAAGTGTGAGTTAACAACTTAGAACTGCAAGAGATTTAGATTTTTTTTATTATTCTTATGAAATATTGTTTTGTTTTATACCAAATATATAGAAATATGTAGAATTTCTTGAGCACTTAAAAAAATTAAGGACTTCTGCCTGAGGTTTATATTGGGATTAGTGGTGTTTAGCAAATATTAGCTTGATTAGCTATTCAATTACACTAAACGTGACAGTTGTTATTTTAATTGCATGTTACTGATCAAAGTTTTAAGTTGACTTTAAAAAAAAATTATTACAATAGACAGTAGCTTTTACACATCACCTACCATAATGTACAAGAATGTAAACAGAAAAGGACAATCATGCCATACATCAGGATTATCCGTGTTGATGAAGTGTACATTTTAATTAAAGTCCATGTTTTACTGCAAAAATACACAGCACTGCTAAACTTTTGTTAGCAGTAAAAAAAAGCAGTGGTTTTTCTGAAGCTAATGAACTATGTGTAAGAATGTCATCCTACCCAGTGATCCTCCATCCCCTCTTCTCACTTCCTCTCTCCTCTCATTCTCTTCTGTGTTCCCTGTATCGTCCCAGACAGACCCCCTGCTCTTTAAGCCATTATGTATGCTTCTGTTCTTTTCCTTGTCGCCTTGTTCTGCTTTCTGTTGGAAATGCCAGCATGCACTGACCTAAACTGGCAGCCTAGCCGCTTCCTTTTTCCTTTTCTTACTGAGCAAAAGCCTCGCCGAGCTGCGAGGGGGGCCATTCTCATATGAAGATCACTGTGAGCCATCCTGCTGACCTTTGTATGCGTCAACGTCTTCAGAGCCAACCCCCCACTAACATACGAACACATACACACACGCGCGTGCACACACACACACGAGCACTCTCAGTGAGGTGCATAATGTATACTACTGAGACACACTGGGACAAAACACAAAGCATTCCTTCAAGTTTTCTTGTGTACACTCATTCTTGCACAGGATTACCATGACGACTCTTTCTAGAATCAATGGGGTTACGTGATAAGTTCTCAATTAAAATCTTACCTGTTCTAAATGATTCTTTGCACCACCTCAGTTTGAAGAAAACAAAGTTTAATTTTAATTGGACAAACACGAGGACAAACTAATGGCTAGTTTAAGTTGAACCAAGATCAAAGTCTATTGCTGCTGTTTTAAAAGAGCTTCACTTCCTTCATTTTATAGTAATTATTGCAAACACCATTTTTCAAACGTCTACATCACTGTCAGTTTTGACTTATGCAATCATTTAAAGATAATTCTCTGTTTATTTGCGAGTGCAAATATTGACATCAGCTCGTGGTTGTACTGCTTCTGAAACCAGTGACAATTCCAGCAGGAATATCATAATATTTCTGCTAGAGCAACTGTGTAATGTGAAACTAATGGTAAGGTTTATTAGTTTGCATTTACATGAACCACTGTGACAGCTTTGAAATTGTTGTTGTTTTAAGACGGCAGTAAAATACATTTTTGTCTTGGTCTTGCTCTGCCCAGCCATCAGCTCATCTATCCAGTTAGAGTTAATCTCTATGAACCTACTGACACCTGGCACTAAAATCCGTCCTTAACTTTCAAATTTATTAAATACAGGTGCTAAATACGGCTGTAAATGGCTTCAGTGTGCATTGAAAACATTTTCACTCAACCCACCTTAGGAGGTGGTCTGGGTCTCTTTTTATATGCAAATGTTTGATAGTCTGAACACAGTCTGTTCTGAGCCCCACTGTAGGATGTCCTACTGAACTGGCGTGATGCCACACAAGCAGCAGAGTTGTTGCCTGGACGTCTTGGGATAAAGAACAAAAAAGCCCACTATACCTGCTGGCTGGTTTAGGATAATTAAACATCCATGCTGGGGAATATCCTGAAGATATGGCTTTTTTCTTTTCTTTTTTTTTTCATCTAACAGCTTTAATAATCTGTTTATTCTTCTCTAGGACTTCTATTTCTTTTTGTTTTTAATGTATTATCTTTGAAGTGTTGTTTCTCTGCAACTTCTTCTTTCGCTGGAGCTGTAATAAACCCAATTTTGCCCCGGGACTAATAAAGGATTCTGATTCTGAACCTTTCTCAATAAACTTTCTGTTTTGTCAGGATTTTATTCATCAGAGTGAATTGCTGCGATGCAATGTGTTAAGTTTCTTTAGTTCTGATTGTTTTTAGAGCTGATTAGACTCACTGTGGTCACTGTAGGCTTTAATGTGCTGTGTCAATTACAACACAATAGACAGAGAATTATTTCACATTATAGTCATCTAATTAAATACGGTGCTAATATTACAGTCACAGTGATGTGTAAAAAAAAAAGCAGCTGCAGCACTGTGCAGTGGATTTTTCATGCTGCATCTGTAATTGGGAGTATTGGGAGTTGTGTACTGAATACCGCCAAAAAAATGCAACTCAAATGACTCTGAACTGCGTTAAAGTAAAAAATATTGATAGAGCTCAGATGTCTGAATGTATTGTAAATCTTACAGAGACATCAGCAGACCTGCCATCACACTGTTGCTCATTGACAGCCCACTGTGCGAGGTAGCTGCGTGTGTATCTGCATGCAGAGCATGTGATTGACATCCAATCGCTAAGACTAGTGGGGAACGGACTTTGCTGCCAGGTGTGAACACTCTCAATTGGAGCTGTCCACTTGCAGCTGAATCACCCAAGAAACATGTTAGTGCCAGGTCTGAACAGGGCCTTTTTCTCCAAACTGAGCTTGTTCAAACAGCTATCTGCAACAAAGAAGGTATTAATTGTTAAGAACATTTACAGAGTTTTAAAAGCTTTGAATTGTCCCTTTTTTAATGATGTTTCTTTTTTGACATAAGTGTTTGTGTAGGCCGGCTTTCTCATTCACTGTGTCTCCTGTCAACCCAGGAATGGCCTATTAGTGGTGGAAACTGGGGTCAAGGCACACAAAGCTACTCAGAGATCATCATCACTGGGTGAGACACTCCTGAATTTCATTAGTTTTATCATCATCATTCTGCTGTAATTACTTTCACCTCAACTGCTCTGTCAGCTTGCCTCAGCAAGAAAGGTTTTTCTATTTTTTTTTCTTCATGTAATCAAGTCAGGTGCACTTGACTCCATTTTGATGTTTATTATACTGCAATGACCTGTCAACAAAGGGCAAAGCAGCGTTTTTATAGCAAAACACACCAACTGAAGAGGTGACATTGAATTATGGACAAAGCAAGAGGAAGCTCTTGCTCCTCTCCTCTGCTTTCTCTTCAGTCCTTCATGTTGTATTACTATTCTGACCAGGTTTCTGTCTCTCCAAGACTGCCAGGGAGTTAGCTGCCTGTCCATTCAGCTGAGTTGGCAATAAAAATACAAGAAATATCTGCAAAGAAAGTAAAAATAACTTTATGCATGACCTTTTTGGATTCAAATATTTAAACTTTTGCCACAAAGAGCCCAGTGGAGCCTCGTGTTGTGTGATATGTAACGGCATCACTGGATGTGCATTTACAACTGATTACCTTTTGGAATCAACTAGATTAAAGCCACAGCCAGTTGACTTTAGCAAACACAAACATGGTTTTAACACAGGGAATTTTACAAATAAGCTAAATTTTTGGCGTGGCAGTTAATGAGAATCAATTCCAGCACATACTTGGAGTGCTAACGGATCGCATGAGATCCCGAGATGGAAATGTTGCATATGATTAAGAATAATGTTGTTTTCGGTAGTTTTCCTTCATTTTTTTTAAGACAAAATGATCTTAGCACCACTAGAAGGTCAAACCTCCTAGAAGATAAAAAACATAAATATGTTTTTTTTAATATATACTTTAAATGTCTGGTTGCAAATGATGTGGAACAGCAAAATAATCAAAATAATCAAATGTTATCAATTGTAGAATCTTTTGGAACTTCATAAAATGTTTCATAGTGGATGCTTTTGTTTCCTCATATATAAATCTTATTTTTATTCTTATGCTGAAAAACACCGCCCTAAAAGTTACAATAACTCCTCACATATTTAATACTTATTTTATAATATATAATTTTTTTTTGTTTGTTTTTTTCCAGGCATGCTGATGGAACAGTAAAGTTCTGGGATGCTTCTGCAAGTAAGTTACTTTTACTAACTTAAAGCTTTTTTTTTATCTCTATTTGCTTTGACCGAGGAATAAGACATGACATTATGAGCTTTTGCTAAACTGAGAGGCAGAACAGGGACATTATGAATGAAACTTTGCCACAAATTAAAACTTAATCTTAGTTCCTGCCCAGGAATATCTACATTCTCTTATGTAAACAATGGAAATAAAGTAGTTGTTGATTAGATTTTAACTCACAGCCTCATTTAGCTTTAATTTCTCCACATCTCCTGTATCTTCACACTACAACTGACCCTTCCCTTCATTCTCCTCTCTGCAGTAATGCTCCAGGTGCTCTATAAGCTAAAAACAGCCAAGGTATTTGACAGGAACCGGTCTAAGGAGGACAAGGGCAACACAGAGGTGTCAGACGAAGATCCTTTTGCCATTCAGATTATGGCCTGGTGCCCAGAGAGCAGGATGCTCTGTGTGGCCGGCGTGTCGGCCAATGTTCTCATCTACCGCTTCAGTAAGCTGGAAGTAACCACCGAGGTGGTGCAGGTGGGTCTTGATTCATCCTTTCTTTTCTTTTTTTTTTTTTTTTTCAAGATTTTATTTTAAGTCCATCACCAGACATTTTGTGTTTGTTATGATTTGCTGTTACCACTCACTTCCTATCCAGCTTAATACACACACACACAAATCTGGCCAGTCAAAAGCAGTATGGTTGCCATGCCAACAGACAGCAGTGAACAAGCAAATCTAGACCAACATTATAATCTTCTTTTATAGCAACCGAAGTGTTAATGGCAGTGCAATGAGAGTCTGTGTTTAGTGGAATAAAGACAAACGCAGTTAATCTCTGAGACTTTGCTCACAGCTCCTATATTAAGTGTGACAATCTGCGCCTACATCCCTAGCTTCTGCCGCTGAGATTTTAATCATCATGCCCAGCATGATACTTTTTTTTTTTAAGTCTGGCTGTAGTTTTCGTACTCAGCAGCTGTGGTGTTGCAGCACCTGTCTGAACTGTGATCTCTTGTCAGTCATACAGCGTGTGGGCAGCGCTGCAATGTTCTTTAGCTAATGCCCCCTTTTTTGAGTTCGGAACAGTTTGTCCTAAACATTTATTCATGAATTATTTCACTCTGAGTCCTGCGGTGTGGATCAGGACAAAATAATGTGCAGGTAGTTGGTGCCTATTAGACAAAAACTCTCCGTTTTGCACGAGGACAAATGTCTCCTTAAATTTGCAGGAGTGAAGGCAGAGAGGCAATCTGAAGAAGGGCACTGATCACTCTTCACTCCCACGTGTCAGTGGGGCTAATGAGACTGACAAAATGCAAAAGAGAAGAGCTTATGAGCATTGTGTGTGAGCTCAGGAGTTTGCGAAGGCGGAGGTTGCAAAAGGGGGAGCCTGAAGGAGGATTTTGAAGGAATATTTAAGCATTAGAGGACCTCTTTGACTTGCAGCCTGCCCACACACAAAACACACCAAACAAATCCAATTCATCAAAGCTATGCCATTCGCTGTCGCATTCTTTCCTGGATAAATTGTTGTTTCTCCTTTTATCCTGAGTTCTGTCTCCTCATTTACTGGTTTGCCAATACCTCCTCTTCTCTGAGCGTCGCTGCGTGCACATCTGTGTGTGTTTACAGCTACTGGAGGTGCGAATGCAGTATGAGCTGAACGAAACGGAGTCTCCAGATGGCGGAGGTGGTGGGGGCGAGCAGACGTCGGCACATCCCACCCCCGGTGCCTCCCCGCAGACGAGCGGCCCGCCTTCACACCCGTCCACCAGCAGCAACAACTCTGACGGAGGCAACATTCCCTGCCTCAAGTATGACACACACACAAACAGAGGCACTTGCATGAACTTTCAAAAGCAGCAAGCATACACACACACACACGCACGAGTCTTGCTTTTAGCCTCAAGCACACTTGTATAGAGTTAGTCAGCGCCTGAAACATTCTCAGCCAAAACCTTCCCATCATCCCCCTGCAACCACTCATGCCAGACTCTCCATACACAGAGCTGCCTTAGCAGCTGCACCACTTGTGCTTTTCCTTTTCATGTTTCTCTTTCTCATTCCATATTGTGTTCTTCTTCACAGAGTGCGAAGTACTCCTTTGAAGCAGTCTCCAGGTTACCAGGTAGATTTGGTGGTCCAGTCAGTGTGGGTGAGTGGAGAGCCTCCTCAGCCCATCACCAGTCTGGCTCTGAATTCCTCCTACAGCCTGTAAGTGAACACATTGTAGCATTTCAGTCAACTGAAAGTATTTTTCTGGAAATAATGGCACTGGGATCTAACTATGTTTTACCTTTTTATTAAGCAGTTTGCTAAGTACTATTTAGTACAAAATTTAGAAAGATGTTTTTCTGAGTTTTTATATCCTGTTTCATTAACGTCTCTTTCTCTCTCTCTCTCTCTCCTTCTGCTTCTTCGGCTCCCTCTTGTTCTGTCGTTGGCCTCCAGGGTGGTGTTTGGCAACAGTAACGGTCTGGCAGTAGTGGACTACGTCCAGAAGACAGTAGTACTCAATTTGGGAACGGTTGAGCTTTACGGCTCCAATGACCCCTATCAGAGACAACCTCGGTCTCCAAGAAAAACACGACAGCCTTCAGGAGGTAAAAAAAACAACTTACCTTAACTTCCTTATGCACAGTCACAACAATTATTAGGACGTTTTAGATGTCTGTGCACCAAACATGCAGTTTAATTTCAATATAATGTTAATATGACACATGTATAAGCTGAGTAAGACTAAACACAATTTTAAGTTCGACTTTTTTTTTCTTTTTAGATGTGCTTTAGTCTAAAGGCCAAATGAAACCCAGAGTAAAAAGTGCACAGCTTTTATAAATTATTATATGTCATTGTGTCAGCCATGACCATGTAAACAGTGGCTCTCGAAAGAATTTGATTTTAATTTCCATTTTGCATTTTTCTTCCATCAAACAGCAAGTTTAGGTTTTCATTAAACATGACGACTTATTGGCACTGAAGCTTTAATCCCAGGTGAACGGTCCCTGATCTAATCTGTAATCTGATCCAAATATGAGAATCAATCAAGTACAACACACTGCATTTAAGAGGATGCTATTCAGGCATAATTCATGAGACTAATACATGACAAAGCACTTTAATAACAGGAAGTACTTACTCTTTGAGCTTTAAATGGCGACGTCTGATTATTGGTCTCACTTTGTTTTAATTTTGTTTTTCAGCTTTTAGTCTTACGTACTTTTTTGCAGCCCATTCTCTTTTCACACGTGGCCAATAAAGCTTCCAGGATGCGTTGAGCGTGGACACACTGCCATCTTGTGTTAGACAACAGCGGTGCAGCTACATGGCAGCGTTACAGAGTCATAGCACTGCACCTCCCATATGTTTTATTGATATATTTCTAATGTGTGTGTGCAGATGCTGAGAGATTACTCTTTAATATGATGATGGCATACACATTTATGCAGATCAAGTGTTTCACAGACAGAAAATACACCTTCATCTCCAGGGTCCCATAAAACACAAGAATATGTGAGTGTAAATACATGAAGGGCAATTAATGTCACTGACTTGTGAGCAGTGGGCTGGCTCGTATCAGAGCTTGGCAAAAGTGATCTGTAATCAGCTGTCCTGCTGCGTTTCTGAGCCAAAAAAAGCACTGCTGGCTGGTTGGCCCTCTGCCTCACAGGATAATGTCACACAAAGCAAAGCAAAAACATGTTGCAGTTAAAGGCCTAGCATTCCTTGAAGGAATTCATATTGCCCTTTAAAGCCAGAGTTTTAAACTAAAATCATCTTGTGCTAAAAAGAGATGGATTTGGATCTCCAAATCAGCTGTAGATGTACATCCAATGATTCCTTTCTGAGAGTTTCTTTAAAATTCATCCAGTGGTCATGAACACTCACACTCACAAGCCAAAACATTATCACCAAATATTTCAGCCGTCTGAAATAATCGGTTCCCCCTCTGAAACACAGGACAAAAATAATTTACCAACAACTCCTTACCTGTGTTTATTCCTCTGTATTATGATATTATTAGCACATTTTATTTTTAAAAGAATTATGTTTTTTGTTTTTTAATGAGAAATATTTGCCCCTCTAAACAATTATGTTAATAGATAAGTCATTATTTACGGAGACACAGGGGGAACCATATCTGATGGGGGAACGTGGCTCGACGTAACAGCAGCAACTCGAGCACATTGCTGCCCCCTATATGTCAAGAGGACAAACAATACCTTTTCTGTTCAAATTGCCAACCCGCCACAGTGGCGTGTGTGTTGATGAAATTCACCCGCCACTTCAAATATTTACCCACATTTGGCCGGTGGCGGGTGCTAATTTCCACCCCTGGTTTCAAGTTGTGATGTCCTCCACAGGTCTGTGTGACATCAACGAGGGCTCGGCCACATCGGAAGACCGCTGCAAGTCCCCCACTTCAGGTAACCTGTTCTTCAGTGTCTTATTGAAACAAAAACTAAGAAAAGCTTTGAGCTATCCAAATATGAAGCCCAAACAGTTATTGAGTGGGGGAAAAAAATCGTACACAACAATGCAAGAAGTGTTAGGAATGAAGATTAATGTTTCAAAGGAGCGCCTACTTTCTTTTCAGACTCTTTTTTTTTTTTTAATTGTTGCTCATTAAACCAGAACTATGTGGAAGAATTTCTTTTACCGAACCATAAAATTACCTGACTGTCAATTTCATTCTGCCTCAGCCTTTTAGAAATGCACTGTTTGAGTTTAATGCCACGGGTTTTTGAGCGCATTTTCCCATTTCCATGCACGCCCCTCTTATACTTTTCGGAGTTCAACAGACAGTAATAAATATTCTTTAATCTCACTCAGTATCCTGGAAAATGAAATTATAGACTGTAAACATTTCCAGTATCTGTAACGTTAATTCCATGTGATCGAAGAGGCATAAATACATGCAGCCGTAAACTAAAACTCTGGTAGAGAGATGCATTCATTTGCATTATTTGATCATAAGATGAGCCTATTTGAATAATTGTGAACAATATTTTACAGTCTAATGCATTTGATTTCTTTCTAGGATTATGTGTAATAACTCTTGATTTGGATTTTGTGACTTTGTTTAGTTGTGTGTCTGAGAATGTTTAATTCAAAGCTGTTTTTTCCAAATGCATTATCATATTAAGCAGTTTTCATATGTTAATTCCCAGATGAAAACAAACAAAGTACATGAGGCTCAAACAATTTTCTTGTGTTTTGCACAAGTGAAATGCTACGACCCAGATTCATCTGATTATGAGTAACTTGGCATTAGTGTCTTTAAAAAAAAAAGAAAGAAAAGGGGAATCTTTTAAAAAGGTCAGATAAAAATCAGATCTCAAAATCTGCTGGCTGCTGTTTCCAGGTGTGATTTCAGTCCCGACCCCCTGTCTGGTGCCATCAGACGGTGTCTGCTTTGCATTATTCATGGGATAGACAGAGATAAGGTGCTTAACAGCAAAAGCCCTCCGTCTTAACTAGTCATTTAGTCCAGGCCGAAATGTTTCTTTCTCTCTTTTCGTGGTGGAGTGTGCTGAAGAAATCAGAGAAATGCATTTAAATAGAAGAATTTGCAAAACGACAAATCAGTTCTAGTTCAAGGATACTGTCTATGTATTTACAAAGATACATCAGATAGCTTTATTTACATTTTAAAAATTCTAAATTATCTTATTTTTAAATTGTACAATTTCTTAGTTTAAACATTTATGTTTCCTATGTTCCATTGTGAATAAAATATGGGTTTATGAGATTTGCAAATCATTTCATTGATTTATTTACAATATTATACAATGTCCCAACATTTTAAGAATTGGTGTTGCAAGAGCCAAACACTTACATGAGAAATATCATAAAACCAAATGTATGTAGTAAAATGCATATATAAATATGTTGTTTGTTTTGGACTTACAATATCCATCCAATTGCAATACTAATGAACTAATGATAATCTGCCCAGTTTTAATAGGTAAAAAGTATCACCCAAATATGCGTATCCAGCACTAAGATGATTTGTTTTTATTCACTTCGTTTTAAGTATGTATTTGGACATGCATGTCCTCTGTCATCCGTTAGGGGGTGCTACAGCACATTCTGCACCACTGCTTCTAACGGCCCTCAATCAGCCATAATATCCCTGTCAAGAGTGTGCGTTCTCTTGGAACTCTTCATCAGAAAACCATGCGCTGGAGTCAAACCCGTGTCCTGAGCCAACTTCACCAAAAGGCTGTTTTGATGCTCAGGAAAATCCAATTTATTAAGGGTGTTTCTAACTGTACATTTACTGTACTTTACTCCCCCTCCCCCCCAACACCCTCAAAAGTGTTGATGTCACACAGCAACCTTCAACAGTTCTACAATGGAGGTGGTAGAGGAGGTAAGATTGGCCCAAAGCTTCCATGAAAAGCTCTGTTGGCGAGACCGATGTGGTCCACATTTGGTACCCCTGTTTATCTTTTTGGTTTTGTTTTTTCCCTTTTGTGGTGAAGAAACCGTCCCTGTCCTTTTTGTGTCTGTAGTTACAGCAGCCACAGTGGGAAGAAATAGATTAGAGAACAGAAAATATCTCAAGGTTAGCCTCCGTTCCACTAGCTTTTGGTTCCCTACAAGCTTAATTAGAAATATAAGTTGATTTTATTTATGTAAATTAAGAAAGTGCTTTTTACATGATATTTTAACACAAAACAAACCTAAAATACGAATGTGAGAAGACTGAAAGTTCTTGGAGCAGAGGAGAACCTGTACGGAAGGTGGGATTACAGCTGTCTTTAGAAACCTTAGCTGTTTGCTACAGAGATTGCATGCTACTTGTATGTAGCACAGTTGTCAGACTGTAAATGTGTTTGCGTTTGATCTGTGTCCTGGTCGTCTATAATATGGTATGAAAGCACAGAGCAACTCATTTGTCCAACTATGTTTATGTGTACCTCCTCTTCTGTGTTGATAAATCCTATAAATTAATTATTAAACTGTTGGGATGAGGTTTGTACAAGTCAGTAACTAAGAATAGAACATCATCATATGTACTTGTAACAATTTTTTTTTTTTTGCTCAGACCTGAAAACACATTAAAACCAGATTGTTAAATGCTTTAACATCACTCAGTTGTTCTTATCAATAAGAACTGTACTTAGAAAAATGATTTCTATTAAAACATTCTGATTATTGAAAAGATTAACTCTTTATTTTAGCTCTGACTTACCCAAATTTTGGAGAGAACATCTTGGTTGTTTTTAGTGCAAGGAAAAACTTGTTAAAGTTTCTGAAATTTAGTGTCTTCGCACCATTACCAGTGTAGCTTTGTAGTTCTCAACATCGCTGATCTAAAACATCTTCAAACTTCCACAGGTCCATAAAGGGGGCAAACAAAACTTTAGGTTACTGTCGTAACCCCGGTTCCCTTTCATAGCATTCGTTTTGTCTCACTTTGGGAACGAAAATATACTGACACCCATATAGCTCAGCAGGTCACACGTTACATGCCAGCTATTCAAAGCAGTTAGTCACAGTTCTCTTTAGCACTTGGTGCTACACTGAGTACTGAATGAGCCGGCCATGATGCCGTGACATCAAGTTTGTAAAACCGAGCAAATGTGCAGCTGCACAAATCACTGCAGAGATATGCTAGCCAGAGAATCCCTGGCTAGTGTTGGTGAGGTATTTGGGGGGGAATGCATAAAGCAGAGTGGGCGAGTGCCTCCACCTCCTTTACATTCTCTGCAGAAGTCTTTCTTTTAAGTAAAAAGTATTACAATTATTAAATCAATTAAATGATCAAACCAAATATATTAAATAGAACATAATAAAAATGTTTTGTGTTGTTGTTTTGGATGGTATAGTGTTGCATTAACACACTAATGTAAATAACCAAAACTCCTAATTATCATTGGAGGATGTAATATATTAATGAGTGCATGACGAGTCTGATTTTATATAATTGTATTCTTTTTTTATTGAGGACAGAGAAAATATCTCTGGGCTTTTTTTTTTTTTTTTTTTACTGTCCTTTGTTTTCACACTTGCAAAAAAAAAACAAAAACTAAAATGTAAAATGTTTCAACAAGTACTCCAAAAATTTAACTTGCAACAATACTTGAGTCAAATTTAACCATCTTTTCTCACTGTCACTGTCTTCTTCCATCTCTGGTGTTACTTCTGACTTCCTCGTTCTTGCTGCATGCTCTTTTGGCATGAAGGACCTGAATGGCCGTGCAGTTTTTGGTCTGTCCTCTCTTTAAGGCCACTGTGCACCCAGAAGTTACCTTTTGTGTTTCGTCTGTCGCAGCATGCCTTTGACGCACACAGGGTTGCCTCTATGTTCTTATGTGAAGCATTTTGGCTCCTCTGGTCCCCTCGAAAAACCCAAAACAAAACAAACAAAAGAAAAAAAAAACCCTTGGCTTTTATCCCACTTTTTTTCCAGTTTATTTTATTTTATTTTATTTTTTTGATGAGCTTTTGCCCTGTGCACAGTCCTCGCTCAGTGCTGGCTCCTTGGCTTTGCATGGCACCGTGTGTTAGCTTAGATGTGTTTGTAAAGAGGGATGTTCTCTTTTTTCCAGCAAAGATGTCACGGAAATTAAGCTTGCCTACTGAGCTAAAGCCAGACTTGGGTAAGCCTTGACTTCGTGTCTCCAAACAGTTTGTGTAAAAAAATGCAGTTTTGCTTTTTCTTCACTCCGACTGGACCTCCACCACATTCCACTGGTCCAGTTTTATCTGGTTATTAGTCTCAAAATTGGCAAGCTGTGCAGATGTTCTCCTGAGTTTGCATGAGTCAACAGTAGCACTGATCTGATCTGAATTGAAATTTATTGAGCTAATTCAAATTGTTGGAGTTCAAATCCCACTTCTTTATTTTTTTTTATTTATTTCTAAATATTTTCAACCATCGTGGGTGTTTAAATAAAAAAAAAAAGGTCAGTGGTGCTAATCTTTGCACACCCTTTTTCACTTTAAAGCTTTCTGTAATTTTTGCAGCTTTCTGTTTCTAATCTGTTCTTTACATATTTTTTTCTTTCTCTGTCCAATTGAGTCTTTGCATATAAAGTCTTTTTTTTCCTATATGACTAAAACTTTTCTCTAATGTAGCAGAAATGTTGGATGGAGCGTGGATGGATGTCAAGACATTTAGTTGTATATTTGTAATGTTATAATTACTTTTTACTTTTAAGTGCCATCAGAATACTGTTTGAAGTTGGGTCATTTTTGGTGACGTATATAAAAGGTTTATAGGGTCACATGATGCTGCTTTGCTGGAAGTTTAAAGCAAAAAAAAGAAAAAAAAGATTTCCAGAGCATAAAGTAAACCAGCCATGTTCATCTCTTTACAGTAAAAAAAAATGTCACCCAATTGCTTGTTTATCATCTCATTTTGTATGTAGAGTTCAGTGTTTTTGCAGGTGCTTTACCTCTCTTTGTTTCCCTCTTACTGTCCTCCTGTCCGTATGCCCTCCGCGGGGTGCCAACCCTTTAGACCACCGGGACAACTCCTTCAGCCGCTCGCGCTCCTCCAGCGTCACCAGCATCGACAAGGAAGCACGAGAAGCCGCCAGCTCCTTCCACTTCTGTGAGAGCTTCGCCCGGAAGGGGGACAGCACCCTGACCCCCTGTCTCTATGTGGGTACCTCCCTGGGGACTGTGCTGGTCTTGGCGCTCACGTTGCCACCTGCTGGTGAGCAGCGGCAACTGCAGCCAGTTATCATTTCACCTACAGGTGGGTTCAGATATTTTTTGAAAATATGATTTTCTTTATTAAAAGACATAACTATGTCCTTACCTGAAAACAGAGATTCCTACAAAATCTCATGAATACTATTGTTGATGTTGTAACTAGCAGGAGCAAAAGTGGGCTTGTGCTTAGTAGACTACATGATTGTTTAGCCAAAATCTGTTTTTTCGAGTTTTTAAAAATGCGTCTCATTTAGAAAAGAGTAAAGAAAAGGCTGTTTATTAAAAATGTCACATTGTGCCGTTTTAAGTTCAAAGGTAACAATTCTAAAATTGGTATTTTTATTGTGTTTGCTGCAAAATGTTGAGTAATGTCACAAACAACAGCATGAATCTGTGGAAAAGGGTTTTTAAATCCACTGGGACTTCTTGTTTCATTCACCAGGCATGTTGGTGCGGCTGAAGGGGAGTGTCTTGCGGATGGCGTTCCTGGACTCCGCAGGCACCCTGCTGCCGTCTGCATTCGAACCCTGGTATGAACCCAACGTTACAGCAGATGGCGAAGAAAGAGAGAAGGTCCGTAAGCGCCGGCCTGTCTCTGTGTCACCCACCACCTCCCAGGACTTCAACGAGAGCCAGTTCGCTGTGATTTGCTCAGAGAAACAGGCCAAAGTCATTTCCCTTCCCTCCCAGACCTGCATCTATAAACACAGCATTACAGAGACCTCCTTCATTTTACGGGCAGATGTCGTGCAGATGAACCAAGGCGTGTGCGTGGCTTGTTTTTGTGCCAACGGCCACATTATGACCCTCAGGTAAGAAACATAACAATCTGAACCTCAGGTCAGAAATAGTCCTTAATAAAATGTATTCATCAAGTTCTGTTGGACGTGATGAATATTTAAGCAGCTTTAAAGTGACTTTGCTTTACCTTATTGACTAATCTTAAATGAAAATATCATTCTGAAAGCCACTCATGCAGTTTCTACAGATTTACTGTAGGTTTGGCAACATTGCACACAGACAGACACCAGGTTGGTTTTCATGCAGTATGTGGCAGGGTATGATTAAAGAGGGGTGTATTAGTGTGGTGTTTGTCCTCATCAATCTTTATTTCCCAGCAGTGACAGAGACAGAACAGCCATCCATATGGGTGTCTGACAAAGCAAAGATGTCCAGCTGTCTCCCAGTCAGCGTGCGTGTCTGTGTATGTGCGGGCGTGTTTGTTCTGAAGGATTGGTGCTTGAAAGCTGTCCTCAAGAGTTTCAGGAGATTAAAACATGTTACATACAACATTGGCAGAGTTGTTTATTGTGATTAAAACGTGAAATCCCAGCTCTGCAGTTCTCACTTCAGCAGCTAAAGTGACACAAACAAAGATTGAAGTTCTGAATTCAGATGATTTCTCTGTCTCCTGTTCAGCGTGCCGGGACTGAGACCGCTCATGGATGTAAACTACCTACCTTTGACAGACATGCGAATAGCCAGGACGTTCTGCTTCACCAACCTGGGTCAGGCCATGTACCTCTGCTCCCCTACTGAGATTCAGAGGATCACATACAGTCAGGAGACCTGTGAAAACCTACAGGTGAGCTTTTCTATGTGATTTCACAGATGCACATATCTACACATACCCTTTGCACTCCAGAGATAGAACAGAGTTGACCATCAGTGAGCAGCAGTATGGTTTCCTATCGGAAAAGAGCTCTACAGATGCAATGTCTGCTTTAAGAAATTTGATGGAGATGTATAGAGAAAGTCAAGATTTGTATTCTAGATTTGTGAATCAAGAGAAGCATATAATAGGGTGCCAAGAGAGGACAAGTATGTAGGGGCTGTGCAGGATGTGTACAAGGGGAGTAAATGGTGATGAGATGTGCAGTAGGAGTGCAGTTTTAAGTTCAAGGTAATAGTGGGATTGCATCAGAGTTGACAGATAAGGTCAGACAGGAATCCCCATGGATGACATTGGGATCTGTAGAGTAAAGAAGTGGAAGAGAGTCTGGAAACGTGGAAGTATATTCTCGAGAAAAGAGGAATACATGTGTGTGAATGAGAAGCAGGCCGGTCTAACTGTGAAGCTGCAAGGAGCAGAGGTCTTGAAGGTGAATGAGGAAGGGTGGAGTGAAAGATGGACATGTTATGATGTACAGTTTGGAGACGGTGGTTCTACCACAAAGTCGAGAAGCAAAGCTGGAAGTGGAAGAGATGAAGCTGTTTAGATTTTCATTGGGAGTGATGGAAGTGGACAGGATTAGAAAGGAGTATATCACAGGGACAGCTTAGGCTGAGTGGTTTGGAGACAAAGTTAGTGAGGCAAAGCTGAGATGATTTGGACATGTGCAGAGGAGGGAAAGTGGACGTTTTGGATTAAGGATGTTGAAAATGGAGCAGCCAGGAGGAGGGAAAGAAAACGACCAAGGAGAATAGACATGGATGTAGAGAAGGAGGATAAGCAGAGGCTTGGAGTGACAGAGGAACATGTTAGAGGTGGGGTGAGCAGCTGAAAGAAGACAATCAAACCAAATAAATTTTTATAATTATTTTTTTTTCTGGTTAAATTTGTCAGCTTAAAAAAGCTCTCAAGTGTTATAAATAAGTATTTTGCTATTAACACAATTATACTTTCATTCCCCACCTATTTTGTTTTACCAACCTAGATATTTGTATGTGTACTTATTAAGTAAATATATTGATTTGTCTGTTATGGAAAATAAGATCTGATGACACATCTTTAAAGCCAAGGTCATAATGTCTATTCACTCATACAGCTGTGAGTGAGTTTTCTGATTCAGACCATTACTCTGACGAAGGATGGTGTCCTTATCTGTACTAATAAACACTTAACACTTTTTAAATGTTATTTATTTACATATTAGTCTCGTTATTAGACGTTCTCACCATCAAACACAGGCAGTGAGAATGTCTCACAAAGAAAGACAAGATATTTAACACACTGTATGGAAAACTAATTAATACAGAACTGTGTGTTAATGTTTCAGGAGATGCTGGGGGAACTTTTTACCCCTGTGGAAACACCAGAGGCACCCAACAGAGGCTTCTTCAAAGGCCTCTTTGGAGGAGGAGCCCAGTCACTAGACAGAGAGGAGCTATGTATGTCAGAGTCACACAGGGCAGAACTGACTTCTATAAAGTTCTTACCTTCAGGATCCAGCAACATGTTGTGTTTCCTGTGCTTTTCCCGCTTCACTCAGTTGGTGAGATAGCAGCTGGGAAGGCCTCTCGAAGCCTGGCCCAGCACATCCCCGGCCCAGGTGGCATTGAGGGGATGAAGGGGGCCGCTTCAGGCGTGGTCGGAGACCTGGCGCGTGCTCGGATAGCGTTGGACGAAAGAGGCCAGAAACTGGGCGAACTGGAGGACAGGACGGCTGCCATGATGGCCAGCGCAGATTCTTTTTCCAAACACGCCCATGACGTAAGACAGTGGTTTTTAAAAAAAAAATAAATAAATAAAAATTACATCTGGAGAAAAAGATGTCATTAAAGCTATGATGTTGTAGGAGCAAGAGAACCAGAAAGACTAAGTCTTGAGTCTACAGTGGCAAACAAAAAGATGTAGTTTCGGCTGAAATGGCATAAGAAAGAGTTGGGAAAAAAATAGATATTGTTCACTGATGCTCTTTGCCCACTAGAGAGCAGTATAGGACCAAATTCATAACTTGTTTTGATGCTAAGCAGTTTTTGTTCTCAGAAATAACAACCTATCTCTCATTATTTCCAGTATAAATGACTTTACTGACTATGCAAATGTATTAGTTATTGCATACGTAATTAACTTAAAATGCAGAAGAAATTGTTGCTGACATCAAACCTGAGCACGTTGTGCATAATTTTAACAATGTTCTTTGTTTGCAGATGATGCTGAAGTGCAAAGACAAAAAATGGTACCAGTTCTGATTAGGGACTGGGGGAGGAGCAGAGCTCTGTGGACTCTAATCTGACTGACCTTCCATCGGCTCATTTGGACTCGCTGTGACTCCCACCCATCCGTCTGTTCATTCAGCCGTCCCTCCAAGCCTTCTTCACTGAAACACTCGGGATTTTCTTCCCCAGCACAATGTCGAATACTGTTTTTACCTCAGTCTGAGGGTGGAACTGAGGGGTTGGACAGGGGAGGAGACGGACAACCTCAGAAGGAATAAATGGTGTCTTTTTTATGTTCATCTCTCTTTGTGTTCAGCCTCCCCTCCGAGGTAGCAGATTGGCCCGAGCACCCGGAGATTCCTCGTTCTCATTCGCCAAAACGTCCTTCACTGTTGCCACTCTGTGGCCAATATTTAAGTCATCAGATATGGCTGAGAATATCTAATCAAGTGACAGAGTTATTATGATAGAAAAAGACAAAAGAATTTCAATAAATCAGTATATATACATAGATCTAATAAATGTGCAATGCTGTATCTATTTGTAGACTTTTGTATGAAAGAAAGGGATAGCTCATCAAAGAGATGGATGAAGAGCGTAAAGACGAAGGGGGCAGCGGTGGTGAACCATAAGAAGAGCTGCGACTGTGAAACCTCCACTATGCCACAAGTCACAAGGATAAAAGCAACTCACACTGACGTGCGCTGGGTATTTCATCATCTCGCTCCATCTCGAAACTCTCCTCTGTGTCCGAGGCTTTCATTTTGTTCCCAACAGAGTGATTGTGAAGAGAGAGAGAGAGAGAGAGAAAATATAAAAAAAAAAAAAAAAAAAAAAGTGTGTTCCTCTCGTCATCCATCCGATTATTGTTTGCCAGGATAATATTTTGCTCTGTATTATTGGAAAAATTATTTTTCTAAGGTTGTGAAAATGGATATTTGATTTCTTAACTGTTTGCGTGACTTGCCTAACAACACAGATCGCTTTCTTATGAAAAGGGCTGGAATCTATGAGGGCAAAGATGTAAAAGGAACATTGGAACTTTTTCTTTTTCTAAAATCAAGAACATATGTCCTGCACAAAATTACTGCTGACCTGAAGTAATTCATTAATTGACTTCTCTGATGTGACGCTAACTGCAACAAAGCTTCTGATGTCACAAGCCTTTACGATTTGGCCGAGTCTGAGCGTGTGGCTGTATACTTGATAAAATCGGCGTTACGTACAGTATTCTTCTTGCCACGTTTGTTGGGAATTCAGGAGTTTCCAAATTCTCCACATTACTAATGTGCTGACTTGCATAGAGCTCTTAATAGTATTTATTTATCAGAAACTGGAGTGCAATATTTGAAAGATAATGTTCTGTGGCGTTTTTGTTTTTCTGACAGACTGTGTGAGAAAAGTGTGGATTCTTATCATTTAATCGAGCAATGGTCCAGATCTTTTAAAGTGGGGTTGTGTGGAAAAGTTATGAACATTTAATATCCAGCCTGATGTACTTAGCTCTTTAAACAGCCTCAGGTTGGAGAAATAGAGTTTAATTCTGACTTCACTGACTAGCTAATGGCTAGTCCGAGCAGGGTAAAGACCAAAGAGCATTGCTGCAGCCTTAAAGCAACTTCAGTCTCACGTATTTCACAGCAATTCGTCTGAACAATTTTTTTATCAATGTTTACATCACCATTGGTTAATAATATGGTGTTCCTGCTGGACGTGCTACAGCTAGCTGCTGTTAATGCTATTTGCTCTTGCAACTAACCCTAGAGTTTTATGTAAATCACTGTGTTAAGTGAAAATGATGGAACTGTAAAGGTTTATAACTGCATTTTCAGGATATGCTCTGAATCTTTTGATATTAGAGTTGTTTTAGGACAGCAGTAATCCTCTTTCTTGGCTCCTCTTGGACTACCGGGAGCTCATCAACCTGATTGGAATGAAACTTTTTTTTTTTTTTTTCCCAAACTAAGGTCATCTAAAAAGCAATCTACAGCAGGTAAGATGTTCTTTGTTCATAACCTTTCCACAGAACCCCACTTCAAAGGATCTGAACTATCCCTTTAAGGTTTAACCATTCACCCTGATGATTGGCGTGTTTGTTATATTTGCGGTAAAGCTCACCTGTGTCGTGTCTCCGTCAAACCTTTATTTGTATATAAGTAAATAGTTTGACAATCTCTGACCAACTAGAAAGTAAACATTAAGGTTGCACAAGAAACAAAAGAGGAGACAGGCCATATTTTTTCTGACGCCAAAGAGTTGCTTTAGCTTTTCTGTTGCATTATCACCCTGGCCCTGAGTCCGGGCGCCAGACGGCACCCGGTGAGACATCAGTTCAGCTTCATACATGAAGGCAGACAGAGGATCAGGTTTAATTCAGAACTGTACTGTCTTCATTCCTCGTCACAGTTCGTGAAATGGGAAGATGTCGTGAAATGCCATTTATAGAACTCCAAGTCGTTTCAACATTTCAGCTAATCTTAAATGTTTTAGGTGATCAGTGCTGTTGGTTAATATGATTGTTTCATTAAATCCAGAACCACAATACTCCTGATTCAGTATTAATGGAATCTATGGAACGTCTGTGCGTCGGTAAGTCGGTCTCCATCTACATCAGGTGATATCATTTGATTTGTTTCTGGTAGTTCGTGTCCCAGTCTGGTCATAAAGTGTGTCCAGTTGAGTGTCTGCTAGATGACCGTGAATAAAGCTGCCAATAATCGAATAAAGATGATCAACGGCGGATGTTTAAATTCTGTTTCACTTTTCAGACTTTGCTGTTCTCTAAACTATTCGGGGTGTCCTTTGGTTCCACTGTAACGGTACAGATTCAGCCTTTTCTGTGTTCAGTGTGAATGCTGGCAGGAAGTTTTGTCTTTGAAGAAGAAGAAGAAAAAAAAAACTTCAGGAAAAAAGAGCCTGTCTCTTTTCTTTTTCCCAACTTTGTTTTGTTTGTCACTCAGATCTTCTTTTCCCCAGTGTCCTGTTTGTGTTTTTTTATTTGGTTTTGTTTCCATCTTGGAGTGGTCTGTTCGATGTGCGGTACGCAGTATTCTTACCAGAACCAACCACGTGAGGGGGTCCGGTCCGTTTGCCACATGCCATCTTCAGTTCTGGATTCTACAGTTATCAGTGGGTTGCAGTATTTTTCTCATTGTAGCCAATTTTCTTGTACAGTTTTATGCAAATTTCACATGGA
The DNA here is from genome assembly GCF_001649575.2 of Kryptolebias marmoratus. Lineage (NCBI taxonomy): Eukaryota > Metazoa > Chordata > Actinopteri > Cyprinodontiformes > Rivulidae > Kryptolebias > Kryptolebias marmoratus. Next base: position 9,810,290 of record NC_051448.1, read on the forward strand.
TGTTTATGAATTTATCTGCTGCCACAAAAAGTTTAGAAACTCTGTAGATAGAGATTACTGTGTTATGGAAAATAAAAGTGAAAATGTAGTTTTGTCTTAATTAATTATCTAGTTTCACATTTAAAGGTATAGGCTGGTCATTTTTGAAGTGATGTTCTGTAAAATAGTTATCAATAGATTGTATCTTGGCATTCTTTTACATTCTGTTTTTCAGAAATTGTTTTAATAAGCCTGAAAAATGATAAAAACTGACACTTGTTTGACTAGCCATTAGCCTAGCCTGGATGACGACTTCTGCCCTTTTTTCCATGCTTTGTGCTCTCAGAACATCACTTCTAAAAGAGCCAGACTGTCCCTCTTATATATTCCAGATATTTGGTCCACAGGATAAATAGTAAAGTTTGCAATAAAAAGTGTGAAATTGTGAAAAAGCAGCTTTTCCAATTTAACCAAATTAATTTAGTTGCTAAAAAAGTTACAATTCAAACTTTTCATGACATTTTTTCCTAATTATTTTACAATAAAAGCAACAAAATTGACATGAAGTAAAACAATTCAGTAAAGAAAATGGCAGACAAGCAGTCTTTCACAGTCAACTAAGACATCCTCCATTTAAAAATACTGGAGCTAGTTAAGCTGTTAACTTTTATTTCACTTTGCATTTTTTGTTTGTTTGTTTTGTTTAGAAAACTTTTAAAATTGCTCCAATCTCAACAAAGGGAAACATGGAGACTTATCGTCACTTAACTCCTTCAGCTGTTGTCGTAAATTAAAAAAAAACTGCATCTGTATTAATTTGACGTGAATAAAAAATACTCCCGTTTGTACACTAGAGGGCAGCAAATACACACGGAGCTTCAGTTCATCAGACCAGGTTATTAACCAAAAAGAGAAAACAAAAGACTGCTGGACAAACATGTCTGAGTCATATTAAACAGATATATTTAGTCATTTTTATTATTTAATAACGAATTGATCTTTAACAAATATCTAAATATGTAGATCTTTTCAGGCTTTCAGTTTGATGTCTTTCAATTTGCCGAATGCAGCATCTATCTGTTGAACTCTTGACTTAATGATTTGACTAAATCTGCAGTCATTTCATCAATTTCTATAACCCCAGCATTTTATTTACGTACGCCAACTACCAAAATGTATCCATTGTTCTTGTCCTTTTGACACTTAAACACGGCAGCAAACCCGCTGAAACGGAGTTGTTTGAAAAAGGTTCACGGTTACTCTGAACAACCGGATTCCAATCTCTGAGAGATGCCAAGCTGTGGAAGGTTTTTACTGATGCATGGGCTCGCACATAAAATAGTTCACTTGTTTTAACTGATTTTGCTCAGACTTGGTCCATATAGAGCAGGGAAACAAAGAAAAGACATCTGGGCAATTTATAGGAAGAGTATGAGAATAAGACGTAGCTGAAGCAGGGAGAGAAAAAGCTCAACCAAGACAAAAAAAAAAAAAGAAGATATAGGGAGACAAGAAAACAAAACAAAAATCACGGGGCTGTTTAGAGAAGATGAACTGTTGTCACTGTAAAAATAATGATTAGTCACCAACATAAACCATAAATCACAGAACATCACAGAGGCTGGTGAAAGAGTCCAGACCAGTCAACAGATGACTAACTGTGGCTGCAGAATCAAGACTTCAACAAACCAACAGGTGAGTTAAATATTGAACAAAACACTCTTCTCTGCTCTTGTTGACTCCCACAGTAAACAGCAGCCTAGTAATCCTAATATTTTCCAGACAAGAACTCTGTCAGAAAACACCAACCGTGCAGCTCATAGCACGTCAAAGAGCTTCAGCTGCAGTATATCCAAGGTATAATGTCTACATGTACAAACGCTTTACATCCTGAGTCGACTGATGAAGTCAGCGGCTAATCATGAACTAATTTTCTTTGATGAGGCAGGGTTTGATCTCGGCAGGGAGGACGTGTGATCAGAAAGGCTGACGCTTTAGGTGAGAAAGACACAAACACCTCGATATATTCCAGCATCTCAAGTGGTCCCTTCAGCCCTGAGCACATCCTTCGTGAACTTGTTGATGTTTGAGTTCAGGCTCTTTCCTAGTAATATAGTTAAAGAATGAAATATGCCAAAATTGAGCTTTAATCTTTTTGTTTCTTATTATTTCTTACCATTCTGAAGAAATGGTTAAAGAAAGCCTCATTGAAAATAGAGCTATTGATTTCAGGCTGAAGGAATGAAGCAGACTGATTGAATGCTGCCTTCTTTGTGGCTCACTAATCATCAATCTAACTAAAAGCAGATATATTATACTTCAAATACTGGATAGACCGTGTGGCTGCCTGGAGAACATGGCCTTGAAGATTTATAAACAAAATCAATATTTAAAATCCACATCTGTTTTGAAGTATTGGGGTTGAAAATAACCCTATCTGCTACCCTGCCCTCTCAAACATAATGACCGAGAATCATTAGTGAGCTATCATCTCGTTTTTGTATAAATGTCCAAACAGACAAAAGAGTGTAATCTTTTTTTTTTTTTTAGGGTAATTGCTTGTTTTTTTTCCATCTAAGATGAGCTTCTGTAGCCGTGGGAGGTTGAAGGGTAAATTAAGGTGAGAGTGGAGCAGACACAAAGGGAGCGGGGCGGTGCAGGTGAGGGGGAAAAACATGTTGTTTTGTGCAATTTGGCTGAAACTAAGAAGAGAAGGTCACTGGGCAGAAATGTTTGTTGATGCATACTGTTTGAACTACTGACTGAGTGAGAAATAAGGTCAGGCGATCCAGAGCCTGGCATACAGCTCAGCACATGGTACGTCAGTGGGACTGTTGCCGTGGTGACGGGAAACATGAATGACCCGAGCCGTGTCGGAGCCGCAGGAATCACAGAGACGCCCGAAAGGATGAATATGGGTTTCAGCTTGATTTCATGTGTTCTTTTCTGTTGTTGTTGTTTTATATCTTCTCAAGGCTTTATTAATATGGCTAAATATGTTGTTTTAATATGAAAGAGTTTTCTGTTTCAAAGCTCAAATATGATCTAGTTAGCCAACATTAGTTTTACTAATGCACAAAAGCAATTTAATTTGCTGGTTTTAAGTGCTTAAACCTTGTTCAAGATGCCTTTCCCTAATATTTTTTGTCTATGTTCGGTAAAACAGGCAAAAAAAGTGCATTTATTTTTATTTTTATTTAGAAGCTTATACTCTGAGGTCAGTTTTAATGTCTAAATAAAATGTATGACAGTGGATTAGTTTTACCTTGCTTCTGTAGCCTTTTTCAAATTAAACTCAAGCACAGAATCAGACTTCTAATAGAAACATGTAAATAACACAACACCAAGCATCCGTTCTGTTTGATGGGGAGCAGCTTGTCTCTACATCGTTTACAAGTGTTTGCCATCAGCCCCCGCATGTACTCTTTTGTGTTTTAGCTCGTCTCAGTTTAATCATGGTGCATTCAAATGCTTTGACAATAACTGAATAAACTTGTTATGTGACATGGAAAGGCACTGGTATAGACTTAAAAAAACAAATACAACAGCATGTTTTTATTCTTTGGCCTTGGAGGGTTTTTTCTTTATTGGAACATTTTTGGTTTTGGTAAAAGGCCTTAAAAATTGCAATTCTTTAGATCATGTTTAGATAGAACCACGTGTTCACAAAATAAATATTTTATCCTTGTTATTTATGTCTCTAAAACAAATATGTAACTGAACAAATTACAGGATTAAAGCTGGTCTGCAGGTAAGTAAGATTTTAAAACGTCTCAAATTAGTTGATTGACGTGACACAACAGCTGTCAGTTGACTCAATCACAAGTATTTTAAAACCTTTGAGAAGGTTATTTGACATAAAATGTAGCAGTTTTTCAGTCAGCTGTGTGTGTGTGTGTGTGTGTGTAAACCAAATGAGATGTTTAGATTGTAGGATAGAAAACTGAAAAAAATGCCTTAAAAATGCCCAAACTTGGGATCTTAATTCCTTCAAATTCAGGAGAGCGAAGCAACTCATTTAGTCCAGAGAAAGTGGGTGAGAAACGGTGACTTTTGAAACCATTAAAAAAGATATTCTGCAGGATATCGTCCTCCAGTTCTGAAAGTGTCTAATGTCTACATTAGTTTTGCCTTTTAAATCCTGTATATATTTATTAACATTTCATTCTGTGGACTCATGAGATCATCTGTGTGTTCTTGCGGTGTGTCTACTGTCACGTTTACTGCCATATTTCAGGTAGTTTTAACCTTTTTCATACATTGTGCCATTGCTTATCAGGCAGCTCATTTAATGGCAGATTTGTTTTCATTTTTCATATAAAATTGATTCATGAACTAATGTTTCTGCTTTGATTATACCTTGTTAAGATAAATGGAAAGTGTGCTCCAGTCCTGAGTGTCTGTTTTTAAGGACAAAAAGGGGCTGTTTAAAACAGACATGGGTGCGGTTGAATATCCGACCCTGTAATTCAAAAGTGACTCCATCTCGTCTCTTTTCTTGTTGAGGTGAAAGAGTCTAAAGGGAATGCTTCGTCGGAGCTGCCGCTTTCTCTCACAATTATAGACAACTGCTGAATGAATTTTTTTTTTTTTTTATGTCTGCAGGGAGGCATGAAAATGACAGTGTGATGGAATGCATACCAAAACAAAACTCTCAGCCTTCACGACCAGTTTCAATTTGCTTACATTTGCTTGTGAAATACCACAGGACAAATTGACACAAATTGAGATTATGAATGTGTGTGTGTGTGTGTGTGTGTAATTACAGCAGGCAGTGAAGTAAAGTTTAATCAGTCAGGTTCCTTCAGCCATGACTAAAAAATGGAAGACTTATTCTCTGAACACGGAAACGGTGCTTATGTCCCGTCTTCTGTAGACGCTGCTGAATCGGCTTCGCTTATCAACTTTGGTGCTGCTCAGAATCTTTATATGATCATAGAATATGTGTTTTTTTTTCCAATCTGTGTTTTAGATCAAATTTTAATCTTCTTATGGTAATTTTTCTTTAAAAAATCTTTCTGTCTGCGACTCCAGATGGCATACAGCATATTTATTCCAATTTGCAACTTGCTGTGTTAACTTATTCTCCTCTCATCATTAATAACTTTAGTTTTGGGGTATAAAAACTGAGCCCAAGAGCTTTAAAAAAAAACAAAAAAAAAACAAAACAAACAATACATTCTTTAAAAGGAAACAGACATCATTTGAGGCCTCTTATGCAACAATCTTTGTGAATGCATGCGTGCTTTACTTTATCAGAATGTTAAATGCTGTTAGGGAAAGTTTTTCTTTGCTTTTCTTAGAGAGAAGCTATTTGAATATGCAAGACATGCGGTGTGTCAGCACAAAGGAAATGAATCTTTCATGGCTGGTTTGAAAGCTACTGAACTGCTGCAGAGGCAAGTGCCAGATAGTTTCACTCAGTGACAGTTCTGCAATTTAATCAGCAGTTACCACAAAAAAACCTCATTCAGTAAAGTTTTTTATTTGTAAAGTTCTTAATTCATCCCACAATTGAACTTTACTACTTCTATTACTTATGGTTTTAATACTTCTGCAGTGTTGCTTTACCTTTGGTTATTATAAGATGAAAAAGAAAGCAAATATATATTAGAATCTTAAAGTCTTTTCCTTAAAAGCTGATGCACACTCATGTGGGCTACAGTCAGTGAGTAGACCATCTGGCAGACACTTTCATGCAACCTGGCTACCATAACAGATTAATTAAGGATGTTCCCCATCTGCCATCATGTGTTTGATCATACCAGGAGATCTAATCTAGAAGGTTGCACCTTATCAATGATTAACAAGAACAGCGAGATATCTATTAAGTTTTTCTGTGCGGCAACCAAAACTTGTTCAAATTAGTAAACATCATATGCACTGCAAGCAACAAATACTGTATTGTTCAGTCTTTTTTGTGTAGATTGCATCTCACCTGCTGTGGTTCTCAGAGAAATCAATAGCTAAAAATGTTCTCAAATGCTTGCACAGGTTTCCCAAGGAGACTTGCAATCTAAAGATGAAATCTTTTCTGGGAGTGAAAAGATCCATGATCTCTGCTGAGACCCACCACCACCTCAGATTTCAACTCAGCAGACATCTGTTCAAACTGGAAATGCCTGTAATTTCCCAACAGAATTTGACAGCATTTAGTTTGTACAAGCTGCAATGTTTCACACCATTGCTGGTATACCCTCAAATATTTGGTTAAAGACTATTTTTTTTATACCTTTGTAAAAGAGCCTAGCTACTAGAAAGTTGTATTTTACACTTGTAATTGGGCATTAGAGTAGAAAAATGGGAATAGTTAATAAATGGATACTTGCCTGCACTGCCTGAATGTCTCTGTAATGAAAAGTCATAAAGAACCAACATCATCAGCATTTACAGAATCCATTCATCATCCTAAACTGCATAGAACTCGAGTTCCAAAACCAGATGATGATGTGGTGTTTGGGCTTCATGTGGTATTTTCTTTTAGACAAAGCAACAATTAGCCAAGTGCTGTGCTTTGGTAAGATGGTATTAGCAGTCATTTGTAGCACTAAAGTCTGCTGTTTGCCTGACTGTGTTATGGGCATGCCATCGCCATTCAGAATATTAGATGTTGTGTCTCTGAAATCTTTTGTTGTTGGGAATTGGAGCCAGCAGGAGCTAATTTGTGGGTGTTGTATTTTTGGAACCAGAGTAGTCTGCACACTACGGAGTCTGGCCTACTCCCTGACACACTGTCATGGTGTCACATGAGCTTTTTTCTTTGAGCATGAAAAAAACAAATTACAGCTAAATGTGAAAAAAAAAGATCTGAGGTGTGTTTTTTTATTTTTAATTAGGCTGATGATCTATTTGTCTACATGGAGGGGGCGGGACTTAAAGTTGTACTGATCGAGCCCATGAGGATGCTGTTTACCTTCAGATGTTATTAACAGTGGATGGTAACACACGTGTTATCAGTGGAGTATCTTATAAAAGGAACATGAGACAATCAAGCTTTGTAAAAGGTGAACAAGTTTGACATTTACAGCAAAATGACTGAGACTCTTCAATCTATAGATCAACTCATGAATTTATTTTTGTATTTAGCAATATAATGAAATTGTATTACACTTCCTGTCTGTTTGTATTTCCTTCTGCTTTTCTTTGATCAGACTAATACAAACATACCAAGTAGTGTTCAATGGGAATTTAAAAATCTCAGTTAAATTAAAGCCATTGTGTCAGTTTGTTCAGTATGTATTAATATACTTAATGACACTGTTTGCTTTATGTTGTGCGTCTTTTTTCACACCTGAATGTTTTGAACTTTTTGAGCACTAAATGTTTAGATCATTACAACTTTAAACCACTCCTTTATGTTTTACATACTGCTTTACACTCAAAAACACATTTCATAGATTTAAAAATCTCTATAAGGTGATCTTAAAGTAATAGTTCAGACACTCTGAAATAGAGTTGGATGTTATTTTTAAGACAGCAGCAATCTCTTTTGCTTTTAGCACATTATAGACTAGCTTCTAGCTCATAAATCCAGTCAAAATAAACTATTTTTACAAACTGAGGTCATTCAAAGAGCCACCTACAACAGGTAAGATATTATTGTTCATAACCTTTCAACAGAACCCCACCCTAAAAGATCAAAACTATCCCTTTAAAGTGTGCAAATCTTTAAATCAAGATCAAATGATTTAATCAAACTGTCCATGACAGCTGCTTAAAAGAATGTTGTAAAGAAAATGGTGTTTTTAATAGACCCGGACTGCTGTCCCTTAATGTTGAATGATAGGAATTTGTATGCAGTGAATCTTCATACTTGTTCCATCTGCTCCAATAGCTCATGGGGGTCCAATTAACATGTCTGGCCAGTAAATAGCCCTGTTCTCCCACAACAGCAGTGATAAAATAACTAGAATGAACAAACACAGCTGCTCGGCATACAGCATGCCCAAACGGGGAGATGGACTGGACAATAAAGGCAGTTCATGGAACTCAAACCACTGATAAAACAATTTCCTCACTCTGTTTGTTTTTAACCATACAAAATGTTCATCTTAGCATTTTTCAAAACAAGGTTCTATCAAACCCGAATTAACAACATGTTGTGTGTTAATCTCCTGTGTTTCAGCCAGACAGTATTCCCACTACTGGAATTTCCACAGATCCAGATGCCTCGTTTTTGGAATTTTTAAACGACTGCCTGGCAGCTGCTGGCGTTGCCAAGGCAACAGTGTGATTGGGAAAAAGGGATTTGAATGGTCGCTATCAGAGAGGAAAATTGAGTGCTGCCGCAGAGATACATTTTACCCTGTGAGAGTTTGTTAAATGTGGGTCAATCATAAGCCTCTATTAAGTCTTCACCCTGGTGAGGCATATTAATTTGCATGTTGCTAGCCTTGTCTGTGTTACATTAAGAGTGGTATGCTGCCTGCTGCTTTCCTGAGCAGCTGTATTATGTGTGATGAATGTGTGGCAGCGTGAAGCAAGACGGGAAAGTAGAGACGTACCGGCGCTTGTAGGCTGATGGAGGCGGATGTCATTCTGAGCTCTGCTTGCCTTTTGCTCGTCTTGTTTCTGGATCAGGTTGTTCGCGTATTGAATATTTTGAAAATGCACAAATGTGAACAGAAATAAGCATTGAAGCAATGTCTGCATATGTGGAAATAGACATTTTAATTTAGTGTTGCTGTCTTTAAAGTTCAGCTGGGTTTGAAAAATGAGCGATTATGTAACTGTCTGTGTCTTTGTGTGTTCCACTGCCTGTTTGTCTGTCAGCAAAATGTCTACTGAGTCAGAGAACAGATTTTAATGAAACTCTCAGAAAGTAATAGCTGTGCATCGACAACTGATTCACTTTTGGAGTCAACCTAGTTCAAGATGGCTGTCACTAACTGACCATAGCGCAAACAAAAATGGCTATAATGCTGTCATTTTTGCAGATACTGATCGAAAATTTGGACTCTCAGCACTAACAGACTGTGCAAGCTCTTTGTTTAAAACATTGACATACAACTCAGTGGGCCATGTGCAAAACTTGTTGGGATTTTAAAGCATATGTCCTACTAAGGGGTATTTTTCTTTTTTCCTTCTATTTGATATTAATTGCTGTTTTGGAATAGGTTTTTGGTTCGTCTTTTTAGATTCTGAAGCTGTTGCTTAAAGAAAGAAGAACTGAGCGGGTCAGAGACCTTTAGATTGCACCAGGTTGAGCTTTGCGTGTTGATGCTCTCACACAGCTACACAAACTCCCAAAAGCATCAACACTTTTGGTAATGATTAACAATGTGCTACTATAATCGCCGTCCCCAGAGAAATGCTTATGAATGAGGCGTTTGTGTGCATGTGTGTGTGTGTGTGTGTGTCCAAGTGTGGGTTCTACACTCGGGCTAAAACGTCCTCCCTGGTGAATATGGGGCTACAAAGATTCTGCTTGCTAACGTCAGCACTAATCCGAGAGGATGGCGAGGACTAGATGTGGATCTACTGCGGCTGTTTCACAGAAAGGGCTTGCTCGGATTTCTCAGCACAAAGGAGCCTCTCTGTTTTTTTTTCTGGATTTAGGATTAATCTCTGTTAAAGTTACCTCTCTGTTTTTTTTTCTGGATTTAGGATTAATCTCTGTTAAAGTTACCTCTCTGTTTTTTTTTCTGGAACAGATTTTCATCTTTTCTTACAAACATAAGCGCATATTTTCAATCAGTATTGTAAAAATGTCACTTGCACTGTCAGGTAAAATCACATTTGTCAACAAAAGTCCTTTTTTGAAATTCTTTCAACAGGCTAATAATCTGAAAAACAGTGCTTGGAGTTTCATTTGAAAACAGTTCTACTAAGTCACTGTCAATTTGTCAGCTCTATAAACACTTCTTTTATCCCCAACAAAGTAATTCTCAGTCAGCTGTAGCCATTTGTGAGTCAGCAGGGGAAGAGCTTTTTAACCATTTGCCCATTATTTTTTCCATTTCCAAAACGATTTGTGGTTTGCATCTCCTCTTACAGCTTTGGAAAAACCCATACAAAATATACATCACAACATATGGTTCACTGGGAATCATGTGTTGTGACTTTTGGTAACGGAAGATTGTGTAACATAAATGAAATTTGCAAGAGAACTGCAAAAGATTTTCCCAAAAGACAACAATCTTGGTCAAATAAGTGAGAAAACCGAGCCCTCTTCAGCGCTCTTTAGCTCATGCTAACATAACAGTAGAAACATTGTTCAGGGTTCAAACTGGTCACAGAACATTGGACTTGATACATCTGAACTGGCATTTTGATATCTTCAACAGTTTTTGCACATTTTCAGTTCAAGTTTTATGAGTTATACCACAGAATATTAAATTTACTGTGGCACCTTAGAGCTATCTAACTTTCCAAAGTTTCTGCAAACAAGCTTTTCTTATTTCCACAAGCTTTACACTCGTCGTGCAGTGTATACATCAAATTAAAGTCTTAGCATTTTTGTCTTCTTTTATCCAGTCTGTCTGTCACTGCTATATGACTTAACACCCCTCTCTCCTTACATATATAATAAAAACCTTGCACCCATTCAGTATATGAATATATATATATGCAAATATCAGATTTTCAGTCCAGCATGAATAGAAGCATCATATCCTTGTTCACTTTGCGCTAACATAACGCTTTCTCTACAGGGAGTGAGACCCTGACATGGGAGAGCATGCCTCAGTTTTTGTTTGCAGCTGTGTTCAATTTGGGCCTGAAATTGGATTTTGTCTCCCCTACACTTTTCCCATTTTGATCAAATGGCTTCCAATTCTAGAGAACATGGAAGATACCAGCACAGACAGTATAAAAGAGCAGTGAAATAATAAGATTTCACCTGTTTGAAATAGGATTTAAACATGCTCATGAAAATGTCCGTGCCCCACTTAAAATGGCATTGTGTTTTAACTCACAGGCCAAGTGCTTTTACTCAGCTTTAACCACGAGGCTCTGCTGGACACTTGAAATTCAATGGGCTGTCTTGAGATTGCAATTATTATTACTTAAGAGCTTCACATTTTGCCTCCTAATGCTGAGAAATGATTGTAAAAATACAAGCTGACATAAATTAATCAGACTAATACCTTTCGAAGGTAACTCTCAGCCTCAGTGGATCACCTTGTAATGAAGTCAAGATACATTTTAAGCAGTCTCTCATGACCAGGCTTTTGTGAGTCTTGTAACCATCTGAATAAGACTTTTTTTATGGTATAATTTTACTACCAATTAGTTAGCAACACTCACCACTGTCGTGGACTTTTGAGGTGCTAAATTGTAAATCAATTCCTGTTCCACTTTAGTGAAATCAAAGAACAGATGCGTCCCCTTACCATAAGCATATTTTTATTCACAGATAACAAAAACTGAAGTGTAGTTTGGAGCACTTCTGCAACTGTGCACATCCTCACAGGAGTGCATGCATGATTCTGTGCAGCCAGTCAGAACACCTACATGTTGCTGGTGCTTGCAGCTGCACAATCATGCACCTCCAGTCCAAAACCCATGTTGTAGTACACGTAAAAGTTCTTGCAGCAGTTGCCTTTGTTTCCCCAACCGAGGAAGGAGAATGTGGAGCTTCAGTGGTGAGTTGCGGTGATACAGGAGGCAACAAACTGTGTTGCTGTTGTTCTCTCCTTCATCTCTGGCTGATTCAACAACAGCAGAAGGCTGCAGATAAAACAACTCACCTTTAATTTTTAAATTCCTTTGCTGAACACAGTGTGTGGGGGTTAAAAAACAATCATGCGCTTTCTGACAAGCCGAACAGTGTGAAGAGCACTAGACTTTGTTTTATGTAGGCGGTGTGTGTTTAGAAGTCTGCGCAACTTGCCTGTCTATAATCTGCACTGTGCTAAACCATTGTATAACATAATGTTATTTTTGTTAAAAGTGAATCATTGTAAAATAGGTAAAAACTACAGTATGTTTGCCCACATTTTAGGAAGAATCACAGTGCTTCAGTAAAACCTTGGGGATTGTTAAAGGCAGTGTTTTGTTAAATGTTTAAAATGTTTCACTTCCATTTTTGGACCCACTGGCTAAATAAATCATGTATACTTTAATTTTTTAAACCCAGTATGTTAGAATTTGAGTATTTTGAGTTAGTTTTGAGTTCTTTTGTATTGGGTTTTATTATTTTTGTCTTGTGTTTCTATAGTTTTATTATTGTTCTTGTTTAGTGCAGTACTTGTCAGCCTGCCACGCCCATCTGCACCTGCCACTAGTTTGTAATTAGTCACCTGGTCCACTTATCAATCACCTTTTGTCCATGTAATTGGTTCCTCAGCCTCTATTGCTCACATTTCATTTTTGCAGCTATGCCCTTTCTGGTTTTCCTCGTATCCCCTCCTCGTATTCTTTGATGTAAAGTAAATTTTTGCTGCCACATCAGCCTTCTTTTTTTCAATATTTTAAATAATGTTTTTTAAATTTATTTTGAGCTCCTCTTGTGTCTGCCTGCATTTGGGTCCAAATTCTCTAACCGCTAATCTGACACAATAATGTGTTTATTTTTCAACCTGAGCAGTCAGACTGTGACAGCTAAAGTGAAACCGAAGAAACCTTAAGAACATATTGGGTCTAATAGAACATGATCATTTCTGTAGGACAGTAGTTCCCATAATTTTTAGCCTCTGATCCCAAAAATAATGATGGCAAAGACTTGGGACCTCAAATATTCTTTTTTAAAACTATGTAAGTAAATAAATGAGGGCGTAATGACAATACAAATAGTTTAAACTCATATTAAACTACAATTTAATTTATCAATGTTGTCTTTGGTAACAATGAAAGTAAAAATATGTAAGTAGAAATTATTGGTTTATTTCTTTGATTTCTAGTAATCTTTTCAGGACCTCCAAGCTGATGTTTTGTGACCTAAAGTGGGGTCCCAACCCCAACTTTGAGAACCACTGGTGTAGAGGTTTATAACACTTATGCCACCTGCCATCCCTGCCTCCCTACTGATATTTTTTGGGAAATTTTAAAAGATGTGTGTGTGTTTATCACATTCACATAAAGCCAAACTTTCAGAGTATTTTAAGATGGACAAAAAGGATTTTTTTTTTTAGTTTTTTTTAGTTTTTTTCTTCCACACATATTTTGAACTTTTTTTTTTTAAAGCAACAACACTTTCCTCTGCATACTAATACAGCTGCATGTTCTGGATTTTGAAAAGACTTTTTAAATTAATTTTTTTTTTCCAAACCTCAAAAAAAAAAAAAAAAAAGTCAAGCAAAATCACCTTTTCAGATGAAAGAGGTGTTGAAATCACTGCAAGCCTTTGTTGTTGGTGGCAGTCTGTATCAGCCAGACCAGTGAAAGAATTTAATCTCTTGTGAAAATGTTTGCCAAAGAAAAGAACCAGCTTTAAGGTGCCGTGTTGGTTGTCAGGTTTGTGTCGCAGATTTTGACAGCCTGCATGTCACACTTCTCTCTGGGGAGCAGAGCAGTGGTGGATCAGGTAGATACAAAATGTTTCTTTTTTTATAAATATACATAAGAAAATATTCAGTGTTTTTTCAAACCTACTTATAGATTTTATTTATAAAGGTATTGATATTTTAGTGCACAAATGCATAAATATTAAGAGTGGAGCTGCTACTGTAAATCAGATTTTTTTTTCCTTTTGTACCAAATTGGTAGTGTAGCTGAGTCATATATTAATGATTAATTTACTTTTTTAATGTATGTAGCTGATCAACATCCCTATTCATGATATTTCTTACAGAATAATGTAATGCTTTGTGTTTTGTGGGGTTTAAAGTTAGTTTAGGGTTGGCATTTAAAGTTTTTCATTAGTGATTAGATTATTATTGTATTGTAATTTCTGAGACATGTCCTTTTACCCCTGTTCTCAAAATGAGAAGTCATTTTAGGACACACCACTTCCTCCTTTTCTCTATAAAATGTCTAAATATAAAAGACAAAGTATAACATGCATGCTGCAAAACACATTCTCTGTTGTGAGGGGAGAACAGTCATTTGCCATTTCTCTTATCTTGTCTTATCATGTCAGATCTTTGTGTCTTGAGGGAAAAAAAGGGGGGCCTTTGTTGGCTTTTTCCTGCTATCAGCAGAATTTCCTGTTTGACCCTAATGCTGATGTCTGCTGGATTCTGCTGGTCCTGTCAGTAAAGAATTTATTCAACAGTGAATAATGTGAACGCATACGTATCAACCTGCACATCTCTACACTGGCATTACATAATGAGGGTGTTGACTGCCACCAGTCTTATAACATTTCCTGGTTTTACCCTAACCCCATCCATTCGGCTGCACCTGCCTTTACTCCTACACAATGGCTCTTAATTTGAAGTCACAAAGTGCAGCAGTTAAAATGCACTACTGCGACATTGGACACCTCTCCCACAGATCTGTGCTTCCACCGACTATGCTCATTTAATCTTCTTCATGCTCTTCATCAGCCTGAAATGCTAGCTGAACTTCTGCAGCACCCACCGGTTAGAAGTGGTTAAACCGGCAATCTGTCAAACTTTGTCTCTCGGTAGAAAATCCTCTTTTCCCTCCATAGCATGCTCCTCTCACCAGGAGTCACATGGCAGCCCTTTTTAGTGTCTCATCAACAATCCTTGATGTCTATATTCTGCACAGAAGGACAGACATTGAATCAATTAAGTCATGCTTGAGTTCATGCCATCCACAGGAGAAAGCAGCACTAACAATGGTTCACAGGAATAGACATAGACCTCTCTAATTTATTGCTGTGTCTGCTGTTTGCAGGGCAAATTATTCACTCTTGCAGACAGTGCTGTCTGCAGATTTATGCTGTAACTTTTTTTCTTCTCAATATCTTTACTTTTATGCAAAAAATATGACGTAAAATTGAACCTGTCAGGTCATTTTATATTACTGTGTGGAAATTGTTTCAGTGTTTTCGTTACCAAGTCTAAGCTCCTATATCCCAGTTATATTAACCTGTTACAGCTGAGAGTTTAAATAACATACATATGACACAAACTCCATAGAGCTAGAAAAGTTTTATTTCTCTAATTACAAGTCCTGGTTTTCATTTGTAATTAACACTTCCTGGATTCATCATGTTGTCCATTTGCAATGTTAAAAAAAATATATTTTGCAGTTGTGTTATGTTATGTATATCTTTTTTAACTGTATCTGCTTCCCCAGAGCTCATGCAAGACAGCTCAAGTGTTTCCATCTGCATCAACCCAACACAGTGAAGGATTTTGGGTACATTCTGTAAAAAGTGGAAACAAGCAATCCCTCAAAAAAAGCTAACAAGAAGTAACTCATGAAGAACAGAGCATCCAGTACCAGAATGTATCTCACAAATAGGATCAAGTGTAAAAAACAATTTAAAATAAACAGAGAGGATGAAAAGAGCAAACAAACTGCACTGGAAAAAAGTTGTATTCCATCAATCTGGATACAGATTAATGCAGAAATGGTTGAGTTTTTAAAAAAAAAAATATTGTCTGCTGTTATGAAAGCAATTATAATTGCCTGTGTGTGTTCATTTGTCTGTCTGTTAGCAAAACATCTGAAGAACCAGTGGCAGATTTGAATGAAACTGTCAGAGAGTGATAACTGGGAGTACATTTACAACTATTAACTTTTGGAAGTATCCTGATCCAAGATAGCCACCACAGTACCACAGCCACACCTTAGTAAACACAAAAATGGCTACAGCTCAGTCAATTCTTTCAGCTACAGAGCTAAAATTTAGTGTGGTAATAGCTGAGCGTCATCCCCAACACAGACTTAGAGCGCTAATTGATCGGCCTGATCTTTGTGTAAAACTTTGGTGAGCAAGGCTGCAGGTGACATGCATTCTTTCATGAAATGCTACTTTTAAAACCTTCCTTCTAGGAGGTTGTGTTTTCTATAGTGTTGGCTGATTTATTTGTTTGTCTATTCGCAAGATTGCTTAAAAACTAATGAACAGATTTTGATGACATTTTCAGGAACTGTTTGGGCTGTCACAAGAAAGAATTGATTAAATTTTGGTGGCGATCTGGATCACGATCTGGATGGGAGTATTATTTGATAACGCTTTGGCCTTGGTGGAGGTTTGTGTGCTTCTAGTTTAGAAATGCGTTCAAACTTAAATTATAATGGAACAATTATTTTCTAAAAGGAAAGAAAAGACTCATTCAGCTGTTTCAGGGTTTCAAACACAGCTTGTTTTGGTCTGTGCTGTTTATATCTAGTTCAGCAAATGTGACAGACTCATTGAGCTTTTTACATCAAACACGCTGCTTTGAAACCCTCCGATGGAGACATGCAGAGGTGGGACAAGGCTATTTGTGTTTTAATATGTTACTGCTGAATTACTAAATTACACTTTAATTGCCAAATATGAATGTGGTATTTTCAAATTAATTTAAGATTTGCTTAAATGATATTATACTCGTGTAGTTTTCTCTTGTTCATGTGTATTACTGCGGCTCAGTGCTGTTCAGATTTGTGGCACGTTGAAAATAATTATGCTACATGGTCTGACTTCTTAAGACAGCCGTCACAGTTTTTATGGAAAAAAAAATGACCATGAAGCTCCTGCATGCATGAAGCAGACATGTTCAGGTGCTGAATGCAAATGAGTGCATGTCTGAAAGGGAGTTTGCTGCTACTACAGGTTAGCATCACTGCTTTGTCACAGAGCTAATTCTAATCGGAGCAATTAGGTATCAGCACGTGTTTTAATTTATGCAGCTGGGCCCGGCTCAGCTCTCATTTCCAAACGCAGAACAATGACAGTGATCGTCAGTTATAATGCAGTAACGAGGACATGCAATGCCACAGATGGAGAGCACCTCATCATGATTCCTCTCGCTAATTCGTAGCCTGATTTGCATGATCCCTTTAGGAAGTATTTATGAGAATGGAAAATGGCTGTCACTGATGATGAATCAAGTGATTGTTAGAAAGAAATGCGCTTTTTATTTTTGTCTTGTCGCTTGTTTATACCTGCAATAATTTGTGCAAATGGATTCACAACGTGAGACAGTAATTATTTCAATGATTAAGTAAAACAGGCAAAAACTGGAAATTTAGATCAGCCTGGTTTGTAACATCAGGTGTGTGGTTCTGCAAGTTTTACACTGATGCAAAACTGAGAATAACAACTATTAGTCCTAATTATTTTTTGCAGTTTGGACTAACGAGGAGCTGCATAAGAGCAGAAAGGGGGGCAATCTGGGTACTGGTGGTAGAAAACAGAATCTGCTTCAAGCTATTAGCAGGTCATACAGAGTTTATCATGAGGTATTATGTACTATCCTGAGTAGTGTGTTCTAGAGAGATAAGCTGTATAGAAATAGTTGTCTGCAAAAGGATTAGGGAACACTTACACATCTGCTACATATATAGTATTAATTGTGCATATCTTTTCCACAGAACTCCTCTTCAAAAGATCTGAACTATCCCTTTCATTAAACAGATGTAAGGTAGCTGGAGGGCAGCAGTGTGTGCCCCAACATTTGTTTTATTCAGGAGGAACATATTGACAACCTTAACTCCTGTTTTGTCCTCGAAATTCTCAGCTCTTCCTTTGTTTGAATAGAAACTCCTTAAAAAAATTATTTCAGATTCAGCATTTTTGCATGTAAACGAATAAAGAGGCTATGATTTCACAAGGGGAAAATGTAAGAACTATAAAGCTTCTCCCATGGTAGTTGATGCCTTTCATTTGTTCCAAAACCAATCTATTTATCTAATTTAATCTTATAGTCATTTAACTCTCTTCATTTCTGCAACAGCACTGGCTCCAAGCGCTTATTATAACCCAGAGCCATTATGTTATCAGACTCTTCTTCTTTGTGGCTCCATTTAGATTCAGTAACAGTTGAACTTGGCCAGAGCTCTGTGATTGTCAGATAT
This sequence comes from Kryptolebias marmoratus, assembly GCF_001649575.2. NCBI lineage: Eukaryota > Metazoa > Chordata > Actinopteri > Cyprinodontiformes > Rivulidae > Kryptolebias > Kryptolebias marmoratus. Next base: position 9,828,131 of record NC_051448.1, read on the forward strand.
CCTCAGGCTGTTTTAGGGCTTTTCTATTGAGACATAGACTCTGAGACTCAGTACAGCTTCACAGGCATCATTTCAACATTCAAAATCAGTGTTTTGTTGTTAGGAGATTTTGCTCATGACAAATTGCCAAACCCGCTGTTTGTTTTAAACACTATCTGACTTTTTCTAAGAAGCTGGGTTTCTCTCCAAAATCTAGACTCTTCAGCAAAATTGCACGCCACAAATGTGGGAACGTTAGTCGTGACGTTAAACTTGACATTTGTTCCTCCTAAAATAAACTTTGAGTTTGTGGATCCAGTTTGAATCTGGTTGTGATGGATTTTTGACAACCAAGAGATTTTCTAAACTTTAGAGTTATCTGGTTTGTATGACAACCTCAGCCATACACTGGGACAGATAGGTGTAATTATGTAAACAAATACATAATTCACACCCTTCAGAAAATACCCTAAATAATTCTTAACTCAGCTGGTAAGTGTGTGCAACTACAGTGGTCAAATTCAGCTCACTTTAATTATGTCTTGCTTTGTTTTACAGTTCTGACCAACCAGGGCATAAATATAGATCTGAGAGTTCTGCTGATACTTGGACACTGGGCCCCATGGGTTCCAGGTGGTGCCTCTGTAGATATAGCAAGTCTTTAATTTGCTTATTTTTGGTGTAGTGCACCATTTTTGAGGTTAAACATATGTACCTGACCAAAAGCTATGCTGAAAGTGAACTTTCCTTTGCAGGTTTTGCAGATTTTACATTGAAGTTATCTTTGCAGTGTGTTGAGATGCTGTTTTCTTTCCTTGGGCATTAGAGACAAGAGAAGACCTAGCGGGGGGGGGTTGTCTACTGTCACTGTTGGTTCTCCTTGCATGTTATATCAAAGTCAGTTGAAGCAATCAGTCCCAAACAGCTTGGTATCTTGGGAGTCTATTGGCTGAGTAAACTTTTCAAACTTTGTCAAGATCTATCAGCCATTGCTTAGTGGTTCTTTGGAAGCACTCTGGAGTCTCAGAGTACAGCACAAAGTTGGTGTAGTTTTCAAAACTATGAACAAATAATATTTTTTGCAAATAGATATCTCTTGGTTTGCATGCAGTGTTGTCAGCTATGATGATTCATTTTTCTTGTACTGAAATAAAGCCTAGCAGATGACTTGACCTATAAAGCAGAGTGGGAGTAGAACCACAGTGATTGCCTACTTTTGGCTCAGTGCAGAGCAGTTGGATAGATGTCTTGTGTCTATTGGTTGCACAAGTATTTGTCACATTGTGCTATGATCAAAGTTCCACTTAGCTGAGCTTTGACCATGGCACATTATGAGCTTGATGAGCTGTGGGTGTGCTTAGCTCATAGTGCGGAGAAACTTTTTTTTTTTTTTTTGCGGTGCAAATCATTGAAATAAATTGGTTTCAGAGTGCATCAGTGTCATCATTGCTTTCGGCCTGGGCGTGGCTAAAGTCCATGTGAATGCCAGAATGCAGGTTTTCCCAACAGAACATTATGTTTGAGAAGTTGGGAAATGTTAGGTGGAGATTAGACTTGAGTGTTCGTCAAAACATCTGCAAGTTGTGATGTCAACATAGTGGAGTTGCTGTTAATACAGTTTTGCTTGAAATGGGCTACACTTACTGCAGTTCTTCTCTTAAACTCTTGGCATCGCTATTGAGAAAAACATGACAAGATGACAAGACAAGAATGGTACTGAAAGCACATTCCTTCATTTACAAATTTAACTGAACACTTTCAATTTATCAGCTTTACTTTAATATAGTTTTTGAAGTTTACATGACACTTGTAATGACTGTGCCTTCTTGGTTTTTGTTCAGTTGTAAAATTTTCTACAAACAAATCTTGCAGACACTGTCCTTTTACTTTCCCTGTTTAATCAGGTGCTGCTTACGCTGGGCACAAGTTGCAAAACTTGGGATGTGCACAACCAGTTAAAATGACACAAACCTCCACTCAATCTGCTACATGTGAGGCCGAAAAGATCAGACATTCCTTTATTTATCAATGGCCATAATGTTGTGGGTGACTTGTGAGGCCTCCAAGGACAGTGGGATTTTAGTGTGATTTCCTCAGTAAGCCTTAGCTGGGAGGTTGTAATTTTGGTGCCTTTAGATACATTTATGTTGGAATACATATTATGAACAGCTGGATGAGCCCAAACCTAGGTTCTAATCAATGATTTATATTGCAAAAAAGAAAGAAAGAAAAGATTATACATATTTTTTTAGATCAAACACTGCCAAAATAGCTAACTATACGAATGTATTCTTTATTTCTATTTTCGAAGTGGATTTAGACATGAGAACAAATATTTAGTTACATCAGAGCTGATGTGTGAACAGAATCACCTCCTAATGTGATGATTTTTGCACATCTGATGCTAAAACAGGGGTGTAACAGCACATTCACTTAAGTTACATAATTAGTGTTAGTGCAGCCTTGTGCTATTTTCTTGTGGGTGCTAATTGCCTTTGTCTATGGCAGAAATATTTACATGGTTCAATGCAAATAGAAAGAATATAAGAAAATTAAGCGGGGGCGATTACCCTTGGTGTTAAAATGTTTCCTTTTTGAAATCTCATTGAACCCTAAATAATTAATGACAGAAGTAATTTTTTACTGTCAGACTTTTTTTCCATCCAGGTTTTAATACAATTAAAAAGACTGTCACAGTAAAGTGAAAAACATATTTTTAGATTTTAATTGAGTTTTACAGATTTGTCTCTCTCCGAAGAAAATTTGGATGAATTTGCTATCAAGATCTCGCTCTGAACATCAACATTTCCATGACTTTAGAATTCCAAAGGCACAAATACCAATGACAGGTGTGAGATTAAGAGCTCAACTTTGCAGGTAAAAGAGAGGATCACAACTAAGATTACAAAAAGGTAATGAACTGAAAATATGAGAACAAAAGGATAGCTAGAAACAGAGAGAAAGGGAGAGAAAGAGACAGGGAGCATTTGCGGTAGCTAAGCTCTGATCAAAAGCATTGTGTGGGTGTGACTCAAAGGGCACATAAAGCATTTTGCGAGCACTGATGGTGTCCAGGGAAACAGGAAGCTGTTAGAGAGCAGAGTGACGAGACGAGCTGTAATGTGACAGCTGCCACGTGTCACCTTTAGAGGACAGATGTTGTCAAAAAAAAAAGAAAAGTGAAAAACAAATTGTGATGTTTCACTGTGAAAGAGTCCAGAGAGACCACCCTGTAAACCCAAATGTTAGGTAAAACTAATTGAAGTAGTAAAAACAAAACAAAGTACCAGGTTCCTCATGTACTAAGAGCACATAGGCCACATTCTTGATTTTGAGCCTTTACCATGTTTCAGTAGAAAGTAGTGTTTTCAAGTCTCAGGCTTTCTGGTCCCATGTAAAGTATTTTTAATTGCACATGTTTGTGCAAAAGGTACAACTTCATCTAACAGAAATACATATAATAATCTCAATCTATGAAAAACAAAAAAGGCTATCTGCTAGCATTTACAGTATGTGTTGTGGATGATTCTCAGCTACCACCACTACTAATTTTAGCTAAATAACTATAAAAAAGACTGAGTGACCAGCTGATATTGGTCTGATCATCTTACTGAGCTTGTTTATAGCGTTTCCTTTCTTTCAGTCTGTTTTTTTCTCATCCATGCTTTCACTCCGATCAGTGGAGGCAGATGGCTGCTCTCGTTGAGTCGGGTTCTGCTGGAGGCAGAAGTATTGTTTTATAGTTTACTCTATAAATAAGCTTGAGCTGAACTTATGACAGTGCTATGACTCAGACTCAGCACTGTAGACTGGAGTTTATGTCCTTTGTTGGTTATTATCAGAACATTGTTACATTATTTTACTCTTTTTTTTAGGTTGTTATTAAATTTATTGGTGAAGGGTTTTTACACTTTTCAGTAACAGTTGAGGTACTATGTTGGGTTGAGGTGAGATCAAAGTTTGAACAGTCCGAAGCCTTTATTAGAAACAGTGACGTTTTTGTGATGTGCAAATGAAGTGCCACACAGCGGTGGTGTCGCCATGACCACCTGAAGCTAGATTCATCACCCAGGTAACCATGCAGGACAACGGAAGGGAGGCTTTAAAATTTAATTCAGATTTTAAATGTGGGGCAGGGAGGATCTGATCTCTCTTCTCAATCTGATCTCTCGGATCAGACTGAGAAGCATGAGACTGTCTGGTGGGCACACCCACTTCAAAAAATAAACTTGCTTATAGTGAACCAAAAACTGGCTTATAAATCCTGGCATAAAAATGGCCCACAGAGACTCAGTGACTCCACCCCCCTTTGCCTTCTCATAGAGCCTCTTGCTACAAGTGTGTCCAACCATCATTTACATGCTGCAGTAAACATGAAACATATGCACATTGTTTCATTCTTACTCTTTAAGATACAGTTGGTATGTTGTAAAACAGAGAAAAATGATCTATGTGTATGCATATTTTGTACATTTCCACATTGTACCCACCTATAGTCCCCTGTTCTATATTCCCATACATGCTGGCATTCCTGGAGGAGGGCAGTATCAGCCAGTGCTGTTGCTCAGCCATCCACACAGGGCTGAGACAAAGAGACAACTGAACATGCCTGATCTTTCAGCCTGTGTCTGTTGTCTGTCTCAGAATATCAAACACCTGTGCCTCAGCCTTTTTATCTTGCTTCAGTTGCTCATCCAGCTGAAAAGAGGGTTGGAGATACTTAATGCTGAATGTCTCGCTCTGTACCTTTATTGTTATTTGTCTTGTTTTTTGTTTATTGTTTCAGTTTAAATTAAAAAAAAATTAGATTGAAAGGTATCATTTGTAAAATTAAAATGTAATGTAAGATGGCTCCACACCATAAATACCCAGAGCACATTCTGGTAACCCATCTGCTACAATTCAATAAGTACGTCTTTAAAGGCAAGAGGCTAACGTTTTAGGATTTCTAGCCAAAAGATTTTTAAGAAACCGTTAACTGATATCTGGGCCAAGACTTCCTTTTGCATATTTGATCAGCCTGGAATGAGGAATCAAAAAGAAAATGCTTAAAATGAGCTACACAATTTTTCAATCAATTGGAAATACTGAAGATTTTAGTTTCTGCAATGACCACTGATTGTGATTGGACAATCATACTAGAGATAGACCAAACAGTTGAAACCACAAAATCCTTGTGGCAAAAATCATATTCACATGTATGTGAATATGACTGCTTATAGCATAAAACCTACACTTCTCAGTCACAGAACAAAAGCCAGCCAGAATTCTTGGTGAAAAGGCCAAGGCTGAAGATCACTGGATGCACATGACTTTGAGCCCCCAGGCAGCACTGCATAAGAAACTGTCACACCGCTGTGATCCGTAAAACCACACGGGCTCAGGAGTACCTTGGAATTTACTGTCACTCAACACAGTCTGCTGCTGGATCGACAATGAACCCTGAACCTGTATAAAGTAAAGAGTAAGCCATTTATCAGCTCTAAGAAGGTCTTGCTGCAGAGTTTTCAGGTCACAGGCTCACATCAGAAAATATGATCAATAAGATTGGGAGTTTGCTCTAAATTATATCAGAGTTTGTAGTTCATTGAGCTTTGTCACCAATTCTCTGACAGACAAATGTAAACTTGTACATAAACAAATTGTGCATGTTTACAGAAATACACATAGTGAACACAGTCTTCAAAATTTTACATTGCATACAGTTTTAATACTTCTAAAACTGTTTTGCTAAGTTTAAGTGAACTCCATTATACAACAAACAAGCTCTAATAATTTGAACAGGCTGTTTCAACCAAATGCATCAACAAATGGGTACAAAGTACTCCAACCCCTATGTTTCATACGGCTTCACTGCTTGTCACAGTAACCTCACACAGCACCAGTCATTGTCGTCTGTCGGTAAACCAGTCCCCTGCTTCTGCTCATCTCATCTGGTAACATAGAATGAGCCATTACCATCAACTGTCCCAATGATTCCATTTATACTTCAACAATTACTAACAAGCCATGGTAGCAGTGAGCCAACAAACTGCTCTGTAATATAGTTCAGTTCCTCGCTGTGACTACGAGGCGTCTGATTCAGGATGTGCTTTCATCTGAGAAGGCTGTTTACGTTGGTGATGTCACTTTCAATTGAGCTGTCTTTTCCTCTGCAATTATCCGTGGCTGTGGCCTTTTGTTTATGTGTTTAGTTCTTCCACTCATTTGAATCTGGACTCCGTCTGGTGCTTTAAGTGGAGTCCTTGTAAATGAATGGATTGGAGGTTTTAATTGTAACATGCCAGATCTTTGGTTGGGTCACCATCAGTCTGTTTGTTCTGTCCCATTGCTTATTGTTGCTGTAAATAGAACCTGGGTGTTATAGCAAAACTCAATGTGCTTTAGAGAGTATGTTCATTGTTACGGGTATGGATAATTCTTATTTTGATGAGATTCATTCAATCTGTAGGGACTGTCAAAAGAACTTTAGGCAATTAATAGCTGTGGAAAAATGTGAAAGATGTTATATAAGCCACAGTTGATTAAGAAAAAGTTTCAAGAATGATTAAAAACAATGACTCTGATTGATAACGGGAGGGTATGATCAAATAAAATGTGTGTTGCCCACTAACTTACAAGTTCAAGATTTAAACAAAGATCTTACGCAATCTGATAGCACTCAGAATATAAACTGGGACAACGCTAAGCTACTACCATGTCAAATATCAGCTCAATATCTGTAAAATTGACTGATGATAACTATTTTCATGTTACTGTTGTGGCCATCTTGAATTAACTTAATAAGTTATAGATGTACATCCAATGATCCAATGATTCAATTCTGAGTTTTATTAAAAATCAGTCTAATGTTTCCAGGGTATTTTCCAAATAGAAAGACTCAGTCAGCAGTTTTGGATGTGTTTTTTATATTTGTGAGTCTGTAAGGTCAAGAGGGTCACTGTTTTAATTTACAGCTGTTGGTTAAAACCATCTAGGTATAAATCACTGAGACCACACACAACAGGTTAATGATCAGGCTTATTTGGGGGGACGTTTTTGTGGTTTTGAATTGTCTGAGTGACTCTTAACTTTGACAAAAGGGATCATATTTTAGCAAATGTTTTTGTTTTTATTTAACTACAAAATCTTCTTTAGATTTATTATTAAACCAGACATTTCTGCTGAACAGACGCTCTTAACAACAGGTTTGTCTGTTTTAACAGCCATGGAAATGTTTGGGGTCATGGCTGTGGGGCAGATCCTAAACTCACATCCTAAAAGCATCACTCAGAATCCCCCACCCACTCTCCAACTTCACGCCCTCCCTAAACCCCCACTTGTCTAAAGCGTTTAGTGTTGCTTTCTCTCAAAACCGTATCTGCACAAAGTGCTCGGATCAGAAGCTCCTTGAGCACAAACCAGATGTGCAGGTTGAAAAGTTCAGCTGAGAAAAATCTTAGCTGTCACTAATACTGTTAATATTTAAAGGATCCGCAGCAGAACAGAACTATATGTCTGAAACTGGAAGAAAGCCAAACAATAACCAGTCCTGAGTTGTACTTAAACATTACCAAAAATGGATCTGAAATTTCTTTGTATCAGTGGCTAACTTGCAGTTTTTCTTGTCAGTTATCTTCCTGTGTGGTTGTTGTGCATTACATAAATAAATAAAAAATACTTGACTAAACTTTATTGCTGCCACTGTGGCTCTAAGAACACATGATTTACATTCTAGTTTGATCAACAATTGAGAAAAAGGCAGTAAATGTGAGGAGCTGCAATCTGGAATTCATAAATCATAGAACTCTGTCAGAAGATAAATTTGTTGATCTTAGTTTAACCACAGATGTCACTTTCCCTGCAGATTTCTGTAAAACATAAATTCTCATAATTAAATTTAAATAAACACAACAAAACTTTGTAAAGTATGTGGGTAATTGATACTGGCTGGTTGCTTTTAGTTTATAGCTTCCATGCTGCTTCTCTTAGCTTTTAACTGGCTTTTTTCCCCTGCTACTTTAGTGTTTGGCTACCATTCTAATACTTTTAGCTTTCAACTAATGTTTTACTGCTTTTAGCTTTCAGCCAGCCTCTTGATACTCTTATCTTCAAGTTAGCCTTTGGCTCCTTCTAGGTTTTAGTCAGCTTTTTCCAACTTTCAACTTTTAGCTAGTCATTGCACCTTTTAGGTACCCTTTTTCTACTTTTATCTTTTAGACAGTGTTTTCCTACTTTTAGTTCATAGCTGGAATTTTGCTACTTCTGGCTTCTGGTTAATGTTCTGTTTCTTTTAGCTTTAACAACTCAGTTTCAGCTTCTTCAGCAGGTTTCAACAGTCATTCAGTGCTTAGCATTCACTATGCATTTTCACAGAAACTGCATTTTCTCCAGTAAACCCAGTTATTTTGTTTGTTTCATGTTCTTTCTGATTTTTTCCAGAGTTGAAAAGCTGGGATTGGCTGGTTAGAATTAAACACAAAATGTGTCCTCATAGAGACGTTTCTCTATTCTAATCTGACAGTCAAGGAAATCATTGTTAAAAGTTCTTGCTACTCAAAGAAAAAAATAGGTGATCTTGTTTTTCAGACACTAGTTTTCAGAAGGCAGTTTGTCCTGTAGCGTACAACTCCTGCAGACCTTCAGTAGAAACCTTGGCACAGTCTACCAACTCATTATGCTGCCCATAGAGCCTGAGGGATTGTGCACTCTTTGCCCTCTCATGCCTGCTGTTGGTATACATTTATTTACTTGTTCTGAATGCTGAGGCTTCTCTATCAGCAGACATTGCAAAAACCAAAATAAATGATAGATGTATCCCTCAGAAAAAAGTAATCAATTCTGTTTCAAAACCTTTATTTACAAATGTAACTCATGTACATTTTCTAACAAATTAAACTTAATTGTTTTTTTTATAATGAATGTAGCATTTCATTGAAGCAATAGCATAGCACCCTCTTATTTGGATGGCAAAATTTTTCACAAGATCTCATGTGTTAAAGTAAAAAAAAGTATGTGTTGGGGATGAGTCAGGTACAATCGCTGATTTAGTTGTTGATTAATTTAATTTTGCTCAGTATCTGTAATATTGACATCTATACTCATTTTTGAGTATATTAAAGCTGTACGTTACATAATTTTTAATGAAAAAAAGAACAATTCAAAGCTGTCAATGCATGTCCAATTTTATTGCTCATGCCATAATGCAGGGGTCCCAATCCTGGTCCTAGAGGGCCACGATCCTGCAAGATTTAGATGTTTTTCTGCTGTGACACACCTGATTTGAATGACTGAATGATTAACAGGCTTTTGCTTTTGCTTTTGAAAACCTGCTGCAGAGCAGGGAAACAACTGAAACATGCAGGATAATGGCTCTCCAGGACCAGGATTGGGGACCCCTGGACAACTGTATAGCATATATTAAAAAGAAATGACCAAAATTTGTTTTGTAAAGACGCTTCGTTTGTCCTCTACTTTCATGTTTTCTAGTCTAAACTTCGTCCTCTGTTGGATGTTTTGTTTTCCAATGTCTTTATCTGAATATGAAAAAGAATTTAAATAATCTCATTTATTCTTTTTTTTACTAGGTATGTCACTCAAAGTTCTCAAAATCATCTAACCTTGTGCAGAACTTGTCATGAAGAACGTCCTTGCAGTCCTGTACACCTGAGAGCACAGGAGGACTTTAATACCAAAGTATTCCATCTGTAAAGGAATGAATTCAACCTAAAACTCCAAATGAATGTCATTTCATCTTAAATACTTCCATTATATGTTTATCTTCAACAACAGATATACAGTTGTCATTTTGAAATCTTTGCATGTTTGAATTAATTCCTGATTTTTCGTACTGGTTAATTAATATTAAAGGATGAACAATGGGGGCCTGAGTTAATTATTGATAAGATAAAATGAACTGATAAGCCGAATTACATCCTTCAGGAAATGGGCTCAGAGAATATTAAGTGAACAGGAAGGGTTGTGTTATTGGTAATGTTATCAGGTACATTTTCAGCAGAGTTGATGAGGCTCAGGAAATTTTGCCTCAGAGACTCATCTGTTAGAGAGTAAAAACAGACAGTTTTGGGAAAATGTAGTGACAACTCCTGAAAGTGTCGGTTTTCTTCATAATATGTGCAAAATTCTACTCTTGCTCCACTTCGATGCATTGCCTATATGTAAGCGTTGTACACTAGAAATACACATTTTTTCTTATAATGTATTAAACTCAAAATATGAATCTTTTAAAGTGTTTAATACTCAGTCTCAAATGTTATATCAGTGCTCTAGTTTGTGTGGGTGGTTTGAGCAACTGTGTGCCAGTGTCTGAAATTTTAGTTGCAAGATTAATTAATGATTTTCTTGACTTTATTGCCCCTTTGAAACTTCTTCAAAACATTTTGATGTATTTTCCATCTTAGTACTCGGTCAGTCGAGCTGAGGATAGTGTGCTGAGGATCATCTTGTTAAAAAGTCTGTTTTTATTTAAACTCCAGCTTTTGGACAGATGGCCTTCACACAGGGCTGACCTGATTACTTACACAGCCTGAAACCCCTGATGCTTAAATTGGTATTTGCCTCCTTTTGTCTTTTACTGTGCATGCATGACCACATGTCTCATACTCACAGAGTTTATTATATGTATTTACACAAATGATCAAATGTTTGCAGGTTCAAAACAATGTTAAAACAGGAAATATTAGTGGGATGTAAACATATTTTGGAGCCTTCTCCTCTGTCAGGTGCCACCAGGGGATCACGTAAGCTATTACTACTGTAATTATCAGAGGATCACCAAAAACAAAAAACTGCAACTGTCATTTTACCACCTGTATTCAATAGCCAAGTGACACTTACCATAATTCAAAGTTAACTTTCACAAAGCACAACACTTTAGGTCTTGTCCACCAACTCCAATTTTTTTGCCTACTTTTTTGAAAATTCATTCAACCAGTATTGTTCCTTATATACACAAAGTTTGCAAGAAAGTTTGCTTTTTATCCGTCTCTCTGCTGGGTATAACTGCAGTATGAGGCAAAAAATAAATAAATTGCACCGTAAGGATGAGCTAATGATCCATTTATTCTTTTCATTGTTTGCCAGTAAGGGCTTCATGCTGTGAAACAAAGAGTTTCAGTTTGTCAAAGACAATTTTAGAGGTTGATGTTTGCGTCTACGTATGATGATTCTGAATGATCCAACAATTTTCTTTTAAAAAGCTAAACAAAGAAAACTTTTCACAAAACAGTTATTGACAGATGGAAAACCTCAGAGTTGCTGTGTAAATGTGGCCACAATTATGTGATTTATTTACTTTTTTATTGTGCTGCAGTATTAAAATAAACTCAAAAATCAAAGCAAAGTTGATCAAAGCTCTAATACATTTCTTAAAATAGTTACATTTTAGTTTGAAAACTGGATAACTGCACACCCAGAAGCATTAGAAGTTTAAAATTGTGTAAGTTAAAATAGGCAATTTAAAAAAAAAATGGTGTTAATCAGAAACTGACTTTGGCTCAATTTATTACCCAAGTACTGAAATAATTCTACAGTGATGTCAACTATTGTGCTCATTATTTATTAGTAAAGATTGTTAACAAGCAGAAAAACTGTAAACAGCAGCCCTCAACTGCCTTTTCCATAACTCTTCCTCACTTTACCTCAGTTCATCTCCCCCTTTTTACTGTCTTTCTCTGTGAACACACACACAGACAAACACACAGCCAGGGGATGGTAGCTTAGCCTTTCTGAGCACAAACAGCTGTAATGGTGTGATAAGGTACCAAAACCCAAGCCAGGGGTTTATTTATGAATTTTTTTTTCTTAGCTACAGCCAGAATCCCAGCGTAGCAGAGGTTTTTGCACAACAGCGATGCATTGCTACTGAGTGTGTGTTTATCATTCCTCACACTGTGTAATGGGCCTAAATGAAGACCAGCACCATGTACTGAAATCTTCACCACAGCTGCTCTATCAACGGAAGGCCGAACAGGAAAATGGGAAGGAAAAAAATTGCCTGACAAAAATTCTCACAGCAAGGCCACTTTCCATTTCCACCAAGGTGACAGTGATCTATGTCTCCTGTTTGTTTTTCTCCCTCTGTCCTTTAATCTCAGACTGTATAGATAGAGAATACATCAGTTCAAGGAATGATACGACCCACCCTGTAGTGCTTTATCAAGGACGTTCTGCAAGGATTTTGGTATGTCAACAAGCTATGTGTTTGCTTACTGATAAAATTTTGTGCAATATAGGAAGAATATGTCTTATCAGTAAATTAAATTCAAGTTAAAATGTCAGTTTTCTTAAATGCCAATGGTGGAAATATTTATAAATGGTGAATGCTTGATCTGTTTTATTCTCAACATTACAAAAGCAGAAATTTAGTTTTTTAAACCAAATCAAATAAATGAAAACCAGTGACATTTTCAGGCTTTTACTGACTGTTATTAGAATTATTCCTTTTATGTTCCATTGAAGACTATTTGGCTGCAGATGAAACACCTGAGTCTGTGGGATTTTCAAAACTGTTGTATGATTAGCAAACATAAAAACGATGTATTTTGCTGCAGCATTTTGTCACATCAGCTGATGTTCTGTTTATCATTTAGAAATACTTCTATGACTAAATCCAACTTTAACTCTTCTTCAGCAACGTTTAAGTATGGTGTACCACAAGGTTCTGTTCTTGGCCGTATGTTATTTGTGCTGTATTTTTTTTGGTTTTTCTTTTTAAATATTTTAGTAATCTCCGTCTTCACTGCAATGGCTGCAGTGGCTCGTGATCAGTGCCACAGTCTCGTAATCCTGAGGTTGCAGGTACAAGCCCAGGTTGCAGCAGGAATGGCATCTGGCGTAAGTCAATTGCCGAGTTGTTCATGTGAGTTTGCTTGCTGAGGCAACCCCTGAAGAAGGGAGCAGCCGAAAGAACTTACTCTGTCATCACTGCAATGCTGCTAACATTTAGCCTTTTATTACTGTTAAACCTAACAATGTCCCCAAAACATGTCCAGCAAAGGTGTTTGAAATGTATCAAATATTGTTTTTTTTCCAGCTTAATGAGGAGAAAACATAACTTGGCCCATCAGATTGTTGGAAACCTGGGTTTCACTTTTGTGGAACTTTGTGCCTAGGTTTCCAGTTCAGTACAGAACTCAGTTGAAGGTTCAGTTCTAGACCTTTAAGGCTCTGCATGGTGATGCATATTTATACATTTTCGATCTCTCACAACACCAGGACCTTAAAGTAGATCGATCAAGCATTTATGTTATCCCTAAATCACGACTGAAAAGTACAAAAGTGACAAAGCATTTGCATTCACCCCTACTTTGAACTTTTTGAACTTCCAACAATATTCTGTGAACTAAATGGGTTTATTTAAGGAGCTTACATCTTATCTTTTTAGACTGGTATGGAAGTTACATTCCATTTGATTTGACTATCATATCTGATTTGGTGTCTTGTATTATTTTTTTTACTTTTTTATTTTATCTTTATGATTTTAATGTGATTTTGATCTGAATCACCTAGAAAATTCTATCTTGAAAGGTGATATATGTAAATAAAATTTCCTTTCTTACTTGTAAAATGAACCCATGTGTTAATGATGAGCATAAGTGCCCTTTAACCATTTTCTATATTTACAAGACTCTTTTTAAATATCAGCATAGCTACAACAACAAAGAATTTTCACCATTCACACATGTTAACCCATCCACTGACTTTCACTCAGACATGCCAAATTTTATGCTCATATGAACAAAATCCGGTGCTTCCTGACTCATTTAAGCCTTTCCTATCTGTTATGCCCTTTCAATTACCACCAATTACCGCTCTAAACACAAAAAGATGAAAGCCGAAATGTCAAAGTCATTGGACTCCCCATTGAATGCAACACTCTTCAGTCCCAGCGTGCAATTCCTGTATTGATTTTCAGAAGGCGACGCTGTTGATCCATGAAGGCAACATGGTGGCATATATTAGAGCCATTTGAGCCAATTAGAGTGATGTATGTCTCGGCAGCCAACGGTGCCATAGTCGGCGACACACTTGAATGGAGACACCCTCCGTCATATTTCAGAGTAATTAGAAAAACATCACAGTCTGGAGAGGGGGAGGCAGGGTGGGTTAAGTGTGTAACTCCTGGAACATCATGATACTGCTGTGGAGTTATTCGTCAACACATAAACACCCACAGAGAAGAACAACAAACAGTAAACGCGGTTTAATGTTGATTTATGATACAGATTTTTTCTTAATACCTCACATCGTTTATCTTCATTTCACAAGTAGATACATCTTATTCGCAAGGAAAATCGCAGATGATTTACCTGACAATATTGGTGAAGGCACAGATTCGCCGCCTGCTGAATTAGAACACCAGGCTTTACGTTTCAGCTCCGAGGGGTACTCTGGGTCACTTGCAGGTCTCCTGGAGTTACAGCAAAGACTAAAAGGAGCTTAACTCGAGCAGCCAAGCTTGGGAGCCCTATTTCAGAGAGAATTGGGATGGGTGAGAGTTGTGTGGTAAAGAAAATGTGTTTGCGGGGTGAGCACAAAAACCCCATTTTTCTCTTCACTGCTTCAATGGATATGATCATTTGTGCCAACTTAAATCTTCGCCTACAGAGTCATAAATAAACAGCAAAGGGTTACTACAACTCTGTATATGTTTGTTAAGCTTTGTGTCTACACATAGAGGACTGAAGACTACATGTCCCATATTATGTGTTTAACGTCCAATGTAAATTTTTAATTGTTTCCTTTTAAACTTTTATCCCAATTCTTCCTGTTTGGCTGGTTGTACCGATAGACTTTTTATCACCTGCTGCCAAAAGGCAAAGGTAGATGACAATGTTTTTTGTCTGTGTCCATGCATGTGTGTTAGTGTGTCTGTGTGTTAGTAAAATATTTCATGAACCATTAGATGAATTTTAATAGAACTTGCAAAACGTAATCAATGGCTGTACATCAGCAACTGATTAACTTCTGTAGCCAACCCAATTCAAGATTACTGCCACAGCCAAATTAAAGATACAGTCCCCAAGTGCTGCTCACTGCTCTAAAACCTTACTTTAAACTTTAACTTAGTAATTACATTTTCATTAATTTAGCAATGGGAGATAACATTACAACAATGCACTAGTGAACTTGTGTTAAGATGTGAGTGCTTGGTGATACATCCCTATTCACTTTTTGCCTATTTTAAGTAACAAAGATGGATCCAGAGGGGAAAAGACTGAAACATAAACTCTGCAAACACAGTGGAACCAGAAACAAACCCTACGGCAGATGAGTGGCTCTGTGTTTTCTCTGGATGACAAATTAAATTTGAACAGTGTCCTCTGCTCTGATGGAACAACTGTGTTCTGTTTTACTCGTTTACATCTGCCTCAGTTTGTTTATATGGATCAGAGCTGTTTAGTGGTTCTGTTCTTAGTGGGTTCAGATCAGATCCCTTGATATTTAAAGGTCCTTGTAAAGGACAGTGTTTACGCTGCTAAAGCTAAGTATGACTGTAGAAAACTTTTTACCAACAGTGGAGAAAAGCACATTCATCATAAGTTCTTTTCAGTTTGGTTTAAAAGCATTATGTTTTGCTATATGTACCCTGTTGGCTCTATATAATTATTATGTTGATATTATTGCTTTAGGTCAGTGGTGTTCAATCCTGGTCTTGGAGGGCCACTATCCTGTCTGGTTTAGTTGTTTCTCTGTTCTTCAGCAGGTCTTCAAGTTCTGCAGAAGCCTGTTAATCACTCATTCATTCAAATCAGGTGTGTCAAAGCAGAGAAACACCTAGAACATGCAGGATAGTGGCCCTCCAGGACCAGGATTGGACACCACTGCTTTCGGCTCTTTGAAATCTAGACAGATCCCACTTTTCTTACCATAAAAAACCAAAGGGGAGGGGAGGTTAATCATTGGTAATTGAAGACCCTGCTGCGGGTAAATGAGCTTTAATCTGACAGACATAGTGTGTACCATTAACACCGGGGGCTTAAGGATTTGGATGGCACTTTTAGTACGATGCTGATAGCAGGAGGATTTATGGAACTGTTGGTGGCGTTCATGGTGTGTCGCAAGGTCAGCCCCCTTCTGGGTTTTACTTGTTTGTTTTGGTATTTTTAGCTCACGCCTAAACACTTTGCATAATCACTGCTGAAGTAGTGCAGTTATATTAGACCAGCTTTTTCATTAAACACACAGATGATGTGGCAATTTGTATAAACACCTATCTTTTAATATTATTTCCATTAGCTGCATGCATAATTTTTTCATCAATAGTAATTTTTTTCTTGGTTACTTTCAGTGGTTCAATTTAGAATATTCCTTTTTAAATCAAAATTTACACATTATCTACTACATCTTACATCTTGTATTTCAGGTAAAACTCTTAATTTTATATGAATGATAAACTATATTTCTATAAACTGAAAGATAGGAGTTTGTTAAAAAAATGTTTTTTTAAAAAATAATTTTCTTACATTTGGAAAAGGTCATAATGAAACATAAGTCTGACATATCTAGTTGAAGAAATAAAAATATTTTTTCAAAAACCTTTGGAGAAGCTTGAGTCCAAAACAGATGAAAATACAGACATATCTGCCAGATATATACTCAGTATTAGTAATAAGTCAATGCTGAATATTTAATCCTCATAACAATATACACAGAAACACAGAGAGTCTTTGAGTCGGTTTTACTGCAGCCTTGTAGTGACACGAACGACACAAACTACATGCATGTTTATGAATCATAACCAATAGTACATGAAGTCAAATTAAAAAACTACTTGTCAAGTTAAATTAAGGATACATACGTAAAATAATTCTTTATTTCAGGAAATATTACACTTATTACCCCATTACCTACTAAAAGAATGCTGCACTTTTTGATTGTCATGAAACATGGAGTAATATAAATATGAAAACAAACAAACAACACCAAAAAAAAAAAGCCCAACAAATAAAAAGGAAGCCTATTATGCTGCCATTCGTGCCTCTCTGTGACTTCTTCAGACTCTGGTGTGTTAGAGGTTGTGACCTGCTGGTGGATTAGTGGTCTCTGAGCCGGCTCGTGGACAGATTGAGATTGACTCTGTATGATGACCTATCCTCCTAATGCTAATTGGTTAACCCTGTTATCCAGCTGGTAGTCAGCAGTAACACTCTCCATAGGCAGCTTGACTGCTTGGCTGGAGCTCGGCATGCTGTGCCAGGAAGCTGCTGTCAGACTCTGTCAGTTCATTAACAGCAAGTGGTGAAAATGCACAAACTGTTGCCATCACATTTCTGTGGGATGACTGTTGTAAACTGTAAAGTTATGGACTTTGTCAAACACAACAAAAGTGGAAGTGTGGATCTTTGTAATGATTTGGCTCATTTGCAATTTTAACCTTCCTGGATTATTTAGATATTTTAACAAAAACAAAAAGTTTTTCACTGAGTTAAATTGTAAAGTGTGATCCTTTTTCCCATTATGACTCATTCCTCACTTAAAGACCTAACATTCCCTGAAGGACTTTCTATCACCTTGCCAACCTTTCATGACAGAGCTTTAGACTAAGATCATCGTATGTTGAGAAATGACAGAGTTTTAGCCATTCTGGTCGAAGCTTGAAAATAATGTTATCAACAATCTCATGGAGTATTGTGAGATCTCACCGTATGTGTTGTGCATAACTCTCAGCTACTACTACATAAAAAGTTTTTTTTTCAGAATTTCTAAAAGTGACTGTGTTATAGGTATTTTGGTGTTAGCTAATGTTGATTAGTTCTGGTGGCCCCCTTGGTTTGATAAGACTATAAAAGTTAATCAGTTGTAGGTGTATATCCAATGATTACTTTCTGAAATTAAAGTAAAACCTGTTCAGTTGTTCATGAGGTATTTTGCTGACAGACACACCAGCAAAAATATTAATGCCGACCTTTGCCTTTCCGCAGTGGGCAATAATAATAAAAATTGAACAAGAATATAATCAAAACACTAAAATAACACCCTGAAACATGAAATTAAATTTTACAGTGATAATGCTAATTGATTAATATTTCTTTTAAATTTTCTTTAGTTATGAAAAAAAAAGATCCTTACCTAAAGCCAATCTAAAACGTTCTGGTTGTCGGTGTTGCTGAGTAACCTTTTGTTGTGTTGTCCCATGTCTTGCTGGCTGACATCTGTTTGCTGGTAAACTTGAATTGGAATTATAGTCACACATGACATGATGCTTTAGTTAGGCGAATCATTGCCATCCCTCGTCTTCTGCTGCTCAGGGCTGCATCAAGCAAACTTTGATTCCCTGTGGCTCCTTCATCACAGAGACACGTGAAAAACATTTGATTTTATTGTCCTTTTTGTCATGGTTTGGGTTCGGTTATACTGTGCAGCCATCAGTGGTACTGCTTTTAATCTATTTCATTCACTCCCTTTTCTATGTTAAATTTTCTTCCCTTGTTTTTTTTCTGTTGGTTTGGCTCTTTGTGTTTGTTTCACATCTACATTCTGACGATGACTCTATTATTCTGTCTGTGCCAGCCACATCTGGTTGTAATCTGTTGTTACTTGTCATAAATATCCCTTAGTTTCAGTTGTGCTTTAACAGTACTGGGAAGAGTTGATGGGACTGAGGAAAACAAACATGCATACATATTGCTAAGCAACTTCAGCAAACACAAAATTGGTGTAACTCAACCAGTTTTACAGATATTGGACTAAAATTTGGTGTGTCAGTAGCCAAGACTTATTCTCCACACACATTCTGAGCACTAACTTATCACAGAATATCTGTTTTTAAAACATTGTCATTGACTATTACAGTCAACTCTACCTGTTGGTTAGCAAAAATCTCATGACCCTCTGGATGAATTTTATTGAAACTTTCAGAAATTAATAATAAGGTGTACATCTACAACTCATTAACTTTCAAAGTCAACCTATTCAAGCTGCCACAGCTAATCCACATAAACCCACCTAAAAATGAGTACAACTTAGCTAATTTTAGAGATAATAAGCTAAAACCTGGCATGGTCATAACTGAGTATTATCCCCAAAACATACTCATAGCACTATACCTTATGCAATATCAACCCCATTCAAGATGGTTGCCACAGCTAAGCAACTTTGCAAACACAAAAAATGGCAAAAACATAATCAATTTTAGATAATGAGCTAAAATTGGATGTAGTATTTAGCTGAAACTCATTCTCAACACATATTTTGAACCCTAATAGATCGCTCAAGAGCTTGCAATATTGCTTGACATATTGTATATGGCAGCAGGTGATACACATTCCTCCTATGAGTACGAGGCAGTTAATTGAAAAAGTTTCCTTCTAGATTTGGTACGCTATTAATTGTTCAATTACAATTCGAATGGATGTATTCTGAATCAGTTTACCTAAAGACACACATCCCTGTTGCAAAATTGATTAGCCTGATGAGATAATAGAGGTGAAACAGCAGCCAAGCTCCAGCCATACCTCTCTCAATGAGAAATGGCACTGGACAGGTAATTGGAATGAAGATAAACCAGTGCCACTGAGATCTTAATTACTTCAGGTGTGGCCTAATTGTATTGCCATGCACAATCTGCCCTTCGCTCAGTTTCTACTAACAACATTACACTCAAAGAGAGCTAGATACCATATGTTGGGGTTGAAGCTGTCAGGTCACATTGAGGAGAATTTAGCAGCTCAGACTCTTCCTTCCTTTCTCTCCATTTGTGTTAGGTATTTTCCCCTTGTGGTTAAAGGGAACAAATGTTAAGGATAATTGATCTGACTAATGAAACAGCCGAGGACACAAACAAATCATAGGACTCATGTTCTGTATACTACAAGGCAGGAAATGATGGCTGAATAAAAGGGGAATGAATGAATGTTCCAGGACTCATTAATCGATCTGGTGGGTTGTGCTTGGATGGCCTTGAAAGCGTGTGTGTGTGTGTGTTTATGTTTTCATGCACATTTGATTGAAGTTTTTGGCTCAATTTAGAGATGAAGGATAACGGAAAGGATTTTTTTAAGATGAGAACTTACAGGAAGTAGCTTCTTCTTTTCTCACATAAGTCATGACTTCGTTAAGAGAATAAGACATGGTAAGACAACCAGTATGATTTAAGGTGATCATTTGACCTTGTAGTTAATCTAGTGAAATTGGTTCTTGAAAGTTCCTTATGTGACTTATCTGCGAGATCTCAGGTAGATCCCCTTTGTGTGACAAAGGTAGGGAAGCTAGGATCCGCTTTAAAGATAAGTTGAGGAACTCCATCATCTGGAGAAAGCTTGAAGTAGAACTGCTGCTCCTTCCACATCTAAAGGAGTCAGCTGAGGTGGTTCAGGCATCTGATTAGGATCCCTCCTCGGTGCCTCCCTCTAGAGCAGAGGTCCACAATCCTGGTCTTGGAGCAACACTATCCTGCATGTTTCACTTGTTTCCCTGCTCTTCAGTAGGTTTTAAAATAGCGCAGAAGCCTGTTAATCACTCATTCAAATCAGGTGTGTCAAAAGAGATAAACAACTAAAAAATGCAGGATAGTGGCCCTCCAGGACCAGGATTAGGGACCACTGCTCTAGAGGTTTTCCAGACATGTCCCACTCAGAAAAGACTGGGGCAAACCCAGAACTCTCTAAAATGATCATATATCCTCTCAGGCCTGGGAATGCCTTAGGATCCCCTAGGACGAGTTGGAGAAAGGGATGTCTTGGTTTCCCGCATGGACTTGTTGGCTTCATGTCCTGACCACAGGATAAGCAAGGGAAAATAGATGGATGGATTATTCTGCCAGAAGCTGTGCATTGGTACTTGAAGGATGGTTCCTGTTATACTTCTTGCAGAACAATAAGCGTTATTATGTGAAACGTGAAACTGATAAGTGAGAAAACAACTTATTGAAGCTGCTTCTACATGTGGAGTGAATACTTCCATACCTTATTGCCTGGTGATTGCAGGGTGAGCAGGATGTTGTTATTGTGAGTTTTTTGTCCAGTTTTATCCTATGGGCTTGAAGTTGGGCTGAACGTTCTGATACACAAATGGCAGAAACTGCAAAGTCTGCAGTATTTTGAGCCCCCCCACCCCCCCCCCCCACCCAAAAAAAAACAAAAAAACCAAGAGTTACTCTAGAGTTACTTGCTTAATATTGGAATGTTGCATCAGAAAACTGGTGTTTGTGTATGTCTGTCTGTAAGTGTTCATCAGAACCCGGTTGTGAATTGAAACTGAACTGCGCTGATGAATGTGCTTTCTCCAGATCCCCCCACAAGGCTCATTAAAGGGCTAAAGTAGCAGAAAACCATTTGTCTTTGAGTGCTAAATAAACAACAGAGGAAGAGCGGTAATGGCAGGCTCAGAGTGTGTGGTCTCTGTCTCTGCTGGGGAATCTGTTATAAAAGGTGGGAGGTGTTTTCACATGTTGCACGTTCATTTGACTGCAATTATGGCCACACGTTTACAGTCAAACTCTTGCTTTGTATTTGTTTTTACTTTAGAATAATGGGCTCCATCTGAGTGCAAGTTCATTCATGTTTATTAACTTAAGATTTAAATTTTGATTCAAGTTTCTTTTCTTTTTTTAAAGCCTACTATGTATAAAAAGGATTATATTTGCTAAAAATGTGTTCTGCCTCAGCCTGTAGCAGTAATCACACACATTATACAGTCAGTATATACTGTGAGAGTTCAATCAACTCATCTCAGCTTCCCACACAACAAAATTAGGTCTGATCGGATCTGTCAAATCTGTTGCAGTCAATTCCTGTTTGTTTGTTTGTTTGTTTGCAAATGATTTCATGTAGCACCGGATAGATTTTAATGCTTCTTTCAGAAAACATTCATTGGATATACATTTAGTTTTATCAAAACGGCTATAACTTCCTTTTAGGCATTAGATGATTTCAGTTTAAAACCCTGGCATGGCTCTGGCCTTCTAGGATGCTAGACCTTTAATGTGTACAAGTTACACAAAAAGTTAAGTGGTAAGGTTAATTAAAGGCAGTTGAAATAAACTTCCCAAATCCATTTGACAAACTACTTCTGTGCAGGATTTTCTTTTCTTACTGCCACTGAAGTTAATCCCTGCACAACATTTTCCATAATGAACAGTTTAATCATCAGATATAATTTTTTCTAGCAAATTCTCATGACTTTGGATGACCAAGATAATTGTACAGTTTTGTGTAATTTCCTCTTTTCTCTAAATCTTCACCACATGTGTAATGATGTGTTTTATGCCAAATAGCACATGTCAGTTGACACTGGGTCACTAAGGCAAAGGTTCTTTCTTTCTGAACAAATACAACCTATTTTGCATCACACACACTAACCATGACACACATGCACACTCACACACATTTAATAATAATAGGGTGGGACTACTGAGGAATGTGTCCATGCAAGCAAAAACATTCAGCTTCTGGTTTGGCAGAAACTGACTGCCGAGCTTCTAATTTGCCCTCCTGCCATTTTTCTTCCCCCCGTTGTTCATTCAGAGCATTGTGTATTTCCATGTATAACAGAACTAAAGACAAAGAGCTGAGCCTATTTATTTCATTTCAGTCAGGAGTTGTTGGTGCGTGACTGGGAAAAACTCTAGAGGCAGTGCTGACTAAAGCAGACATGCAGTGTGGATACAGCTTAGCTGCTGCCAGAGATCTGTCCATGACCAAACCACAATACAAAATAAGTCCTTGTTTTCTAATACCAGCAAAGAAAAGAACAGATAGCTACAATATCAGCATAGATATTAAGCACTGCTGATACAAACCATTCTAGATATGTTAAAATACTAAAACCAGACTTAGGTTGAGCTTTGACCAAAAATCATCTGTTTCTTTTTAAAAGGTGTGGATAACACGTCGTTGTTTCAAGGCCATCTTTTCAGTCTCCCACCCTAGCCACAATGCAATCCTGCCACACCTTTCCATTATTGACAAAAGGGAAAAGGAATAGCATGCAGTTTGTGTATAACTCACCTCTCTGAATCGTTATTTTCCCTTCCTGTCAGAATGAAAGTGGAAATAACTTTGCATGCATTCCCACATCAGAATATGCTGCTATCTTGCTTTTCGTCCTCTAGCTTGATCAAGGAAACTGCCTTTTTATCACTTGAGTTAAATGTAACACAATTCAAAGGGACTGAAAATGTGCATGGAAAATAAGTTTGCTTCAAGATATGTTCCAAAATATTTGATTACACTGGCAATTTCCTTTTTAGAGTTCTGGTATTTATGTGCCTTTTCTTTCTGAATATTATACTTCAGGGTATTTTACTTTTGAAAATTTTCACCAAAATGTCTTCTGTATTTTGAATATACAATGTTTATTTTTATCTCTTCCTACCTGTGAGCTTTTGACACAAGTAGAGCAGTCCTTACTTCAGTCCAGTTAATTCTCCTCAGTAGGTCTTTATCATTTAGGCATACTTTTCTGCTTAATGTCAGGTGGCTCACTTTAATGATGAAAGTATGATTAAAGTATACACAATGACTTTTGACACCTCAGTTTGGCTCAAAGTGGTATTGGCCATGAATTAACTTGTCTTTCAAAGTTGCAAATATGTTTTATGGAGCATATTTTTTAAGGAAGCAAAAACAACCAATGACCTCCCAAAAACATTTGCATCTAGATCTTCATTCTTTTATTTTACTTTGTAAAACTAATCACATTAGAAGTTTCTGTCTTTAGAGGTCATATCCATGAGCAGACCCAAATTTATGTTGTGACCTGGCTTGTTGGGCCACAACATACAAGGTACAATGAACACAATAGTGAATAGTTTAACACTTTTATTGGTAAAAATCAGTTGTTTTATAATTAAAATGTTCCACGCAACACAACCAAGCGCACATCAACTAGCAGCCACAGTGTTGATTTCCTCACAGACCATACCGGCCATGCCCTAAATCCACACCTTCACCAGTTAAGACAAATAGACTTATGAACAACCATGGCAAGACCAGTGCAGATGCAGAGTGACAGAGGGTCTCACAGTCTTTAATCCCCCAAAGGAGCTGTCCTCAGAACCAAGGACAACTATTTTGGGATAAGTGTTTGTCCTGCTGTTCTGTTCTCTTGGTAAACGTGGTAGGAGCTCAACCTTGTGGTAAACTCTGACGAGTTCTACCCAAGGTTTTTGGCAATTTTGTAGCCCTCCTTGTGTCTTCATGATGTCATTCCCAGTCAGTGTAACACCATCTGTGATTATTGTGGACACAAGAATTTTTCCTGGGGTCCAGAACACATGTCTTTCCTTATGTTTTGAGCAGCACAGGTGCAACAAAGGAAGTCAGGTGTCATATTTTCACTCTGACTGATGGGATGAATAAAAGACTTCAGGTTGTACACAGAATGAAAATGACTAAATGAATGGAATTAAAAGTAGATTTAGAATGTAAAACTTCAGATTTTATTTTTTTCTGTCCTTTTCCCAGCTTTATGACTCATTCTACCAGTTAATAATAAAAACAAAGAATATAAAAAATGTTATTGTGAGACCCAAATCTTGGCTTCTGTCCTTCATTTCTAACCATGGCCATGTCTAGCTTTATTTCTCCTTCTTCCCCTCAATGCTCTTGAGGAATATCTTATGCTGCCTCCGTTGCTGTCTGTATACATTGTGAATTCCAGTTATGGCGTGTCTGAATCATTGGTATTCAGAACGCAGAGTCCAAGTGCTGGATGTGCTGGACAGAATCGACACGTACAGGTTTATTGAAATACTCCTCTCCCTCTTGCAGTAATTGCTCTCTGTCTTGTCTCTCCTCTTCTGCTTGCTTCTTTTTTTGCCTCCCAACTCTTTAATTTTTCTTATCAGTTGTTCTTTTGTCTTATTTCTTTCCTACCTTTTTGTATATCTTTTGCTATTTCCTCTGCTACTCCTATATCCCAATCTTGCTTTGTCCACTTTGTCTCTGTTAAATTTAACTCTCTCCTGCTTCCAGTCTGCTCTTTTATATCTTCATTTTCATTCTCCCCAATCTCACCTCAGAGTTCCTGTTTTCACCTAGAAGACAGGAAGGGAAGATAACCGAGATTCCATCATGGGGCTCGTGAATAGGTTATGCCGATGTCACTGACGCCCCTGCTTCTCATAAATACACATCATATTACCTGCCTCTCTCAGAAGCACGAGTATAAAGACTCGCATTCGTCTTGCCTAACTATCTGCCTCTTAAAATATATGGGGTTTATGCATCGCATATGACATTAGGTGTAACAGCACAGCAAATAAATGCAAATCGCACCTCCAGTTCACCTGTGCTGAATGTCATCCTTGCTCATCTGTTTTGTCTTTGGAAGCAGATGCTTCTTTTCTTTGTCTGTGCTGCTTTCAGCTTTGCTTCTTTCACAGCCTGAGCTAAAACTAAGATGAGCAACAAGCGCCATTCACAGCTGACCTCGTCTGAATCGCTTCTAGTGTTGCTACTTTTTTTATCTTTACTTTTTATTCAACAGTCACTTTTATATACATAGTTTGAATGCATCTCTTTAAAACTCTTTTCCTACACTGCATTTTCTGTACTCCCCTAGGGCTTGGTGAACTTTTTAGAGACATCCCAAAGGGAATAATAGCCAAAAGTAGTTGCACTTTTTACCAAAACTCTAGTATGTGGTATCCATCAGAGCTTTACACTGGATCTGTTACTTCTTTCAAGTTGTGGAAGACTTTTTTCCAGGATTACAGCTCAGCCTGAAATGAGTGTGGGTCTGAAGGCAGATCAGGCTTGTTAACAAAGACAGGATTATGAACAGGATTTCCTTCTGCTGACAGGAGCAGGTCAAATATCACCCTGACCAGTTTTACCAACCAGCTGAGAACTGTGGATAATCCTCTCCAGGCATGTGTCATGCAAGAGGAAAAGGAAACAAAAGGAGGAGAGGGTGCATTTGTTTGTGGGCGTCACTAATTTGTCTACATTTAGCAGGGTGACTGCACTTTTCAACAATACAGACATGATCTTGGACAAATGTCACATTGGATTTTATTATACAACAATGATTTAGGATAAGAAACACTGAATCTTAGCAGAAGTCTGGCACTACATGCATTTGGTCATCTCTAGATGGCTGAATGCCGAAACACAGTTTGACTTGGCTTTGCTCAGTGATGCATGTAAGCCACATTGACCCACCAGTGTGAACATCTGACCTAGCCTCCCCCGTCCTGCCTGTGCCATTGCACATATTCAATAAAGATAGACAGCAGTGTGCTTACGATCAGGGCTTACAGTGGGATCTGTTACAGCATGGGGATGTGGCTCAGTGGTTTCAGGGTCACAATGCACATACACCATGTTTGTGGACAAAGACCACAAAAGGACACTTACAGTCAGTGTGGTTAACTGTAGCCCATGACCAAACAACTGGAAGACTCTTGGATGTTTCTTTAAAGCAGTACTTCAATCTTTGAAGTTATGTCCTGTGGAAAGAATAAGAACAATTAAAATTTTACTTGTTCTAGATAGTGCTTTGATTGTCCTCAGTTTGGACAAATAGCATTTAATTCTGATTGCATTGATAACTAATAGCTCGTCTGAGTGGAGCCAAGACCAAAGTTAATTGCTGCCACATTAACACATTTACAGTCTCGGCAAGTTTATTGTTTTTGATGCAAACACTATTTACAATGTTGTCAGTGTTGCATTACAATCCACTTTGGTTTTAGCATATAGCAACCAACTAGACTCAACTGGACTCATCAATCCATCCATCCATTTTCTTTACCTGCTTCTCCTTTCTGGGTCACAGGGAGCTGGTGCCTATCTCATCAATCCAGTTGAGAAATAGAAATAGAGTTAAACTCTATTTCTTCCATCTGAGGTCATTCAAAGAGCTATCTACAAAAATAAGATATTAGGAGGAGGATAGGAAAGCAAATCTTTAATTTTTTTTCCACAGTAAACAAATTTTCTAAAACAAAAGTTAACTTCATTGACAATATCAGTCTTTCTTCAGTCTTGAGTTTGTTCTTATTATGAAAAAGGAGCACTTAGTAAAGAAACCATAGCTGAGTGGGAGTATTAGGACCAATGAACAGAATGGACTTGAAAGAAGTGTGATGGTTGATGGATGGACAAAGGAATATAATTTGTAGAGAGGCACAGAGACAGAACGGAGGAGCTCTGTCTGCCTGCTGGCTCTCCCTATTGGAACAGCTGTCTCTCAGACTGTGACAGACGTAGATTCACTGAGGTGGGAGAGATGATCTGACAACTCCTTTGGTCTTTCATCAACCCATCTTTTTAAATCCTAATGTGTGTCAAGTGCAGTAAGGTTTAACAGCCATTTGTGAACATGTTGTATTGGGGTACAACAAGGAGGTATTTATAATAACAGAACATTGTAGTGGTTAATAGTGGAATTGATTCATAGTTAATGTTCCTTTTTCTCATATTTATGGAAATATAAAGCAACGTAGTCCACTACAACAGTGCCATCTGTTCTGCCCAAAGTGGAACATCCTCCACAGTTTAAACCTGATCTGTTCCAATCTTGTTTCTATTTGTGCAACTTCTACTTGCTATAGCCAGGAAATAGATTAAAGGTGGCTGGTAGGAGATAGTCTGTCAACCTGATTTGTTCTGATTAAAGGAACAAAGGAAAGGTAATAGATAATATATCTTCCACTAAGGTCAAGATTGGATTTCCCAAGTACAGCAAAAAGGACCTATAATAAAATGTAAAGGGTTACTCCTATGCTTGTGCTCTAGAGCTCCACAAAGTTAAAAAAAAATTTAGACAATTTAGTCTATTAAAAACAGACAAGAAAATAGAAAATATGCCCGCTTTTTATTGGTTGCTTGACTCGAAGACTCTTACAAGATTTTAAATTTTTAATATGCAACCATGCTTTTAATCAAATAATTACAATCTAAGAAGATAGACTCAAACTTTGGACTACACAGATTGAAAAAAATCTTTAACCCTTTCATGCATGAAATATGAAAAACTCAATCAGGATTTTTTTACTAAGTGTTTTTATACTTCCTTAGGGATGTAAAACAAGGTTTGAAAAAAAAAATTTTTTAATCTTTTATCTCTAAAGAAATATTTATCTGTCCACTCAAGTGTACTTCATGCGTTTTGTACTGTAAAAAACATCAATGTAATAACATGGTAGTTATATAGGTATAGTTGTAATTTAGTTATACAGTTGTAATATGGTATTATATTGGAATGGTGGTTCCTCCACTACTCTGTATACCTCTCTATTTAAGCTCTATTGATAAACATAAAAGTTAACAGAAACATAAAACTTTTTTTCACTAGGCGTTTTATTTATATTTAGGTATGTAAAACAAGGTTACAAAATAAAGATATGTTCCTGTTGGTTCTACATGTGCCAGTGCCATAGATCCCTTGCTGTTCCAGTACATGAAGGAGGGTAATGGTGCAAAAGAAATTGTTAAAAAACACCTTGTGATTTTTGTCCTGAATGTCTTCACAAAGGCGCATGACAATATCTCCAGTCATTCCCAGCTGACTGATCTCACCTCGTCCCCCAGCTGGACCTTAATAGGGTTCAAAGTTGTACATGTGCCCAGAGGATCCTGCTTGCACCCACACTTTAATTCCCCAGGGCTTGGGTTTTTTGGGGATATATTGTTTGATAGACAAACAATATTGATTGTTGATTCTTTTGCTTTTTTCCCCTGAGCTCTGGAAGGTGGTGGTCCCTCAGGTTCAACATCCTCATCTCCTTCCTCAGCCTCAACTTCCTCAGCAACATTTCTAGACTCCTCACCTTTACTATCACTGCTTGAGCCTACCTCTCTGCTTGCACCTGTCTGTACTGGCAGCCATTCCTCATCACTGCTACCAGAATCACAGTCTTCCTCACTTGAGTCTAGAAACTCCTCTATTACCCTGTATGCCTGTCTTTTTGAGCTCTACAAAATAGAAGGATATATGGAAAAAACTGAAATTACATTATAAAAACATAAAGAAGTTGATTTATAGCCAAAATATTATAGGATATGAATTATTTTCAAGAACAACATTGGTAGTAATTGACACTGCATTGAAGTTGAAACATAGCTTGTGATGCATGATGTACAATTGAGTGGACAGGTGATTAATCTGTATTTCCTCAAAATATAAAATCAAAACTTGGAAATTTTTTACATATAATGTCAACTTAGATGTTACTTGATGTAATTATATTTTTTTTACCTGCAATGGTGTCTTTTTATAGAAGGTAGAAATGGAAATAGCCGAGGTGTTCAGTCTTTCTCCCTGTCTATTAGTCATCTTGGTTTCACTGATTATTTTTTCCCATTGCAATGACCAGCCAATGGGATTCTTTTGTATGGGATGATGCAATAGCTTCCAATAGAGTGGACTATATGCAGCAGTGGCCAAAATTGCAGGCATTTATAGAGAAAAAACACTTTTAAACAGCTGTACACTGTAGTGACCTCTATGCGTGAAAGGGTTAATTCAAAACAAAACCCAAGCTGTTTCAAAAGCAGGACAACTAAACTTTAGAAGACAAAAAAACTGGTATAATGCCAAACTAAAGGCACAGCTGGCCAGAAATGGCAATGACAAAAACCTGGCAAAGAATAAAGAAAAGCAGGCTGAATGTACTGAGAAAAACTAACAATAAAATGAACAACAGCCGAGTGGCAATTAGGAAACAGATTTCAGGTGTGGCAGAACAAAAGCTAACAAACAGGAAGACTTAGAACTAAATCTGTACTATTTAACAAAGAAAAAGTAAGAATTACACAAAACCTGAGTCAAAATCCTATGAACCATGAACAATACCACAACAGATATTTAAAAAATGGGACCAAATGTTCAGTGTCGAGCACAACAGTTGATTTTGTCAGGACAAGCAGAGAAGCAATGGATTAATTAAGATAATGTGCATAACAATAAGGATAAAATTTGTTATATAGATCAGGTCATATCATGTTTAATGGGTAGTGCTCTGATTTACTGAATTTAACTTCAGATTTACTGACCCATCAATGAAATGTTATGTGATTGTGTGCAATTGTATGTTTTTGCTTCGTTTATACCAGAAATATTAAGAACATCAGATTTTAAGCACTTAAAGAAATGCAGATCAGTTTTGGCAGGCTATCAACCAAATACTCTCTTCTATGCTGAAATCTTTAAGCTTCTGTTTAAACCTGAATAAAACCCCTGTTTTCCTACCTGTGTTGAGTTTCTCCTTCACCTAAAGCATAATATGGGTATTTTTGTCAGATTTTATGCCTTTCTCACATGTGTAGGTGTGTGGGTTTTTTCTTCCACTGTAGCAAATTATCTTCTTCATTAATTTTGACATAGGAGGAAATTAGGTTGTTTTCTGCTTGAGGCTACACTTAAATTAGAACAACTTGGATTATCCAGAGATTTCAAGGGCTTGAGCGACTAGACTGACTCGCTCAAGTCAAACTGGCAAAAAAAGAGAGAGATTTTGACATTTCAGATTTCTCTTGTTCGAGGTTATCAGGCAGCCTGTGATTGTTGCTCAGCTACCAGGGCGGTCACTGTATAATTTTTTTCATACAGCTAAAAGGTTTTAGCCTCACATTGTCTTAGATTGGTTAATCATGTCTTCATCTCTATTCGATAACCTCTCTTTTCTTCATTTCCTCACCTATCATCCTCCTCCTTATTCACTTTGGCTGTGTTTGTATGAGGCATGTTTCACTGGGATGTGGGGAGGGCAGCTAGACTCTCCGAAGAGTCTGCAGCAGATTCCAAACACGAGGCATTTGACTTGGGTGTCAGAGGAAGACGGCTGGACGACTCACCCAGAGGCCCGTCTTAGCAGCAGTCAACTAGACACAAAGGAGCAGAGGAGGAGGGGAGAAAGCAGGCAGAGAAGGTTAACAGCTGAGACAACCATGTATTGTACAGTATCCTTCCCTGTGGGAGGTCTATTGAGTGAAAGCACTCTGCTGCGGTGGTACACTCTGTGCATTGGGACTACGCTGAACACAGGCACCATGTTGCAAATGTATTAGCTTAACCTTTGTGACTTTTAATTGTGGAATTTGAGATAGACTTTCAGAGATTACATGCTTGTACAGGCAGGTTTTAAAAATTTTAAAAAGTCAAATCAAGTCAATTTATTTATAAAGCACATTTAAAACATAACAAGCTGCAGCCAAAGTGCTAAACAGCAATAAACAGTAAAAATTAAAACAGAAGAAAGTTAACATATAAATAAAATAATATTAAAATCAACTCACACTGGGTGAAATGTCAGTTAGAACAGATGTGTTTTTAAAAGAGATTAAAAAAAAGAGAGAAGACTCTTGTCTAATGTTGGGGGGCAGATTATTTCAGAGTTTAAGAGCCACAACAGAAGAAGCTCGGCAGCTCAGTCATAGTGGTCTTCATTCTTTTTAGGTGTGAAAAATGAAAACCCTGTCAGTGCTGTAGTGATGTTCTGTGCTGTTGCTTCACCTGATTTTCTCGTGAGCCTTGCCAGGAGTGATCTTGTCTTTGACATTGACAAAGACCTTTCTCCATTAGTCTGCACAAGCTTTAGTCAGATGTTAAAATGCTGCATGACACTAATAGAAAAGATTTCTTTCAGATATTTTTGAATGTGAATTTGTAATCATGAATATGATGTACAGATAGCTTGAACAAAGATCCTTAAGTCGTGCAGCGTATAGCTGAAGCCTTTGAATGTTATACAGGGTAAGTTGCTTTTATGTATGGTCAAATTACTCAGACACGAGCTGAGATAGCATTAAACAGTCAGCCCAGAATAAAGTTTCCTATCTTAACTTTCAAAAATACTCCTTAAATATCCCCAAAATATCACTTAAATAAAACATCACTTTCACTAATAATAAATAGCCCATAAACATCTTGCTCCAGTTTTTAAATCTAACTGTTTGGGGGTTTGTGATAGGGTTTTGTTAAGATCATGACTTTTTGTTTTGTTCTTTCTCCTTTTTCCTGTTACCTTCACCATTCGTTATTTTTTACACTGTTTTCTTTGTGATTTCTATTTTCCTCACACACCTAAATTCAGTTAGCCTGTTACTAGTATTAATGTCAGTGTGGAGTATGAGACCGTCTATGGGACTGATGATAGTTGTCTATAACAGTTAAACAATTACACAGAATACACTGCTGGTGTCTTCAACTTTATATATCAAAAAAATTTCCTGATACAGTAATAATTTTTACCCCTCAACTATTTAGTGTATTTTTTATTCATTTTTCACTGATGTAGTTGTTTATGCTAGTTTTGATATAAAGCCCAGATTCCATGTTTGTATCTCAACCTTTGGAAAAGCAGGAATTGGATCGCCTGTAACTCATTTTATGAACAAAGATTCACTGTTAGGCGATGGTGGGTGTATTCCTTCTACACCCTAATAACATTTAAATCAGACACATTCAACAGATTTTTATTCTGATGTTAGGTCAAAATAAACTTCAGACAGTAAACTTTAAGCAGTCCAACTTAAGAACAGCTAACAGAATTATATTTGGCTGTTGTTGATCTGTACCAGATGCCCCTGAGCCTTTGAAAATCACAGGCAGACTGGTGTGTCTAAAGGATGTGTAACAACAGCTGATAAAACAAATCAGCTTATCCCACCATAACTGAGATGGGCTGTATTTCCCTGTGGAGTTGTTCTTCTTTTCTGTCACTCTCCTCTCCTTTCTTGTCTCCTCCTTTACTCCTACAACCATGATTGCATCTAGGTTACATCACTTTCTCGGGATGTTCGTGGTGAGTTTTTGCTCTGTGCTCAATCCCCACCAACATAAATTAATACTGAGAGTTTGATCCAAAGAGTTAGCTTTGTCAAAATTGCATCAACTTTTTACTGAATCTGAGGAAAGTTGTTTTCTCTTGTGAGAGAATACTGTTTAATTTTAACTCTTTATAATAAATATTATGACACTCACATGGCCTCACAGAGTAAAAAGTCAATCTGTGCAAGGGGTCTGAGCCGATGCATTATTTAAGCTGCACATAAAATTATTTTTCTTTTCTGAAATCTTCCTTTTTCAAAAGAAGCCTCTTAGGTCTCAGTGAAAACCAAACATGAAAAATTAAGAATTATTGAGCAAAATGTTCAAGCCATCAGTAACAATAAAGAAAAAAATGACTCCGGTAATAAAGAAAAAAGAATGCTGCAAGAATTCGTAATTTGCAGACAGTGTGTTGTCTTGCATATTTCATGATTCTTGATGAATCTCTTCATCATGGTGAGCACTTGTGTGTCTCCTTTGTTTATTTGTAGTCCATCTTTCCTCACATAAACAAACAAACAAACAAACAAAAATCCCAAAGCTGCTCATTAGAAATGGTCTTTTCTCCCTCTGGCATTGAACCACTCCTTACCCCCAGTCGCCATGTTGTTCGAGCAGCGCTACTCTCAGATAACCATCCCACAAGAGACAGGGAGCCGGGAAGTGAAGGCCAGTCACAGCAGCACCAGTAGTTGCATCGAAAAGCAGCAGGCACATGAAATAATGAGAAAGCTGAGAAATGGTGGGGCTAAATCAATTGAGGAATCAATAGCACAGCGCTATATGCTGAAGTGGCCTTTATAAGAGCACAGGTGAACATATCACACCAAATATACCTTGAAGGTTTGCTTGTTCATGTGTTTACTGTCTCATGTTAGAAGATTTCTCTTTCTTGGTGACTTACTTTTTACACTCAAAAAATCACAGTGTGTTCTGAGCAACTTTGTGAGCATGCAAAGTTGGTTGCGTTACTCTGGGGCAAAAATAATTACTTTGCTATCAGATACATCAGGACAACTTTTTAAGTCGCTGGGATAAAATACAGGGCCAAAAATTAGCATTCATGAAGGACTAAATATCATCTGCCACCTTGTATGCCTACGTTTCAAACAAAGGCCTTGTGTAATCTGTTAGCACTCAGTGTTTGTGATGGGGATGACTCTCAGCTACTACCACACCAAATTTTATCTCAAAAGCCAATTTTTTGTTTGTTTCTATGGTT
The DNA here is from genome assembly GCF_001649575.2 of Kryptolebias marmoratus. Lineage (NCBI taxonomy): Eukaryota > Metazoa > Chordata > Actinopteri > Cyprinodontiformes > Rivulidae > Kryptolebias > Kryptolebias marmoratus. Next base: position 9,862,053 of record NC_051448.1, read on the forward strand.
GCCTTTTATAGTGAAAAACGATAACAATATGCAATTTCAGATGTGAAAGACTTGAAGTGTGGTTAAAAAATGGTCACATGACATCAGACCTATATATATAGATTTATATAGATATATATAGCTGGTAGCAGTGTTAAAGGTTGCTACCAGCAACTCCTCTGAATGTTCAGGTGCATGTACAGTAACCAATGCATTATACCAGTACTGGTGCTATTATTCAGAATGAAGATTGCTATAAATTTGGAATCCTTATTTGACACACTTGCTGAAACACATTCAGCTAAATTCTCTGGAGTCACACACACAAAGACTTTGTCAAACTTTACATAGTGTGACATTTCTAACTACATAATCAAAGAACTATTGTATTATAAACCAGAGAAAATGAGAAGTTATAAGGTTCTTGAGACAAATCAGTGCAAGTGCAAGGCTGCAGAACATTCTTAACTTGTGGAAGGGAACTTTTGAATTAAAACCTCCATGTTGTCATTCATGCTACTGTCTTTTCAGTTTACAGTTACATTAGTCATGTTTTTTTTTAAACTCATAAATAATTAACTGGATAAAATGCTCACCACAAATCCTAGCCTTTTTTCAACTGGCTCCCAATTGTCTCTTCTAATCTTTGTTATCAATTTAATTTCAATTTCAAAATTTCTACAAGCTATTTCTGAGCATGAGAAAAAAACATTTTGCTGATATTAGGTGAAACTTTCCCACTTTTATCAAGAATTACTCAAGGCAATAAAATATTAACTAAAGCTTGCATTCCAGTGTAGCGGATAAACATAGATCTGTCATGTTTGGTGGAGAGGGAGGCGAACCCAATGCACGGACTCATTCTGAGAGCTTCAGGGAAAAAACTAATCTATTTACACAAAAATAAAGATAAACAAAAACAAAAGCTGACGTGGCAGCAAACCAAAACTAAATAAAAAAACACTGACTAAATCCAAGGTTGCAAAAACCGCAAGGGCGAGACATGGAGGGAAAACCAGAGAGCGCATGAAAGCGACAACTGAAGGAAATTATGAGGTTTTAAAAATTGTAGGAAATTAGAAGAAGTGGGCACAGGTGAGGGATTACAAACTTGGGGCAGGTGAAGTTGGGCATGGAGCCAAACAAGAGATAAGCTGAGGACAAGTGAATGATGACAGGAACACAAATACACAAGGAGCAAAAACAACACTAAACATGAAGACAACCAAATAACAAAATAACATTTTTTGGGATTTTGTACTTGCCTGAGTTTAGCTTTACTTACAACTATTTCACAAAATCTTTTCAGTTTGAGCAGCTGCAACTTTGAGGGCTTTGGTTTGAATTTTATACTGAAGATATGCATGTTTAATTAGGTTATTTGAAAATCGTTTTACAACCAAACCAAGTACCAAGCTCTTGATGCCAATGGTAAAGTTATGAAACATATTAACCAAACAGTCCATATGTTTTCACCTCTTGCTTGTCAATCCTGCAATTTCAAGGTGCTGTTGTTGTATCATTTCACACGAGGCCTATGAACAGCAATTATAGCAAATGCCAGCGATGTCATTTGCATATAAATTGCCTCTTTTACTCATTCAAGGTCGATTTTAAACCTAACCCCCAACTTTGATTTTTTTTTTAAAAGCATTCCTTTATGTAAATAAATGGGATGCATCTTGTTGTGCTCCAATAAAATGAGGTATAAATCCGTTCTGTAGTAATGCTTTTCAAGATATCATGGTCTGTGAACTTCTGATGGCTTATGCGAGGGATGTCTTTGTACATTTGTGTGCATATAACTTTAATTTGTTTTATTAATTTTTATTGTGTGAGAGTGAATCTGTGACATCAGCTTTTTTTTTTTTTTTACTGGAGACTTTAGTGTTTTTAGAACATCAACTCACGTACTCAACATTATAGACACATTGCTCTACACCTGTAAAATTCAACCATTTTTTCCTTTACCCTGCTTTGAAGGAGCATGTCATGTGTGACTGTAATGTCACGGTTTGTGGATTGTGAGTTCTGGTTAGGATTTTGTTTTATGGTTTCTGATGTTGTCATGTTCCACTAGTATATCCTGGGTTAATATATCCTGGGTTATGCAGGTTATTCTTGGATTTCTTATTTTTCTTCAACATCGTCCAGTTTATTTTCTTTGGTTTACTTTGAATTTTTAATTACCTGCTTGGATGCTTCAGTTGGTTTTACTTCTGCCTTTGACACATTTGGCTTTTATTTCCCTGAATTTCACTTGTCTGTTAACCATTTGTCATTAGTTCTCTCAGAAAATATTCAGCTCAGTTGGTTTTGTTCCCAGTCATTCTTGTTATTATTTCTCAGTTCATAGTCTTCATTCTGGCTTGATTTTTTTTAGATTTTCTGATTTAAGCTAGCGCTGCAATACAAACATTGTTTAGTTGGAAAAAATAGCAAAAAACAAATGTCACACGTAAAAGTGATTGGAGTGTGAAAATTTATAATATTGTTCACTTCAACCACTACAAAGTTTAAAAGGATTTTGTTGTCAATTAAAATTCTTTAATGGGCCTTCTTCTTAGTGGCTGTTAGCCTAATTCCATAAGAATTTCCTCAGAAAATCCTCAGGTTGAGGATTGTGAAGGTTTACTTGTGTTTGCGAACGCTAACTTGTCATGGCTCCGATTTTATACTGCTTTTTTGTCATTTAAATTGTAGCTATTGTTGGAATGTTGCATGCATTTAGACAGAACTGTACCACAAACTGCAGCCTCACATCAGCGCATAATGAGCCTCAGGTGCTTTAACTCTACTGTCATCCTGCACTGACGCAGCTGCTGTCTACAGTTCCAGCAGGTAGATGATTCAAACACAATAGTCGGATAGTCAGCAAACTAGAAATGCAAAAAATGCTGTGAGGCAATAGAGTCTGGAATTGTTTGTATGAAAACATTTGCTAATACTTCTGACATCAAATTAGTTTTCTTATCTGACATCTGAAGGGGTTCGCCTTCAGCAGGTGACCTTGTTTATATGTTGGCGATTTAGCGTACGTCTGGGATTAAAATAGATATAAAGCTCTTGAACTTTGTTTCTTTTATAAATATTGTGCTTGTAGCCATGACTGGAGGCTCGCTTTAGAAATTACAACTGAACATAAATAGATTTACACAACGATGACAGCACAAACTCAACACTCCTATAAAATCATCTGACATTCCTGTAGCAATGGTTTTTCATGCATTTAAATAGGAATATTACTTAATGATAAATACTTTATACTTACAGCTATTTTCTCACCCTGTTATCCTTTTTATGTGGCACTGAACATTGGTCTATACTTGGTGTTTGGACTGGAAAAAAACACACACACAAAAAAAACAATTGTCTTTCTGCTGCCACACTGTTGATCGGGGGGACGTATAGCCCCCTTACTCACACATGTGTTAAAACACCCTTCCTAAATTAGACAATAGTGAAACTGACAAATATGAGCAAATCCTTAAACTTTTTCCACCAATTTAAAATTGTTTTGTCCATCTGAAGTCCAACTTGATATGTGATTAAATCAAACATCTCCTGCAGACTTTGCACCCAAGAAAGTAAAAAAAAAAAGTAAAAAAAACAACAAAAAAACTAACAATCAAACCTGTGACTAGAATTTAAGATTATATGCATGCATGTGTAGATATGTGGCAGCACATGTGACTTTTATGCTTGCACGCACCAAGGCGAGACTTTCAGATCTTCATGGGCCCATGCAGTACGCCAAATGTTTTAGAGCCAATGCCAAATTATGTGGCATGCTTGAAGGAGTTAACTTGAGCAGAAAATTGCACATAAAACACTCGTCTTTTAAAAGCTAAGAGGATGGGGTGGGGAGGGTTGTTGGCAACAGGCTGGCATCAGCAGAGAGGATTACTCTAATGAAGAATTATTCAAAATCTCATTGTATCATAACAAAAAAGCACCTTGTTTTAGTGGAAGTAATTATGAGTAATAAAAAATACTGAACCATTTTGGCTACTTTACATAAATATTTATCAGTTTATTTACAAAACAAGTTAATGAATGGCACATAAAAGTCATTTGCCATGAACTGGAGCACTGTTACATTTGAACTGGAAAGAACTAAGATCCAAGAGACAACGAGGAGCAAGAAAGAAATTCAATTTAAAAGACAGTGACCAAAAGCAGAGCGTGTAAGACTAAGTAAACACTGATTCCATGAAAAAATAGACAGAACTGCTAATCAAACACACTTCATTTAATAACTACAGGTAAACGTGGACGTCCCTTTAAAAACAGACATATTGGATGGTCTTGATCTTTTAGATGTGTGTTAAAATGATGTCAAGAAGGAAATCCACGTTCTTCGAGAAGCAACTGTTGCTATCCACCAAACTGGGAAAGGTTATAAACTCATTCCCAACAGTTTGCAGTCCTGAAAGTTCTACTCTGAGAAGCTTTAAAAAAGGGGGAAGGCAAACAAAACATGGCCTCCTGCTTTATTGCCAGCCAGTCACCATATTTAAGAAAAATTAAAAACTATTGTTTTTGTCTTTAATAGGAAATATTAAGCAAATTAAATGTGGATTGTATAAATAAAAGAACCCTCCAAAATAAACTGGATGTGGTTCTCTTTCCTCAAAACTGGGTAAAAATGTGAGGTGTGTACGATAACTAACGAGGTGATCATCCTGCAGTCGAGCCCACAGTGACTCATTGAACCTTATTGATTTGTCATTCTCTTGTTGGGTAATCACTGGGGTTATGATGAAATCTTCACCCACAGCCATCATTGTAACTTATAATGACTGCTGGACCTTTTTTCTTTCCATCTATCTGCTCTGTCTTACTGCAGAGGAAAATACAGCCACTAAAGACTGCTCAATAACCCATTTACTTTAACCTTATTTTTCACTTTGTTTTTAAATGTTGTTAACTTGTGATGTACAGTTAAATGAAAGCATGCAAAGAAGGCTGCTCGCTAGAAATGGTCTTTTCTCCCTCTGTGTCCAACATTCATCTTTTGTTTTTCTACCAATATGTACCACTGTTCCACAGTATGTGAATCTGGAGGAAAGGCCAAATACTCAGAAGCTGCTTCATTAATATTACATGTTAGCAAATTTGGGCTTGCAGCCATCTTTTATCATCTTCCCATCCATTTGAGATCTGATTTATTGGAGGGAGATTTCTGCAGCTGCTGTGTCTAATAGCTCTTTTGTCTTCAGTTCTCCTGAGGTACAGATGCCACAAGAAGGGTGGACTCACTGTGTTTTGTGAAATGCTTTTGTCCAAACTCTGTGTAGGATAACAAAAACAAGTTTTTTTTTGAGCCGTCAATCACTTGTAATGTTACTTCTTTCATTATTATTTTGTTTAAAAGCAAAAGCAGTTCATCACATGCCCGCATTGTAATTTGTTCACTTTCAATTCCCTGATTTTAATTAAGAAAGGAAAAAAAAAGAGGTATGCAGAGAAAAAAAAGAGCTAATCTTTATTAATTGGTCTTTCTGCATCACTGCATTGCTGAGGGGATTGTTATAAAGCATTCTCTGAAGTCACACAACGATTCATTTATCATCAGCTAGAAGCCCTCCCTCTAGCTTGAAGTCCCACAAACACACCCACGCATGAGCATGCACACACACACACACACACACACTTTGTGTCATACTCATTTCTTATGTCTTATATTGTCTCTCAGGATTTGAATACAAGTCTAGCGTGATTCATCATTCCTCTACGTGAAAACAATCTCTTTAACACAGAGGAACTTCTGAATTCTCAGGTCAGAAAATTTGAAGATTAAACCTAATTCCTCCGGGTGCCATTATGCTCTAAGGTTAGCTGTAGATCATGAGGTGATGTTGCTTTGCTGAAAGTACAATTTAATCAATATCTATCCAGGACTGTAATGCTTGTTTCCAGACAGACCTTGACCTGTCAAGATGATTGTATCTCAAAGATAAATTCAATTGTGGCGATGAGAGGAGCTTATTGCATAAGAACACTTGGGCCAGAAACTTTAGTGTTGCATTGCATCACACTGGGTACCCAATGGTGCTGTTAAAAAAATAAAAAAAAATAAAAAAAATACAGAGTTTGAGATTGAACACAAATCTAAATGTTCTTAATAAAGCTTCTGTGACGCTTTCTACTGAAACTTTTCCAACCTCATAAGGCAGATTTGATGTGAATTAATTCAAATTGTAAACATTTCGGCATGAGCATTTATTTTACAGGATTTTAATCGTTCCAAAGGACACTTAATACAACTCTGAAAGGTTACTGGTTTTACCAAAATACTAGAATTTCACATGCTTGGAAAGTTGCATTCTTCTTTCATCAGCCAAACTAATGTTCAGTTTTTTTCTACTAGTAAACAGATAAACAAAGGTTTAATTTTTTTTTTTTTTTTCAGTGTTACTGTGTTTCAACATTTGTACTTTGTATATTTGTCATTTTTCATGACTGGTCATGAGGGCAACAGGATCAGCAGAGTTCCCCAGACCTCCCTCTCACACCAACTTTCATACACGGGGTCACCCTGCTGTGGACCCACCGTCTGCAGGAGGACCGTAAGAGACAGGTGAATTCTGGACTGATCGACAGTCTGATTCCCAGTTGCTGCATTTACTTTAATATTTCTAACTTACAATAACAATATGAAATCTTATCTCACTCTGAGTAAAATTTAATCACAAATCCATCAGCAGAAAAGTAAAGGTGTCAGTTCACGCATTAAATTTGTATCCAATTACTTGTGGTCTTGTTTTAAAAAAATGAACATATACCTGTAATGAACCTGTGCTGGCATATCTAATCACATGTCCATTACAATTATAAATCAAGGTTTAAGGGGTAGAACCTGAGGGGAGGCTGATCCTCTTTGAGTCACCAAATCTCTCTGTTAAAGCACCTCTGCTGCAGCAAACTTGCCTCTTAATAAAGTCTGGCCAAAGGCAATAACCAGAGTCATATTGCCTGATCATTTTCTTTGGTAAAAGCCTTATTTCACATGATAGAGGCCTAAAGTTATAAAGCAACAGCTTTATTATTCTGCTTACTTGCTGTGTGAAATAGCTGTTTTTCTGTTATGAAGTTTTGGGCAGGCACATAATATTTGGAGACAGTCTGACCCATTTATAGAAAATGATTTCATTACTTGTTTTGAACCAGGCTTCTGTCTGAGAGTGCCAAAACTATTTTCAACTCATTAGCCTGTGTTGTAAGTTTCTCTTTGAACAAAAAACATAATTAATTCTAACTGCTGAACAATTTTAATTAGCAGTGCTTTTATTGCTGCGGGTCTCTCCCCTCTTGCTCTGTACAAACGTCATCATTTTTTTACGTGCACGCTGTGCTGTTTCTTGGGAATAGTTCACAGCTATAAATGTGTGCTGCCAGTTTGTAATCAGTTCTGAGGGAATGAAACAGGAAGCCAAAGACTTTCTGTTTTATATGGAGTCAAGCAAATGATAGCATCGCGGTTCTCCAACTTTTTATTTCTCTTTTATTGCTGCACGGCTCCCTCCTGTCTTGACATTGAGCTGAAATGCAGTGAGGACCAAGCTGAGAATAAGGGCTGATTTAAAAAAGAAGGTCTGCACTTCCTGCTTCTGTGCGATCCTCTCAGAGTAATCACCCTGACAGTCTGATCGAAGATATGTCCATCACTTTCTACAGTCTTCAGTGAAGCAGACCCCAGGAGGAGTTGAGCTGCTGCTGAACTCAGAGAAGTCTTTGACTGATGCCATTATTTTTATCACTCAAGTGGGACTGCTAACATAGACTGACCTCTTCGTTTTACTCACAGATTGTGTCAGGCGACTGGCAGGTGTAGCTGATATCTTCAAAAAAAGACAACCTTTTCATTAACCCTGGACGTGAAGACTTCCTCCTTCATGTTCGTTGGGGGGATGTTTGGATAGATACGGAGCAGATACTGAGGAGAATGGCAGCTGGTCAGGACTTCCTTTTGCTGCACCTTTGGTCCGTGGAGACCCATGGAGCCAAGCCAGACGTTTGTAATTAAATGAGCATGAAGACAGATGAAGTTCTTTCCATCACTCATGATTTAAAATGTCAAAGGCCAGAACAGGATTCACCAGGTGCCTGAAAGGAAAGCTGGTTCCTTTCTGAATCTGCCAATAAAAGTTGAGAATTCATCTTTATTGAATCTCAAGAAGTTAAAAACTGAGACCTATTGCATGAATTATTTAAAATTAATTCAAAATCAGTTATCACTAAGATTACATCCTGTTTCCCCCCAGTTTTTTTCATGTTCAAACAAAACAACATAATCAATTTGACAACATGAAAACTGTTAGTAAATCATGAAGCTGCACACTAAAACAGCTTGTTGTCTTTCCTGGTTTGCATTTTGTTATTTGTCTTTTCTGAGTTGCCAGCAGAATCCTACAGTACATATCTATGATATAAAGAAGCCCCACCCCCACCCTAAAAGCCTTCAGTAGATCCAGCATCCATCACCTCCATAATGCTTCTGCATTTAGTTGGACAGAAGTCATTCTCTGCTTCAAAGGATTTCAAAATTGAGGTCTGAAAAGATGCAACCTCAACATCCAAAGCCAAAGGGACCCTAAAATCTTACCCAAACAGAACTACTTATCTTGTGATGCTTAAATCTTTCCTTCCAGAGGGACAGAAGCAGAACGTGTCAACTATTTGCAGTTAGAACGCTCGCTGCAGAGCTGCTGTCTGTTTTTCTTTGGATATCTTTCCCCGCTGACCTATTGTATTTACATTCTTTCAGCAACAGAGACAAAGCGGCCCATAAAAAATACAACCACTGGTATAAATCTGAACCCTTCCAGCCACACATTTGCCAGCATTACAGCTCTGTATATTAAGAAATTAATATTGAGTGGTTATTGATGCTGCAGCAGCTTTCTGACTGCAGGGCTAGGCATTGATATTTAGTAGGAAGAGTTATTATTCAACTGCTTAAAATGTTTATATACTACCTTTTTATTAAGTGTCCAACCACAGTACACTGAAGGAGCCTGCACAGTACCAACATTACACTATGGTTTTGGCAACATTTCTCAATCAGTAGTAGTTAGTTGTAAGCACAAAATATTAGGCTTTATTTTCTGAACATTTGATACATCAATACATCAATCCAAGATTTGTAAAAAAATTAAGCAATCCTCTAGATGAGATAATATTAATCAGATTAAACCGAAAACAAAATTTATCATTGAACCCTTTAGAATTTAAATTTAAAAATAAATCTTCCTGTTCTGACAGAGCTTAAACCTAGCTGGACCACATCATGTTCTTGATTGCTACAGTTCTAAAATCTAAAACAGTGTCAATTAAAATTTCAAATTAGTCTTTAACAAGACATTTATTCACTATGAAGTATTTAAACACATTTAATTCAACTAAAATGTCTGAACACTTGAACTACCACTGACAAATTAAAACATGACTAATTGCAGAGAACTTTGAATGGACAAGGACCAAAAATGTGAAAGACGTCAACTCATCACATTATTTTGTCAAAGCAAGGAAACTGTTAAAATATGTCTTTATTTGGAAAAATTTGTTTTATTCAAATTGGTGGTATTACCTTGCAAACCAGTAGCCTTCTGAGGTCTGTGGCTGAATTGTCATTACATGAACACACAAGGAAGTCCAAACACTAACAAAATGTCATTTGGCCAACCACAAGCTCACAACACCAACTGAAATCCAGTGAGTCATAAGGCATGCTGTTTTTTTTAATCATAGTCTGTGACCGCCACTGTTTGCACAGCTTACTGTCAGTTGAGACGAGTAGCTTGTGATGATCATAAATGTAACGGACACATGTGGTTTGAATCTATCATTCTATTATTCACTGTTTTGATGATTCTGATCAATAATATGAATAAGAAAACATATATGTAAGAAAAGTGAGTTTCAGTAGAAGAAAATTAGAATTAGACAAATCGGTTTTTGGATCACAAGCTAGAAGGATCTAAGATCTGTACAATGAAGCAAGATTAGTGGCTTATCAAGGTAACTTCAGGTTCAGATCGGAATTTTCAGTATAAAGCTGGCTCATGTTTTATTTGAGTTTGTTACTGCAGCAACTTATTCTGGTAACCTAATCAGAACTGAAGCAGCTGGAAATGGAGCAGGTTAGGTTTCTGTATTAGAGATCCCACATGTCATCATATTGTCTCTCAACCAATCTATGCCCTTTAAATAAATGAAAAATATAAAAAATAAACTGGACTTTAAGAAACATCTTCATCAGACAGTCCTCAACAGAACCACTCACTTAGATGGATTTAAACAGGAGGTAACTGCCCTAAGATTTGTTCTGAACTGTTTTTAGACAAGGAACAAAGTATAAAACTATAAACATGAATCCACACTAATCCAGAGTCACAAATCCTGGGTTGACAGAAATCCTGGACTGAGTTGATAACCAGCTTTGTAGTTTGTAGAACCACTGAGTGCAATTTCTCATTGTTAAGGTTAATTGAACCAGATCTCTTAAAGAAACCCAAGGTAAGTTGAGCCTTGTAGTTCAGGGGACAGGAACAATTGTGCAAAACTCTTGATCATTTGAAGTAATTAACCTCAGGCTGCCAAGCTGCAAAACAAAATGTATCCACTCTGTAAAACCTTTTATCCCTACAATAACATTTTAATTTACTGTAATTGTTAATTTTTTTTAAATTGTGATATTTTATTCATCTTTCTAATTTAAGACTCTTAAGTTACAATCACTAGCTTTAATGATACAATCCTAGCTTCAGTTTTAACACTGTACTCATATTTTTTATTTTCAGTCACTGTGCTTTCACACATGTAATTTATGACACACTTGCATGATGTTGCCACCTTTGATCCTCTTGTTGCCCACCAGTTGCTTGCCATGACCCAGGGTAGCAGAGTGGAACCACAGCACAAACTCAGAGTTTATCCACTGTACAGTGCTGCACGCTCCCTTTTCCATCTGTCAGTATTTTCTCATCAGCTCTTCCTCCTGTAACTGTTCAAATGTTATGTCTCTGTCCAAAACAAAAGGGTGATTTGGGGTAAAATGTCATCCATTTATGTTAAAAGTGAATGCTATCATTGTCGCTTTAGTCTACGTTTATTCCCAAATGATAGCAGCATGATTGTTATATAATCATGTTATTGTTATACAGCCATTGCTTTTTTCCCCAACATATGCTAATTTTGTGTTTGATGTCAGCAACATGCTGTGAAACTGTTGGTATAAAATCATGTTTGCCATAGTGTTGCATCACTTCTTCCTAGAACAACACTTTAACTGCCTGGGACTTGCTGCAGTTTTAAAGGCAGAATATTTTCCATTCTTGTTGAACAGAAGATCCTAAACCTCAGCAGCTGTACAGTTTTGACCACCTTTGTTATATTTATTGTTTCATAATGTGCCAAATGTTTGTGTGATTGACAGGTTTAGAATGCTGGCATGCCAATTTTAGCACTCGGACTCGAAGCAATGCTGGTGAAACACATGCAGAATGTGGTTTGGCAGGACCTTCTCTGAAAAAAGACGACATCTGGGTGGCAAAATTAGCAAGCGTGGCATGTTGTAATGTAACTGCACCCCTTCCACCTCCCCCGACTCAACCCCCTAACCCTATGTCAATCAGCATTATGACTTTTGAATGACACATACATGCTAAATGATCCATTCCTCTTCAGTCCAGATAACAGAATATACATGAATTACAAAAATTAAATACATAAATAAATAGATTGATTATAGCAGAACAACTGAACCTGTTTGGTTTGTTTACGCAAAGACAAACTTTATTTTTTTGAAATATTTTTTTCAGATTTTCTCAAATATTGTAATCACACTATAAATGCCTCATGATGAGATCCTCTTTTTAAATTTTATGTTAAAATAGATCAAGTATGATTCCCTAAATTATTTGTATGTACATTTTCTCACAAAGTAGGCCTACCGAATTGCACCCCATCTTTACTTCTGAAATGCACGGCATCTTTACACTCCCAAAAATAACTTGTTGAAAGAACATAAAAAATGTGGAAAAAATTCCACACAATTCTTTTCTGGTGTTCTTTGAAATAAAGTGTTTATAATTTTGCAAACTAGTGGTTGTGATACCTGCGAGCTAGTTCAGGCAGTAAGCTCGAGCTGCGCTGCTGCTTTACGTGTTATCTCATGCCACATACATCATCAAGCTGAGCCTGCCTGGGCGGTCTATTGAAGCTGCAAAACTTCCTACCTCCAACGCTGCTGCTGCCAGAGCTGTTTACTGCTGCTGCTGCTACCTGCCTGCACACACTCTGCTGCTGCTCGCTCCTTTCCAGCCTCTCAACCACCCCAGCACCCACCCATGGGCTCAGAGGTCGATGACACGCTGCTTCATGGCTTGTAGAGAGACATGTCCTTAAAACAAATGGGTGCAGAGATACTCCCATCACTCCATGGCGTGCTGGGCAACAAGATCACAGAGTGATCAAATTCAAATTGTATTTTACAACAGAGACATTTAAACACACTTTAGTTATCAGACCAAAATACATTTGAGCTGTCAGGACAATTTATATGACTGATTTATGTTTTGGTTTTTTTTGGGTTTTTTTTTACAAAAGTTGTGTTTGGTTGACTTTAACCGAGTTTGTCAATTTTTTTTTGAGGGGAAAACAATATTTTTACTTTTTAGCAGTATTGTCATTTTTTTACTCACCTTTTAAGATATTTTATTGTAATTAAATTTAATTACTTTCAGTTTATTTATATAACACCAGTTCACAGCACAGGTAATTTTAGGGACCTATACAAAAGAACAAACAAGTCAAAATCATAAATCCAGTTGCAGTCAATTAGTTTCCTTTTGTACATCCACATAAGGTAAATTATGAAATGCCAATTAGTGAAAGTTATCTATCTAAAGAAGTCAGCAGATTAAGTCAAATGTTCACTCCTACACAATCCACCATTTTGACCAGCAAGGAGAGAACAGTGGAAAGGAATGACTCCCTTTTAACAGGAAAAACACTCTTTTAGAATGAGTGGTCATCTGCCTCGACTGGCTGGGGTTTGAGAGGACAGAGGGAGACACAAACAGCAAGTCACCCGGGTGTAGTTTCTGTGGGAAGACAAAGAAAAACAAGTTAATGAGAGCAACAACTGAATGTATAAAGCTAGAGAGTAAAGACATCAACATCAGGAAAAGTGATCAGTTTGTCCTCCAGCAATCTCAGCCTACAGCAGTGTAGCTAAGGGATAGCTCAAGAGACCCAAGCTAACCCTAACTATAGGATTTATCAAAACAGACAGTCTTAAGGCTAGTCTCAAAAGCAGACAGGGTGTCTGTCTCACAGACAGAAACTGGAAGTGGGTTCCACAAGCAAGGAGCCTGATAACTGAAAGCTGTCTCCCATTTTAGAAACTCTAGGAACCACCAGTAAACCCACAGCCTGAGAGCCAATGGAGAAAAGCTAAAATTAGATAAATATGATTTCTCCTTCCAACTTTCATTAGAACTCTAGCAGCAGCATTTTGGATCAACTGGAGGACTGTAAAAAAAAAAGAACTTTGGTGTACAAACAAATATTTTGTTTAAATTATTTTTGTGTCTTGCTGAATTTAAGAAAATGGTTCTGAGACAAAAAGACTCAATAATAAACCTGGCAAAGGGGGTGTTGGTTCAATGAAAAAGATATTTAAATTTAGGTTAACTAATCCACTTAACTTGAGAACCAGTGAGAAAGAAAAGTCAGCCCAAAAATATTATGTTGACCCAACCCAAATCTGTTGCAATATTATTATTTTTTTAAATCTATCCATATGTGTAGAAACTTGTCAAATGTATTTCTTTACTAGAGTAACTTTTTAAATGTTATATTCACATACAACCAACACGTATAAATCATTTAATAAACAGAAGCTTTTAAAAAATTATATATATTTTAAAGTTAACCAAATGTGTGCCTTGGCTTTTTTTTTTTAAGTGTTTTGTTTTGTGATGACCAAAACCTTTCTTTAAGTATAAACTGTACTGGCTCTAACTCAATAAAACCATCAAAATACCATTTCTCAATTCACCCTTTAAGTCAATTTACAACTTCTCCTTTTTATTCTGTATTTTACTTGCCTGACCTTTTTTAAACAGAGCTACAGATTGTAAAAGGTGCACATGTGTAGACTCTAATGTGCCCTATCAGACTCCGGGCACGTTTGACCCCTCTTGCTCTTGTCAGTAAACCAGTTAACACAACTAGAGATGAAGGACAGTAGAGCATTTCTGAGTAATTACGCTGACAGAAACAGACAGGTGAATCACAACAAATGTCAGCTCACTCTTGTCTGATTGGTACGCAGACACGACGAAGGCTCTACCCTGCCTCTTCCACTGATGTGCATTTCTGGCAAAATTTTGATGCTTTTCCAAAAGAAGGCTGCATGATATGCCTGCACCCCCCTCCCCCATTTTTTTCTCCCCTGACTAGTGTGTTTGTTCTCTATAGGGCCTGCCACATGTCATAATGGGATGAGGCAAATCACTTCCAGCTTAGGGCTGAGGTAGTGATTGTATCAAACTGACCCCTAACAAGCTGTCAACTCACATTTGATGAAGCATGCATCAGCATGGACCAGCTTGACATCCATTTGGACAGGTCAGACAGGTCTTATTCAAGCAGTCTTACTCCCCTTTAGGTCTATATGGTCTCTTTCTCCTCATCCCTGTCTTCTCACACATTTTGAATCTCAACCTTTGGTGCAACAATTTGATTCTGGCTGTCAGGAAGAAAATATTCGCCCATTTCTAGATGGATCTCTGCGTCTGAGTGTTTCAATCCATTTTCGTCTTTTCTTCAGAGGCTCTGGAAATCTTCAGTTCCAAAGTTACCACATAGAGGGAGCTCATGCGCGCTGAGCAAAAAGCAGAGCGTGGAAATGCTGAATGAGTGAGCGAGAGTGTGCGTACGAGCGAGAGGAGAAAGAAAAAAAAGCAGAGGCGCTGTGGACGAAATCGCATCTGAAGGGGAGCGATAATGTCAAAGAAATCAGCTGCGATGCATTATCCGTGCGGCAGCTTGAACCAAGTAACTCCAGACAAGTCAGTGGTGACCAAGTGAAAGCCACGAGGCTGCACAAGTTGAGAGAGAGAGAAAGAGAGAAAGAGGTGGAAGGGAAAGAGGACTCGTTTCACTATTTTTAAATGTGAGATTAGGGGGGCGTGGACGGGAGAGGAGCGTGCTGGTTCTTGGCTGCGCTTCCAGAGGAAGTGATGTGCCGGCTGGATGAACTGGACTGCGCGCAGCCGCGGATTTCTGATGCCTTTTAAAGCAGCTGGCCTAATTTGGATTTATGTCTTGCTTTGTTGTTGTTGTTTTGTCCACACAGAGGAGCAGAGGAAAGACTGTTAAAGTCGTGCGTAACGGGTGGATTTTTGAGTAAGACGCTCTTTTGAATGACATCTGACATTTGCGCACCAGAAAACGTGCTTGAAAGGTCTTCATTTTTAAATAGTGACTTGCGTTGCTCACCTGGACGGTGTCTGGGGAAAGTCTTCGCCTCGGTTTCTTGATGATTTAATAACAAGACTGGGTATGTTAACCAAGTCTTTTACGCGGATTATTCAGAAATTGTTTAATCCAGATTTTTACGCACCGAACATTCAGAGAAAACACGCTGTCTCTGACAATCTTAGAATGAAAACGGGAAAGTAACAGTTCACTCTTGTGTCTTTTTTTGTACTCCTGATTTGGAGCCGATTTTTGCACAAGCCAAAAGAAAAATGACAAGCAACGGACCTGTCATCGTCTACGAGTGGCTGAAGACCCTCCAGCTTTCTCAGTATGTCGAATCTTTCGTGGATAATGGATATGACGACCTGGAGGTCTGCAAACAAATAGGAGACCCCGACCTGGACGCCATCGGCGTCTACATCCCGAATCACCGGCAGAGGATTCACGACGCGGTGAGACGGTTGAAAGAGGAAGCCAAAGAGACGGCCAGCGGGCTCTACTTTACCCTGGAGCCGATGCCACCAGCGGCCGAGGTTTACACGGGTCACATGGTGGAGTTTGAGTCCAAACTGCGGGGCTCCAAGTCCTGGACCGAGCCCAACTGTGAGCGGGTTGGGCGTAACGGGGGCTACATGGGCGCACAGAGGAACCTGACGCTGGGCAACAGGAGGGAGCTGGTGATGTACCCCAAACTAAAGCTGAAGATTATGATCAGGGATAAACTCATCCGAGATGGGATCAACCTGGCCAAACAGCCCTACTCTAATAAGGTAAACTTTGGGATGACACACAGATGGCACCAAAAAGCACAATCATTTGTCAGAAAGTTAATTCTACACTTCCTGAAGAAATATCCCTCTAAATATTCATAGAAACCACAGTTTTTAAAAGTAATTTATCAGATCTGGGAAACAATTCAGAGAACAAAAACTTTTTTTTTCTTTGCTTTTTGTGTAAATATACAATTTACTAATTTCCAATATAAAAATTAAAACCCTAACATTCCTTGAAAGAATGCATATAGCCTGGATCCTTTCATGCCAGAGTTTTAAACTAAGACCTTCTTATGTTGAAAAGTGACAGAGTTATGGCTGTTTTGGTCAAACCTTGAAGATAAATATATCTAATGTGATCTGTTAGCAGTTAGATTATGTTCTGTGACTAAGGTTGATTGGCTGTGGTGGACATCTTTAACTGGTCTGACATCAAAATCAGTTGTAAATGGACACTGAATGGTTACTTTCTGAGAGTTTTATTAAAAACCATTCATTGGTTCATGGGGTAGTTTGCTAACAGACACTCAAGATTAACTCAAACAGTTAAATCCTAGGTTTTAAACAAATATGATGTGCAATATGTTGCACTTTAAGTATGTGTTGGGGATGATGCTCCGCTACTTCCACACCAAATTTGAACTTGATATCTGTAAAACTTGCTGAATTAACTTGTTTTGCATCATCTACTGTTTGAAGTAAAGTGTGCTTTTAATCAGCTGATGCACATCTTTGTGTGAAAACCAGAAGTGTTTCACATCAAACAAGGAGCTAAATGCCAAAGTGAAGTCTAAACATTTTCAGGACCACTGCACTTTGTGCAAGTGTGATTGTGAGCTACTGCTGTCAGGATGAATGATGGGGGTCATGTCTCCGCAGATCAATAAGAAAACAGACAGAGAGAATAGCGGAGATCCTGAGAAGCTTTTACTTGTCAGTGATTTCAGGACGAAACAGATTTACACTCTGATTATTAATCTGCTCTGACCTCACCTGTCCCCCGGCTTCCCTGAACATTCAGTAAAGATGGATCAGCCCATGGGCCCTGGAAACCCCCAGCCTTTTTGCTGTAATGAATGGGCGACAGGCTGCTGATTGCAGGGGCAGGAGAAGGAAGGGTGCCCAGCTGGGGTGGGCTGCTGCAGACCTGCGAGGAGCCAGACTGAGAGGGCCTCTTGTATTCACAGACTGATGGTGACCTCTTCTTCAGAAGGGTCTGAATCATATGCCTCACCAGCTGAAAAGGCTCTGCTGAATTACTGTTGTTTACAGACAGGGAGGCTTTTGATTTGAGCCTCTTCAGGCCCCTGAGTAAGCAGACATCACATCCTCTGCTTTTTGTCCTTCGTGTTTCTGCTGCAACAGCTAAAAAAACCTCAACCTGACAGTGCATTTAACTGAAAAAGCTGTAGCAAAAGTAGGTCTATTTGTTGTATGTGAAATAGATAACCCTAGTACTTAGTCATGATGGTACAACATACTGCTGAAATATTTATTCTGGTGCTCAAGAACCTTTTGAACCTGATTTTGAGGCTGCTGATTAAGTCTTTTTTTGGAAGTTGAATGAGCCTGAGAAAGCAAGCTAGAAACAAGTATCCTGAGTAATTTTTTGTGATTTTTATATTGAGGTCTGCTATTTCTTTAATGAAAACTGTCCTCAGTGTTTGTGCATGACTGGAGTTTATGTTTATTTTTTTAGGTTTAACTTAAAAACTCTTGAAGAGTTTTTATGTTATATGTTTATCACTAAGTCGATGTGTATTCTAATTTATTTTAAAGAAACCAGACATCAGTATTGCTTACATTATTTAAAGTTTGCTTAAAGTGATAGTTCAGATATTTTGAAGATGGGATCTGTGGACAATTATTGAACATTTAATATCTTACCTTTTGTAGATATGTATTTGCAGGAGCTCAGTTTGGAGAAATAGAGCTCGAATCTGGCTGAAGTGATAAGTTAATGGCTGGTTCGAGCAGAGCCAAAGCCAAAATGGGTTGCTGTTGTCTTAAAGCAATTCAAAAAATTCATAGAGGTTCATGCAAATACTATTTTATAAATCTGTACATTGATGTCAGTTTTACATTTCCTGATTATTCTGATGAAATGTCATGATATTCTTGTTGGAACTGCCCCAGGCTGCACTGGAAGTGTTACAGCTACCTATTTTTGCTTGCAAATGACCATATAATTCTATAACCATGTATAGTGAAACTGATGGAAATGAAAAGGTTATTGAAACAGCACTTTTACAAACCACTTTGAAACAATCAACTTCAAATAGCTGCTGGCTGGTCATTGTGGTCACAATTAAACTCCATTTCTCCAAACTCCGATTATTCAAAGAGCTATCTCCAGCAGGTTTCTTCACAGAATCCTACTTTAAACGATTTGAGCTATTGTTTTAACAATGGCTTTAACCGGAGTCTTTATATTTTATAAGCTACTTTTCTTTGTGTATTTTTTGCCACTTTGGCTAACCATGAGTTCCACATAGATTTGGGATTTATGTGGGATTAACCATCAGACCAAAGCTGAAACAAAGCATTGGTTTTAGAAAGGTTAAACTATCTTTACGAGTGAAGGCTGTATTTATTTAGAGCCAGAGCTTTGGCATTGAGGCTTTGGAAAGGAATGAGCAGGTCAAGGTCTTTTAGTCTCTCTTGGTTCAGTGTGTGTGTATTTGTCTGTGTGTGTGTAAAAGCCTGTAGTTGAGAATTGGCTCCAGTCCAGTGCTTTTCTCCCCAGGAGGAATGAGAGGCGTGTGGGAGATGGAGCTGTGACCAGCTGATAGACTTTGACTAACTGGGGCTGTGATTGGTCTGTTGATATTTCCCTGTTCAGTGCCCTAGAGATGACATGTCACCCCCAGCAGAGCCTAAGGACAGTGACTCCATCTCAGGGGAGAAATAATAGAATACACAATGTCATATCTCAAGGCATGGTCATCGCATGAAATCGACAAGCTCTACATCCACATTTAAACCCTTCACAAGCTTCATGTTCATCTATGTGCACCTAGGTTTGTCTCCATTTTTTTTTATCACCAAGCAAAATCTTAGATAATACAAACCTCAAGATTCAGAAATCCCCTGCATGTCCTCTGGTGAGACAAACCATTATCAGACGATTCAGTGAAAAGGCTCTGCTGGGTGTAATAAATACCCATGATCCTTATCAAAGCCACAGAGACCCCCTTGTCTGAGAGCGAGTATTATTTCTTATGATGTAAACAAACACTTGTGCCGAGGGTTGCACATTTTTACGATCTCTCATTGGGGAACAATATAGACGGAAAAGACGATGCTGCCGGTTAGCTTCTTTTTGTGTTACACTGCAGTCAATGAATTGATGCTGTTTCTGTTGGTTCCGATGTCCTCGTAAACAGATTTAGTTATCACTACTGACCATCTCACTTTCTTGTGTCATACGTCAAGTGGGCATTTAATGCTCCTCTTTGTTTTGGCTTTCAGAGAGACATGTATAGTGAAGTAAATCAAGACAAGGAGCTGAGTATAAATACCTTTTTTGCTTACCCAGTTGTTAATGCAAAACAAAACATTTCTTGATAAATGACTATCAGAAGGTTTTGGACTTTCAAATTCAAAAAAATCTTCAAGGTCTACTTAAGGTTAAAAATGAATTTTGGTCAGTGTTAAATATTTTCAGGTATAACGTCTCTACAGGCTGTTTTCTAAGTTGACTGAAACTTAAAAAAAGGTTGAGAAACTTGCATAGTAGTCCATGCCAACAGAAAATGGATTTTCATTTTTGGCAATTTTCAGTGTGTACATTTTTACAGTTTTCTTATCTTTTGATGGTCTTATAATTTAATTACCTCTGTCTGTGCTTGTGTCTGTTAGCAAAATATCTCCTGAACCACTTGACAGATTTTTAAGAAAAAAATATTCTTTGGATGAACATCTACACCTGATCAGCTTCTGGAATTAACTTGATTCAAGATGACTACCTTAAGGTAATCAGCATTATAAAACACAGAAATTGCTTTAACTCAGTGAACTTTACACATATTGAAGTAAAATTTGTTGCATTAGAAGCTGGCACTCATCCCCAATGCATACTCTGAGCAGTAACCAATTTCACAAGATCTTAATTTAAAACTTTGATTTTAACTGTTAGTCAACTTTCTCTGTCAGTTATCGAAATACCTCAAGAACTAGTGATTGGATTTAAATGAAACTGTCAGAAAGTAATAATTAGTTTCAACTTCTGTAAACAATTCACTTTTGTTGTCAACTCAGGATGGCTGCCAAAGCTGATCATCCTTAGAAAATACAAAAATGGATATAATTCAGTCAATTTCTCAAATATTAGGCGAACGTTTAGTGTGGTAGTAGATGAGCATCATTCCCAACACATACTCTGAGGACTAACAGATCACAAATTAATCTTTGTTTTAAACTTTGGTATGAAAGGCAGCAGGCAATATGCTTTCCTTCAAGGAATGCTAGTTTCATTATACTTCATATCAGAAAATGTGAACATTACTAGGGGATCCTGTCTACATTAATAATGTAAATTTATAGTCAATCATGTTGAAACAGTTGCCTTAATATGACTGGATTTTGTGTTAAGGGATAGTTGGTTGTCTACCGATTGGAAAGCAGCTGGTCTGATCACTTGATTTGTCAGTTTTAAATTGATTTTAATTCCTTTCTAATTAGTGACCTTCTTAGGATAAAATCCTCTGCAGGATGAATTAAGTAAAAAATGTTAATTTCAAAAACTGTCATCACAACTTTTTATGAAAACAGATCCTCATATATATGGCATAGCTTAGTTGTCATATGCCCTGCTGTTTTTCCTTATTACTTTTCTGCTTCAGTGGTCTTTTAGAATATAATTCTTTGTGTTAACAGATAAATAGATCTTTAAATTTGAACCCTGTTAATAAGCGTGGCAGTATTCTGTGTGAGGATGTGTTCCCATCCTGGTCTCGTCTTGGATGTGGACGCAGTCAGTCGTAGCGCCTCATTGTTAGTGCTGTGTGTCAGGAGGAAGCAGAAGCTAAACAGGGGGGAGATTCTCCATTGTTTGCATGGAAGCTGATGGAGCCGCATGTCCTTTCACTGCTGCTCTGTTTTGCATTTCCAATTTCCGTCCATTGAAATGGGCTCTGGAGGCAAGTGTCCAGCATTGTGCTGATGGGTGGGTGATTAAAACCTGGGTATCATTCAGGGGGAGAAAGTTTGAAATAGATGGGCACGTTGTTTATTAAGGCTGGAGGGGCCTCGTTGAGTGTTTAGGTAGGAACAGATTGCCAATCTTTTGGATCCTTGAGGCCTTCCTATGACCCCGGATTGCAGCTGATCAAATATAGAAGTCAACAGTTGTGAGAGGCCTGCAGCCTAACCTGAGTGTAAAGTAAAATGCAGCAAGTCACAGATGTGACAGGATGGTCAGGAGGTATCGCAAAAAAACCCAAAAGACAGTTTTACTCAATGGTGTTCTTAGATTCCTTTAGCAAAACAAGGAAGTTCACCACCTTAAATGACAATCCCTCACCCCTCTTCCTGTTCGAGTCCTCTTATCATGACTAATATCCCAACACTCTCACTCAGCAGGAAATTAGGGTTGAGTTTATGATGAACTTCTGTTGGCCTGTTGTGGTTGTTGGAAGCCCTCAGGTTACAATGGACAACTGCCAAGATTTTGAGACAAATAATTTTAGTAACTCAAATCTATTTCTGCAACAACATTACCAAAACATGTAGGCCAACTGTCATCCTGTCATTTCAAGTAATAGCAAAACCAGAATATTTACTCTCTGCCACTACACATGCATGTTATTTTCTCTTATAAATTGTTGATTTTTCCAGATGAAGAGGTTTTTTAATTTTTTTTGTCTAACAAAATCTTCAATGAAAGCTTTCTTGAGCTTGTTATTTAGCCTGTGTTTTTGGGAAACGTCTTCATTATCTGCATTCATTCCTATAGGGCTGGCATTCAGCCACAAGGACAGAAAAAACCTCTCACAAGCGCCTCAGAGTTCTCCATTTGTTCTGCTGAGAGCACTGTTTGCTTAGTTTTTATTAAAGGGTCCTTAAAGGCACAATCAGCCAAGGACTCATAAAGGGGAAGTCATAAAGAAGTCAAGGACCCGCTCTATTGTCATGAGAGGACAGAGAAAGTCAATTAGCGTAGTGAGCTGCTGTTTACATTACAGAAAAAGGGGGTATTTGGAACGCTAAACAGGGGTAGATCACATTTCCATCATGTTAAAAAGTCAATTGTACACTCACATAATGGTTCTTTTTGAAAGGGAGCCCACTTTAGGAGCTTTTGAAGCATCTTAAACTGCAAGTATTAGTATTTAGCTATTTGGAAAGCAGCCGAGGATGAATAAACATTCTTGTTCTCTGTGAGCACTGAATCTTGCAATGTTAAATCTGTCCTACATTTGACTTTTGTCTCAGGTTCACATGATCACGTTACTGTTTGCAGAGTGGAATAATTCATGAGTCATTTAGCACATCTTATCTCCAAAAAATGACTCCTTAAATGTTATCACTGGAAAGAGAAATCCACTCACTAGATGTTTTATTTTTTTATTTATTTTTTTGTTGTTTTGCACTGAGTCAGAGTTTCTCTCGCTCTTTTTTTTTTTTTTTTTACAGAGAAAGCTTGGTCACCCATCTCTTGGGAGCAAGTGCAAATGTGGGAAAGTAACATTATTCTATATATGCAGCTGGCCTTCTCCTTTTAGCAGTGAGGAGTGAGATAGTTTTGTTTCTACTGTTTGTTTCTCACACAATCAACTGACTTGGATTCCTTGTCTGTGTGAGCTTTGGTTACAAATGTGCCGATCTAGAGACCTCAAGCTTAAAATGCACTACAACTGCCCTGAATATGTTCCTGTGCCAGTGTGTGACAGTGTATATGTATCACTCAAAGATATATATGTGTCTCGGTAGCGGCTTTAAATAAAGCAGGCCATCAAGTCATCGAGGCGATTCAGTTTTCCACAGCAAGCTGAGGAGCAGGTCCTGATGACACATTCATGACAGATGCATTATCAGAGTTATTCTGGTCCAAGGTTTAGAGCTTCCAGACAGACTGTCTACGTTACACACATACTGTAGTTTCACACAAGATAGCCCACTACAATTATCAATAATAGTTTGTTTGTTTTTTGCCTTGTTTACACTAGTAATCTTTTTAATGTTCTCTTAAATATGTTTTCACGCTATTTAATCTTGTTCATTATCACCGACTGGCAAAGGCAGAGCGATAATGTTTTTGCCAGTGCATATGTGCATGAGTATGTGTGTGTTTGTTCGTCTGTCTGTTAGCACAATATATCATGGACCTCCAGATGGATTTTAATGAAACTTTCAGGAAGTAATAATTGCACGTACATCTACAACTGATTTACTTTTTAAGTCAGTCCAATTCAAGATGGCCACCAAAGCTATTCAAGATCAGCAAACACAAAATTGGCTATATCTCAGTGAATTTTACAACTATTGAGCTAAAATCTGGTGCAGTAGTAGCTGGGAGCCTTTCACAACAAATATTATGAGTGCTACCAGATCATGCATGGTCACATGGGATATTGCAACATCACATGAGCTTATACATAATGTTGGTAATCTTAGTTTAAAACTTTGGCTTCATTGCCTCTTTCACAGACCTAGCAAATACAAAATGCATAAGCAGCAGTTTGCTTTTGTCAAAAATGTGTAGATGTATAAAGAAATCCTATAAGAACACTAATACATCATAATGGCATTGTTGTCTTAAAATGTGAAGATATGAAGTCCTCCAACATGTGGGCTGCATGATCGTGTCTGTGTCAGGATTTGGCAAAGCTTTGCATCAGCTTATGTCCTTTCGCTTGCTCCACATCTCTTTCTTTCATATGCTTTTGACTGCACTTAAAGCGATTGCTTTGTAGTAGATCATTAAATTTCCTCACAAAAAGGGACACAATTAAATAGAAATACACATAAATATACTTTTAAATAGAATATAGATGCTCTGCAAACACTGTTGCCTATCTCAGAGATTAGTTTTGCTGTATTGTCTGAGGTGGTCATGTGACCTACATAGTCCGAGAAGTCTAATTACTTCTGACTCCAATGCAACCGTTAGCCAGGAGGTCACACACTGAAAGAGCTTTGTTAAAAGTTACCATGGAGACAAACTGAACAATATTTAAAAATCAAACCATACTTCTATTTTTTTTCTTTTCCTGCAATCTCGACCTAACCACAGGCAAAAATTGCCTGACGGTGTACATAGGATTACTTTATAATGTGAAAGCGCTGTAGATTTCGATCTAGTTCAATCACTTGCAGCTCTCGCCTTTTATTGTTATTTTTACAAATCATATTTTATTTTACTGAAAGATTAACCTCAGCAATAAGTAAAACTAATCTTGTAGGTTACATGCAATCAGGCATCGTCTACATGGCTGCATATAAATGATAATTTTTGTAATGTGTTGTTTAATGAATATCAAAATATTGATTAATCAGATGGTTTTATATTTACAACTAAATATTGTTAGTAATCTGGGTTTGTGTGCATGAGAGAGTAGAAGTCCATTTGATAAGCCTTTGCCCCTCCAGAAACAAACGTTTTAGTCATTTTTGCCAAACACTGCTTCCTCATGTTGGCCCTATTGGTTTAAATAATCTATATATATATATATATATATATATATATATATATATATATATATATATATATATATATATATATATATATATAAAGGCTGTTTAAAAATGAACATTGACAGGCTTCTCTGCAAAACATGGGGCTCAGACATGCTCCATAAATTAGAGCTATGAGGACTGAGAGAGACACACACACTGGTTGCTCCTGACATTAGCATCAACTTATTGGAGGATTTCCTGTATAGGCTGTGAGTAGTTCTGGGTCGGTATAAGTTCTATGGCAGAGATTAATCGCCCCACATGTTGCTACAGTTTTCCAGTTTGGTTTATGTCGGCCCTTACTATGTTGGCCTGTGTTTAAGGGATGTAATGCAGGGGTGAAGAGAGATGAGTGAGCCATAATGGCAGAGAGTGTGAGTGTTAGCGAGACAGGCAGGTGAGTGTGTATAATTACCTTGTCTGAAGCCGCTGCCAGCTAGGTGTAAAGCACGCACGGCAAGCAACTCTCAACCCGCCCTTATCTCTAATTGGTCCATTTTCAAGGCATGAGGGCAGGATGACGCTGAAAGCTTTGATCACGGAGACCACACCAGTGTCGATATGTCCCTACCTGAGTGCTTTTGTAGTGGCTTTGCCTGGTGGGAGATTAAGCCAAACTAAACCCACAAAGTGTCTGTCTGTCTGTCTGTCTGTCTGTCATGCTTTGGCTTCCCTGCAGCTCTACATACCTGAATCTGAGCTCTAATTATCAGGCAGTTGCTACGTTCCTCAAAGACACCCACACAAACACATTCACACACATTGCACGTTTTCTTATGAAGACACAACATTCAGGCAAGTTTACACGGTAATAAATTGCAAGTTGTAGAAATAAATCACAAATGAAACTGGAATGTCATGATTATCAATGTTTTGGTTTGTCAAGGCCACAGTGCCTCAGAGAAACCTGCTTGAAGTCAGAATGTCTGCCAGTGTTATGGAATTATGAAAACAAGACAATATCTGTGTGAGATGTTGTGTTAACTATGTCCAATTACTTCCTTAAAGCTAACCAAGAACTAACTATGATTGTTGCTACTCTCTAGGAGGTCCAGATTGTA
The DNA here is from genome assembly GCF_001649575.2 of Kryptolebias marmoratus. Taxonomy (NCBI): domain Eukaryota; kingdom Metazoa; phylum Chordata; class Actinopteri; order Cyprinodontiformes; family Rivulidae; genus Kryptolebias; species Kryptolebias marmoratus. Next base: position 9,888,040 of record NC_051448.1, read on the forward strand.
AGACTGTCCGAACCATGTGGTGGTGTTTGTGCTTCTTGGGTTTTATTTTAAAATTATTTCTAGTATGGTGTTAAAATGGGAAAAGTAAATTTGCATTTGGTGCTCAAAGAGATTGCAAGGACTGTACAGAAAATGAGTGGAAAAAGCAGCTAAATGAAAAGAAACTTTTGAAAAGACCTCAAAGTTGAGAAAAATACTGACCAAAACCACTTTAAAAGAAAGCCTGAAAAGCCTATCTTTGTTACCTGTATATTGTCTATATATATTTTAACATGCGTTCTGCAGAACTGACCCCTGTTTATTTTATTTGACTTCTATCATTAGACTTTCATTAGGATTCTTCTTAAAAAGAAATTCTCATGAAAATCTTAAGATGTAAAGTATCTCCACTGATTTCTGTGTAATTTTTAAGCTGAAATTGTATTTTAGAATCTTTGATAATCTCGATCTAAGTTTAGTCCTGTTAAGTCTTGGCTTGAGATAAATCTATGAACAAATTGGTCAAAAACTTTGATGCATGTAAATTTTACCTTCTACGTTCAATGGAGGTGTCCTGGTTTGACTTCTGTTGACGAGTAGTAGATTGTGTAACCAATCCACTAAGTTTGCTTTAGTTGTTTTAAAGAGGATTTGAGTAAGTCTGCATTCATTTCGACATGTAAGTCTTTGAACCCAGCAAGCTTATAATGAGCTTTGAAAAAATATTCTACTTTGAAGGGAAACTCATGGCATTCATGAGAAGGTGTGCCAAGCACAGAATGTTGGCCTTAACCCTCCAGTGGCCTTCGGTTCAAATGGACCCAAAGTTACAAGGGCTTCAGGAGGGTTAAGAGTTCTGTATTCAGTGGGTCAAAGCTTGACTCTTGAGAGATTGATAAGTGATTGGCAGGGGAGTGGCATTAATTTGGTTAATCACCTCCTCCCTTTGAATACATGCATCCCACAGCCAATGTCATACACAAAGGCCAAACAATGAACAGTCCAACTGGGAGCTCACAGCTCGGGCCCTGGCGGTGCGGCAGGTCATGCATCAGGAGTTTTTTCTGCTCCACCGAACATCCTCAGCCAGTTTTGCCTCATTCTCACTAACCTGCAGACAGGCATAGCGAGCTGAAAGACAAATTTACGACAGACTGGCAGACCTGTCAAACTGACAGACAACAAGAAATAAGGACTGACAGCTGGCAAGACAGGCAGACAAACAAGCGGTCTGTTTTAGGCAGACAGAAAAATGAGGGAAAAAACAACAAATAAATGGCAGAAAAGTGCAGCTAGATTGACAGAACAGGAGAAAATTTGATGTGCAGTTTAAACTTTTATTTGTGGCACTTTCCCATTTTACCCAGAATCTCTGCTGCTCTGCTATAACCTCATCTATATCAATTGTTTATATTTGCACAATTAAGGTTGTGGGTAAAGCTTTGAATGTGATCCTCTCATAATGGAAGTTTCTAAAGCATTTAAAGCTGAACAATCAGTAATTAGGTAATTAGATTATTCATTAGTTTGTTAATCATGTGAGAATGTTGGCTGAGGTTACTATAGTGACTGACTCGTACAGTGGTGTGGAAGTGTTTGCCCCCTTCCTGATTTCTTATTCTTTTGCATGCTTGTTATACTTAAATGTTTCAGATCACGTGATTGTCCTCTAAACCTAATTACTGGTTGGGCCACCCTTAGTAGCAACAACTGCAATCAAGCATTTGCGATAACTAGCAATGAGTCTTTTACAGCGCAGTGGGGGAACTTTGGCCCACTCGTCTTTGCAGAATTGTTCTTATTCAGCCGTTCTGGAGGGTTTCGGAGCATGGACTGCCTTTTTAAGGTCATGCCACAGCATCTCAGTCGGATTCAGGTCAGAACTTTGACTAGGCCACTCCAAAGTCTTCATTTTGTTTTTCTTAAGCCATTCAGAGGTGGACTTGCTGGCGTGTTTTGGATCATTGTCCTGCCACAGAACCCTAGTGTGCTTCAGCTTTAGGTCACGGACAGATGGCTGGGCATTCTCCTTCAGGACCTTTTAGTAGACAGCAGAATTCATGGTTCCATTTACCACACAAGTCTTCTAGGTCCTGAAGCAGTAAAATACAGCTCCTCATTTTAGTTTCCTTTGCTGTTCTAGACTCGGGCACTAGAATAGAAAAAATATCATGTTTCTGCAGAACTACACTTCAAAGATCTGACTTATTCCTTCAACGGACTGCATTTCATTCCACTTCCCCTCTGATTGTCTTTTGACAACAGTTGTGACAATGCAGGAAATGAACGTGCTGGACTGGGCAGCAGCATGGGAACACTCGGCAGTGGATGTCTCCTGGGTAAACTGTATTGTGGTGGGTTTTTGTTATGGCCTTTAGTTGTGTCTGAATCCAGGAGACTGAATTGTTTTCTTTCCTCTCTGATGAGAATACACTGGCAGCCTGGAACAATAGTCTGCAGGGCAGAGCTTCTTCTGCCCTTGTAGCTCTGGTCCCTGTCCATTCCATTTATGGCTTAAGAACTAAATGTTTGCTACCCCTCTGCAACTGTGCCCCTCCCTTCACAAGTGCAGACACTTTTACCCTTTACCCCACATCAAATTAAACCCACTATTTAAACTCATGTTTTATGTTCTAGTATATATTTTAGTTTCTGTTTAACAAGCAAATTTGAGCCAGAAGACTAGATTACTTGGCTAATACTTCCTAAAAGATGTCTGGAGGTCCTTTTTGCTTCCAGTAGTTGTGCTTAGGCTTGTGTTGGAAGCAGATTATGATGCAGCAGTGGAAGTTTGGGCGAGCAATTATGTGTGGAGACAGATAGTCCTCATTGTCATGCAGGAATTCCATGCTTGAGCTTATATCAATTGTTATGTAAAGCAGATACTCATATTGTACAGTCCTCCTGGATTTGAGTGTCTGCTGTGGTTTTTGTGTGCAAATGCTTCAGAAAAAGGCAAAGGATGGTGGAATACAACATTTGTTCCATCCTCCTTGAGAACAATACACCTGCTTACATGTGCACAAACCATCCTTGTTTTGTTTCCCATTATCAGATATTTATTTATGAAAAACAGTACCGTCCCTCTTTTTGCAGCATATGAATGCAGGTCAGACACATCATGTTACGTCTTATCTGTGTTTGTCTCAAAATCAAAGTCTTTCACCAATTCTGTGATCATTGTCCTGCAAAAGCACAACAGAGAGAAAGGAGCTTGAGGGTTCTTATTGTTGATTAGGATAAGGCTTATCTTGTAACCCTAATCAGAATATTGATGAGCCCTCCTCAGTCGGGTAAAAAGCTCAAGGAGGTTCTTGTTATGAAGTGGGATCAGGTCCTCTGAGGTCGAAACTCAAATGAAGCTTTGTATTTTGGCCACATAAGTAAGGTTGTTATTAGGGCATGAAAAAAAAAATCTGTAATTTATTTTTGTTTTTGCTTCTTTTTAAAAATAAACTCAAGTAAAGTTCCATCAACACTATTAGCTGATGTTTAGTTGTTACTGTTAGAATCTGAGTTTTGGAATTATGTTTTGTCTTCATGTTTCAGTTATAGTTTATTGTTTGTGTTTTTTCTCTTCCCTGTGCCTCAGCCAACATTCACTTTTCCTCAGTCACTCTCTCTCTTCCCCATTCTCACCCATCTACACCTGCCTCTAGCTCCTTAATCATCTCACCTGTGCCCACTTCCACTAATCACCCTCTGCCTTTAAAAACCCGGTCACTTCTCTCACTAGCTGCTGGTTCATTGTCATTCTTTGCCTTGACCTAGCAAAGATTAAATACTGTGACTCATCAGCTGTTTGCACGCAGAGCCAAAATACAGAGAAGTCATGTAACTGATCGGTGTCTGTTATGCAATGCATAATGGTGAATTTTACTCATGACCAAAAAACATTGTTCATCATTTTTTTCTTTGTCTGATTTTGTCAGAGCTTCCCCGGTGACAAGATGCTGCCTTTTTTATTTGCTTTAACCCAGTTAGAGAAGTGTCTGATTTTGTTTTTTTTTCTCCCTGAGCTTTTCAAAGGATTACCTAGTTAACTGAAACCTGACTTGTGGCTGTTTCATCATGGAGACAACTATTACTCGTATTAACTTCAATTTGTGCCAGAATTTCAGTTGGATAAATTAGATAATAAAGTTGCTGAGAAAGCAGTTCTAATTTTGCCCTAATGAATTCAATAAAAATAATATTAAATTGACAATCTTTTAATAGTATAAGCTGGAAGAAAGTGTGGAATTACCTGGGTTTTAGCCATTCCCCCCCAATTTTATCAGTATTTCTGAAACATCCTAATTGAACTTCAGATTAAACAATAGCATATTTTGTTACTGAACGCCCTGACTCAGCCATTCTAAAACACTAATCTTTGTCCATTCCAATTTGGTGCTCACTTGTCTTTAGTTGCCATCTTACTGCATCATCCAACTTTTCCCCAAATTCATGCTTTAGATTTTTGCCCTTATGCCATTCAGATAGATACAATTGTGAATTTATCCTTTCTTTACTGACAACAAATAATAGGCCATGAGGTAAGCGGACAAATATGACTGAGAAGTAGTCCATTGGCAATGTCCACTTTTATAGTTGTTTACATTTAGATTGTAGAGTTTAGATTTGTCCCTTTATGTTTGCACAACATCTAGAAGTGGCCCTAAACATCCAGGTGGTTTAAAGGCACTATACATTAAGGATTAATTTAAATAGCATTTGTTTTAGTTCTTTTATTCAGTTATTTCCATTATTTAGTGTTTTTACTAACCTGTTTTCACACATGCACCTCAGCCTTGAAACTGCAATGCATTTCATGTGTGGAAGTGGCTGCATGTTTCATTCATTCTGAAACTCTTGCATGAATTATTCAGCCAACCATCTCGTAAAAATCCAGAAAATGTCGAAGGCAAAGTAAAAAAAATATATATATTAATGAAATGCAGGTGAACCTTCGGTGGATATATGTGTGCTAATGATAACTGCAGTTTTTTTCCCCTGCTTTGTTCAAATAAACTAGTAGTGATACCAACACAAGCCCGTAATCACGTGGATTGATGGGGAGCTTCAAGAGCCATTCCTAACCTAATTTTTTTTTCTGTGTAGTGTCCACATTATGTCCTGCTTCCTGTGTGCTTTGTCCAGATGCCACTTAAGTAACAAGAACTCGCCCTCAGCAGAGAATTGCATGCTGTGAAGTGCATTTGTGAGCAGCAACTTAGGAAAATTCTGAATCTAATTCTTTGCTTTTTACAGATATTCTCCAGCTATGTTCCACAACTTTTATATAGTGCATACACAAACAAAGACCAATTGTACAATGTTTTTGTTCATCTTAGAAGGCAGAGGGAGTCCTTGTCATTTCTCAATTTTCAAGAATTTAAGATAACGTGGCTAAATGTCCAAAAATTTACACATACATTTAGCTTTAGATATGTCTTTTAGGTCTGCATTGAATAATCTGGATAATATTTTGTAGAATCCCTACAAAATAACAGTGGTCCTGACACTCCTCCATTCAAAGACAGCCTGCTGTATTGTTAACCATTGGACATTTGGCTTTTTGGAAATGCTTTTTTGGCCTTTTCCAGTAGTGATTGATGCATAATTCACACCAACAGGTCTGTTTTTAGCAGACCAAGCTGTCAGGAGCCAGCATCTTTATGGCTCTATTTTTAGAGAACAGCTTTCTATAACCTACACTCACAAGCTCCTCATTTGGAAACATGGGTGCAAAAGTTGCTGGTGATCATGTTTTCTAGCTTGTGATCACATACTAAGATTATTCAAGAATAACACAATAAGCACATTCATTTGCTTTTTATTAGTCTGATTTTGTTTTGTCTGTAATTTTGACCACATTTTATGAGTATTCAGTGCTGGAATTTAATACAGAAATGTTCAATATTTCTGCTCTCAAACCTTTTGCTTTTGCTGCACTGTTGTTTAAACACACTGGATTTTAATCCAAAAAAAGATTTTAGGCTCAAAAGAAAGCCACATAATATTCCAGACAAGTTAGGACATAAAACTATGGAAACATGTGCACAAGTATAGAGAAAAATGTTGGAGGCTGAGTAAAACATTTTAAATAGAGCATAATGTATTGCACCCTACAACAGAAGAGTTTTCCACTGAGCCCAACTGTATTACAGGAACAATAAAAATCAACCACTTGAAAATGCCAATAAAACATGGACATAAGAGGTAATGGCATTGCGGTACCACTGTTTAATAGCAGCACAGACATTGGAAACTGCCTACTTTGCTTATTAGAAATACTGACATGATGCAGCGCACAACAGTGGACACAAATGTACAATTTTCCTGCAGTTGCTTTTAGTGTTACACCCACTTGAGTGTTTTTCTATGGTTGTAAGTATTTTTAAGAATTTAATTTTAAATATAATTTATCCATAAAGGTAATCACATTTTTTTGACAAATATTAAATTGAATATAAGAATAACTTGTTAAAGTTGTTGACTTACTGCAGCTCAATCATTTTTCAGTAAATTTGAAATCTTCCTATATTTTTTTTAATATCTCCAGTCACTGTGAGGATATTTTAGGTAAAAGCAAACTAAACTTATGGCTTTAATGAAAAAAGTGAAAGCTGAGTCATTTTCTTTTCCTTTAAGACTAGACAAGTCTCCCCCTTATGAATGTTTTTGCCATTTTGTCGGCTCTTTCAGTCGGTTGAAGCAGCACATTTTTGCTTTCGTTGCTTTATAAAAGCTGTCTCATCACTTTTGTACTCAGCTTGCTGTTAAATAGATTTTTACAATGCATGTGCAGCATTGGAACTGCTGTGTGAGAAAGCAGGCATGTGTCTTCATGCTACTTAGCATCCCAGTGGGCCACAGGGGTCTCAGAAATTAGCCTATGTAATTTTCTTGACTTCTATGAGACTCAGGGGGGAGTAAAAAAACAAATCTACAGTGGTAGGGATGTTTGTTTTGTGTCTGATAGTTTTGTTGCGTTGCATACTGAGCAGGGACTTGACCTGAAACAAGCTGAGATGATGAGGGCTGTCTGTTGTCTCAGGCTTTGTTTAGATGGAAACAGTTTTTCCAAAACAATCTTTTTATTTGTTGTTTCTACAAATATTCTCAAAAAACACAGTCCCGTTTCTAGAAATGTCTTTATCCAAACAAAACAATCCAAAACACTGTGATAACTATGCCAGGCCTGTATGTGGTGCTGTAATGCTTCCTCAAAAGCACAAAAAAGCCCCAGAATTTGCAGGGGTTCCTTTCCTAGAGCACCTGCGAGTTATGAAAAATAGCAAGTCAAAAAACAAACAAACAAACAAAAAACTATACATGCTTATTTTTATAGTTTAAACATGCAAATTAGGTAAACTTGTCACTTTAAACTGTCACTAGGTGTGAGTGAGAGTGTGAATGGTTGTTTGTCCCATTTGTCTCTGTGTCCCTGTGATGGACCTGCGACCTGTCCAGGGTGTCCCCCGCCTCTCGTACATTAACTGCTACAGACAGACACCAGCTCCCCGCAACCTGGAAAGGAAAAGTGGGTAAACAAAACAGATGGATGGATTGATGGAAACCCTAAATATGCTCCCAAAATGCATGTTTCTTTGGTATAAGTAGGGTAAATACAGTAATAATTTTATTTATCAAAATATACAGTAATAATTTTATTTAATAAAAGTACAGTAAAATGCATGGGTACTCACCAGTATTGAATGACATTGATTGAAGATGATGATGAATTAGCTGTGCAGTACGATGAAGGTATGTAATGAGGATAATGACTGCACAGCAAAGCAGAGGATTCTCAGCTCCTCAGGTGGCGCCTCTCCTTCATGCGCTTCAGGAGGAAGGCTGGGCTGCATCTGCCAGAGATATGTCACACATTATATTTTCTATAGAAATTTAGCTGATTTATGGTAATATTCATGTTACAAAATTAGTCAATTATATTGTTAATAATTTAACATTAAAATGTATATAAAGTTATATATTGCCATGAAATTAGCCATTGTGGAGAATATTTGCAGTTTCTACAAAGTTGTGGTGGTTTCCACAAACGATCATTAGTGAGGTTCTAGGGAAAAATATTTGAAAACTGAGGCTATTAATTCTGAAATGGGACTTTGCAGGGGTCTACTGTAGACAAAAAAACAGGAAATAAAGGTGCGGAGCATGTGCATACAACTTGTTAGCTGTGAACTCTAAACATAAGATTAAGATGGCAAATATAAGGTTTAAGTAAGATATTTGTTGTTCACAACTCACAGAACCCCACTAAGATCTGAACTTTTGCTTTAAGGGATGAAATATGCAGGTGTTTCATAACAGGGAGTGGGGAAGGGGACGTCAAGTTGCATATTCAGTAATTATATGCTTGTTTTGCATCATTGTGCCCTTTTGTTTGTTTGTTTGTTCTGCTATATTCTTTTCAGTGTTTAAGCACTAATCATGTTCTGCATTTCAACCTCTCCTCATGTACATGGTCCAGTAAGTAAAAGCCTTTGCCAAGGACACTTTCGATTGCATCAGCACTTCCCAGAGTGAAGATGGAAACTGCAGGACACAAGCAGAAGTCTGACAAAGCTCTTTTTCTCATGGAGGCCTGAGAGCTGTGGCTAGATTCGTGTGCGCAAGCTGAGATGGCTCAGTTTGCTTTCTCCCGACTCAGAATCATCTCTTTTCCAGCTTGTGTAAATGTTAACTTGCCCCATTAATCCTGCATCTACACTTTGTCTACACTGTGAACTGTAAGATTTTGATGCTGCAAAATCTTCTCATATTTGCCTTTCCTGTGTGACAAATTCCCTTTCCAGTATTCTCTTCATTCTGAAAGAGTGCACGAGGCATATTTATGTTGACAAGTCCCCACTGCTCTGAGTGTCACCCCCCGCTGAACCCCATTCACACTTGGCTCATTATGGGATGTCAACTCTGCTATCCTTCCTCTTTTTCCCAGTCCTGAAACTGTTTTTTTTTTTTACTGTAATGGGTTACCAAGGCAACATGCAGAAACACCGCTGAGGGATTTTTGTGCTGTGCTCTCCTGTGATCCTGTGGACAATAAGCCCAATGACAGGCAGCACTGATATGCCTGCTGCAGCAGGGTAATCATAATGACAGAGATTAGGTCTTGCTTAAAGCTGCCAGGGTGTCATTTATTGACAGATGCTGTTTGAATGGAGTCCAATGCAATTCCCTTTAAACAATAGTTAATCTTTTGAAGTGGGGTTCTGTGAAAAAATAATGAACAATTAATATTTTACCTGTTGTAGATCGCTCTTTGAATCCCCTTGGTTGGAGAAATAGTTTCTGACCAGACTGACGCTGATGGGTATTTCAAGCAGGACCAACTGTGGCCACTGTCACATGAGCACTAGTTTATAAACTTTGACATGATCTACAACAGGTAAGATATTAAAAGCTGAAACCCTTTCAACAGAACCTCACAACAAAATATGTGAAGTATTCTCTTAACTGCCCTTCTTTATTTTGCATCTCACCTCTCAGAGGTGCTAATACTGAAAGTATGATTTGAAAAAGTGTGGGATACATCCTATAAGTCCCTGTCTCCATATGGTTCCCACCCAAATACCAAGCTGTTCAAGGGATGCATTACTATAGATGAAGACCTTTTGGTTATTCAATCCTGTAGGCTTGGACTAAGGCATGTCCTGTAGGAGTATCCTGAGTCAGCCGGTCTTGGCATGCCCACAGGCTCTCAGCTGCTAATGCGCCACTAACTGTGTGTCACGTATCACCCCACTAAAGGTCAGAGGTTGAGCGGAGCGATTCATCTGGTCTCCACAGAGGCAAAAACGCGAGCAGCAATGGGAGAAGTGTGGCTGGGTGACGAGAGCCGCCCGGGGGCTTGAAACATGCAAAGCTCCCATTTCCACACTTGCACAAAGTTTTCATTATTAATTCTTTGCTTATTCAGTGAGTGGAATGGATGGAAGCAAAGAAGGAATGTTATTACTAATTTTGGACTTTTTCCTTTTTTATTAAGTGCATGTGTAAGATCCTGGCAAAGCTGTGATATGTGGACGTTTATACTCACCATTCACAAACACTGTGAAAACCTTTTAGATTTTAGACTCCAAACTGTTTAATTAACAAAAACATTTTGGTGAATTATACATAAATTAAATCAACATTTATTTATTTATTATTGAAGCCCTAGCATTTTTTTGAAGGAATGCATACTTTCATGGCAGAGTTTTAGTCTAAGATCGTTTTATGGTCAAACCCTGTAAATGCGTATTCTCATGCAATATTAAGGATGACTCTCAGCTACTACCTTATCATAATTTAGCTCAATATCTGCTAATTTCACTAAGTTATAGCAATCTTTGTGTTTGCTAAGGCCGATTAGCAGTGGTGGTCATCTTGAATAAGATTTATTCCAAAAGTTCATGATGATTATGTTTTGAGAGGTTCACAAAAATTTGTCCAGGGGTTCATGAGATATTTTGTTACCAAGCCAGTCAAATGAATACACGCACACACACACACTTGGATTCAGAGACACAGGCAAAAACATTATTGCCTTCACTGATAGACCAAATTTAGGGCATCATTGTTTTTAATAGATTTGGTTTTTGGATTCAAATATTTGAAGCCACAGCATTTTAACTGTGTTCATTTTCCATCTCCATTTTTATGCTTTTTTAATGGGGAATACATACTCATAGGTAAGACATTTTCAAAAAAATGTTTCTTCTACGACTTCATCTGTGATCCATGCATGTATTCTAGTTTGGTTCTGGTATGATGACCCAGAGTCAGTCTATTTGATTCATCTTGACTCTGATGCCAGTTTCAAGTGTGGTCTGACAGTTGCCATCATTCTGTAAATAAAAACTCCCCACAGACACACGAGTGTGGCTCGAGCTGCCAAATGCCAAGTGGGTCATGGTGAGAGAAAGCTCTCACTACTCTCACATAAGCAGATTTTTGATAGAGTGACTGCGAAAAGAAAAAAAAAATCAAATGACATCATGAATATTGCTTTGTAACAAAGTTACATAATAGTCCTGGATTGGTCTGAAAATGACAAATCATGCAGTTCAGTCTCATCTCCCGACATGGGACTTAATAGTGTGGGCTTAATTTGCATCCTTGGTTTTTGTCTTGCCGTAAAAAAAAGGTTTTTTTTTTTTTACTTTTAGGGATTCGTTGTAATTTCAGTTAAAGCTCACTAGAGACAAAGGCAACTGGGTTTATTCTTCATCCCTTTTTCTTTGTAAACCACTCGTCCTTTTGTGTACGTGTGTCTGCACTGTCTCCATCTCCCTCTCGCCACTCTGTCTCTCACCAGAGTGAAACTCGCTGACAGAGGCTCTTTGTTAATGGGGGAGAGAGCGCGGGATGAGACTAGGTCACATGGGCAGATTATTTAGTGCTCATTGAAATCCTATAGTGGGGGTCATTTACATAGTGCTGCCTAAATCCACTTGTGACCTCGTTTGTGAACCCGTCTGCAATCCCCCAGCCTTCCACTTGTTTCTGACAATGTTTTGTAAACAAATGTTGAGCCTGCTTCTCTGGGGCTGTTTTTCGGGTGTCTTGGTGCTGCAGTGTGATGGGCCGATCTGCCGTAGAAGTTTTTAGCCGCCCTGAAATGCCTCAGTGATAGAGTTTCACTACACTGTGATGTTTGCTTTAAGGAGCTTTGGCTGAGCCCAGCACTTTTTTTTTTTTTTGAATGAATGCTCAGTTTTGTTAGGTTCCTCAGCCTGCGGAGACTGACAGCAGGAGTTTGTCTGGTAAAGTTATTTTCTTTAGATAAGAAAAAGACTGTGGAAATGACTAGAGTGACAAAAGTCAATAAATGTTTTAAAAGGGTTTCTGTTTTTATAAACATCTTGCCCTCCCTGGTTCTTTTTGGTAAATCTAAATAAGCAGTGAATATAAGCTCTTACGCATGGATTACCCTAATACAATCACAGAATTTTACTGGAACAGTGTAAACAATGTGGACTATTTCTATTTTTGTGCATGTCAGATTGTAGGCTTACCTTATTATTTTGTTGTATGAGGACAGAATCTAAACTGGGTTTAGATAACTGTGTTTCAGTCACAAGTAACAAAAACAGCTACTACATTTTCACTGTGCTCACTCTGGATTTTGCTTTTGCCGTTACTAGATGTTAAACATCCACAATGCATAAACTAAGACTGTGCAATATTTGAAAAATGTGATTGTGGTTTTACTGTTAAATATTGCAATGATTATATCAGTTGAATCCTAATCTGTATGGCTATTCACATTTACACAGTTTGAGGCAGGTGGTTTTGATTCTATAAATGATGGCTGCTTTTTCAACCTACTGATATTTCACGTTAAATTTAATCTGACAGGGCTCGGAGGAATTTTTGTGTACACAACACAGAGTGCATGGCTCTGTATACCACTATCACACTGTGACATGTTAAATCTGTTTCATATCAGTCACAGTAACAGTTCATACAAGTGGAAACCCTTTCTAGTCCTGGGTCTAATTTACTTTGCTCGCACCACGAGCTAAACTTGTATTGATGTAGGAGGCAATAACTGTCCCTGCTGGCAAATCAGCAGGGTGCAATATGATTTGTGGAGTTATGGATGTACAGTAATTGTAGCTATGCTGCAGTTCACTTCTCAGGTTTGATTTACAAAACCATATATCAGGAGAATTAATGCAAATGCATGCATGGAGCACCTGTAGGCAGCGTTCATCCTGGACGAAGTGACAACAGGGGAGCATCCTCTGGGACTGAGAGAGGCTATGGCACACTGCTTGTCTGGAGTAACCTGTGTCTATGTCTCTTACGCATACAAAATAGAAGAGTTTTATCAATATTTTCACTAAAATGTAGCCTTTCTTTTGAAATCTAAGTGTGATCATATTTCTTTGTCTTTCAAATCCTTTGTTTCTTTAATATTAATTAAGACATTTTGTAGGCATTATGTGACTAACCTTTACACTAAATGTCTTTGAACATTCAAGAAAAACGGAGGTCAAAACATAGAAAAAGAACTTTTCTGTTTATAGTTTTTAGACAATCCAAATAAAAAAAATCACTGTAACTGATCTTCATTTCCTCTCATATTTCTCTTCCTGTAAGCATTCTTATTTGTTCTGAATTGCTGAGAGTTGCAGAAAATTCCAGGGTTGCCTGTTTTGCATGAATGCATCTTTAAATGGTTTGGTTTTAATGATGCTATAATAACTCTCCATGACTCATGATGTCAGACTAACTGCTTTTCTAATTTGTCAGAGACTAAGAGCAACCGAGGCCACTTTAAGCACCATGCAGCAGTTACTGATGAGTATCATGTACATATGTGTGTGCTAATCGGATGTTTTGGGTACAGAACATTGTCAGTCATAATGTAAATATCCTTTGACTTTTGCCAAATGCCACATCATTATTCAGTCAGTCCCTGCTTGACCAAAAATAACTACTGGAAGGGTTTTAATCTTTAGTAATTGAAAATCCTGCTGAGTATAAAAGTAATTGAAAACCCTGCTGAGTTTAAATGAGACACTTTAAGACAACAGAGCAGTGCAAAGACTTCATCAAACCTTCAAATGTCAGTCTACCTTTCTTATGCTCCCTTTTCCTGACTGTGAAAGCCAGCGCTTCTTAATAATAAATTCAGATGAGAGCAGTTCTACATTTATGTCACCACCAAACGACACAGAGCAAATAAAGCTGAATCAGTAGACTTCCATTCTTATTGTTTGCCAAAGGAACAGTAGTTTAAACATTTGTGGCTTGGCAAAGTAATACATGTATGCTTCAAACTGAGTTTAGTGCTTTTGGTGAGAAAGAAGCACTTAATTTGCATAGTATGCAAGAAAAATGATGACACTGGTATTTTATGTCTTATAAAGTAGATAATATCCTCCTTTTGTTGATTCTAAACTTTATTTTTTTCAGTTATGTTAAAGGCAAAATATATACACATGAAGAAGGTGTTAATCTTTAGAGCTGCTTGTTGTAAATTATTTTTACATTTTCTGTTAAACTCTCTTCTGAAAGTTGGAAGGAAGGATATTTTATTTACCACATAAAGATCTCATTTTCATCACTTCCTCTAAGATAAACAACACAAAAAGCAGCTTTTAAATACAGTGTTTAAGTTTAATGGCTCATAAACCTCCTCTTAAATAGTCCTTAAAACTAACCAAGTTTATTCTGTGCATTCATGTGTCAGAATTTACTGGATTTTTGTTTAATATAAAAGTTTTTTAATATGTCCTACCGTCTTATAAACAAAATTATGTTTTAAATTTTCCAATATAATTAGGAGAGTTATAAATTGTGTAAATAAGCATGCGCTGCAGTCTAATTCCAGTTAATTACATCTGACAGCAGCTTTTTTCATTTGTGCGGTGCATGTGAGTCCTGCAGGTCAGCTCCTGGGGAAGGGTTAATGAGCTTTTGGTTAAAGGTTGATATATTCTTCTCCAGGTCACAGAAAGCCAATGACATCTTAAAACAGATCAGTCTCACGACTAAAATGTTTAAATTTTACCTTTCTGGGAACCACATGTGGATTGTTTTTGAATGAAAAGAACCTTGTTTCATTCCCAGCTTGTCACAGTATGATGCATTGTCAGGATAATGCAAGGTTGGCTGTATTTCAAGCAAAACTATAATCTCTTGTTAACTCTAACCAAGTCATTTGAATGTTTATGCCATACAATGTTTGGTGCATAAACAAGATCCAACAGTGAATAAGAATTAAAAATTCTCACAAGATGTAAACTAGGATGCAGTTTTTGTTGCATTCCATTGACCTCAGAACTCAGACCTGGGAAGGACATCATTCCCAACTTAAATGTATACCTCCTACAAGTCAGAAAACTAGTGATTTTTGCTAATTGTTGTGTTCAGTGACCAGGTTAAGTACTATTAAAAATACAAGCCCCCCCAAAAATGTATTTCTCAGCTTTATATGAATTCAAACACTGTAACAAGCTTACTGACAACAATTGTACAATATGTGTGTGACTGATTAAATGAGATACAAACCAACAGAAGTGCAAATTAATAGTTTATTATTGCAGCTGTCACCATTTTGTATCTGCAAGGCATTCATATTGAGTTTTGAGGTGGGGGCTGGTGCAAAACCTCAGACTTTCCAAGTCAAAAATCTGACTTCAGGTTATGTTCTTGTTGATTTGTTCCATTTCTGACTACAAACAGAACTCACCATTTATCCACTGCAGCCTTCTCTCATAAACTTTGAGTTGTTAGGGGATGTTTGCATACATGTTTCTGGATTCTTTGTTGTTTTGCACCAACTAACTAACTAACCAACTGTGTGTGTGTGGCTTGTGTGCTTTACCCAAACAAGACCACTCTAGTTTATTCTAATGACATGCATTTATCTTGCGAAAGAAGAAAACTGAAATCTCTTGAGTATTCTGGATCACAATAGGATGAGTAACGGCCTCTTCCTGGATTGACGTGTCTTATGAGCACAGAGAAAAGAGAGCGTGGTTAATAGAGACAAGCCCATCAAGCAAATTAGCCCATAGCTTTCTTGAGGTTGATCTTTCAGGAACTGTGTTTACGCAGACATGGTCATTAACATAGTGGGATTGAGTAGTTTGAGCAGCAGAGGTGGTGCAGCTCTCTTATGCGGCTTGTAAGTCAGATACAAATAAATATCACTCAATGGAAAATCAAGTGCTAAAGAAAGTTTTCTAAAAACATGTTTTGGTGATAATGGACTGCTAAGAAGGATGCAGACCAGAACTGAACCTCCTTTGCCAGAAGAGTTGGCATAGATGAAATAACCCAGAGTTGTGTTTTTATCAAACCTGTCAGTAATGTAATTCTTTTTTTAATTAAGGAGATCTTGGTGTAGATGAAGCCTGTGGAAAATCCTCCAATGCTCAGAAAAAAATAATGAAAAGCAACACTGGTAATAATTTATACCCAGTATTTTAGTTTTATAGAGGTTTTGCAAGCAGACTTCCACAGTACTAAAGCAAATTTTACATTTTTTAAAAAGCTGGCTGACTGTTTTCCAGTGACTTAATCATCAAAGCACCACATCAAAACTGGCATAACTCATTCTGTTTACTTCTCTCCATCTTAACTGAGCTGGGAATCACTGTTTAATCTTTGGTCATGGTGCCAAGTTCAAAGAGACTTGAAGATTCATATGGAAACTGTTGACAGTGATTTTGTATTTTATCTCAGTTTCTTGGGTATTGAGGGCAAAAGAAGAATGACCTACTGATGAGAAACATTTCTGCACGTCTAGACATGTTGCTTGGCCTTGGCACAGAGAATATTACAAGCACACGGTGTAAATATGACATTCAAACCATCTAGTGTAGATTTTGCCAATTTTTAAAAGCATTCAATAAGAATTCTGTGTTTGTGTAACCAAAAGACCTAAAGCCAGTTGTCTATGAAAGCAATTTAGGTTAGATGTTTGTTAGTATTATATTATTCTTTCCTCTTTATTTTTAACACTGTTAAAAATGGACATTGTTGCAAAAAAACTGATTTGAGTTATCATTGCACAGCTTTCTACGCAGTCATAATACTAAAACTAAAACTCCAGAAAGGCTATTGAACAGCTGCTCAGATTTTGTGTTGTTGTATTTGTAAGCTTTTGTCATGACAATCATGTCTCCTAAATATTGTAACATCAGATTAAGCATTTCATTTTTATAGTAAGCTACACTTTTAGGTTTTTGCTGGAAACGGGGCACCCAAAGATTTGTGAAAATTGATACATCAATTTATGTGATGATGTTTATCATTAAATCCAGAGGCAAAGCCAGTGATTATCCTTTGTCTTCATTCCATCTGCCCAGTTTAGTGCAGCACATGCTTTTTGTTAAAAACTGTAAGAAAAAAATGTAATACTGACAGAAACAAAGAAATTCATGCTTCCTTGTCCTTCTGTTCAGTCCATGAGCTGCTTCGTCTCTAATTCAGTCTCTAGCAGAAAGCGTGAGAAATGGATTGCTCGGCTGCAACAGGGAGAATTTTCTCAGCTGCTGCCTTATTGTATGCATTGCACAGATTCATAATTAGTCTATTACAGCAGGGCAGTAGCAATGGGTTATATGATCGGGGGCTTTTAGAGCTCTTAGACTCAGCGTGTCTCCTTCTTCTTTTTATCCCTGCTGAGCAGTTATGCTGGAAGGTCTACACGGACACTTTATCAAATTGTCTCTGGTGCACATGTGCCAACAATCACAAACCACTGAAATGAGCTGCTTCATGTTTTGACATATCTAGCTGCACATGACTTGTTTTTCCATCTATGACACAGATACTGTTCAAATTGTAATGACACGTGTGTGTATACAATCTTAAGGAATGACTGAACACTTGTGCATGTTTGCTTTTCCATTCGTATGTTTTGTTCCAACTAAGATACAAGACTTTTTGTTGAAAACCTTTTTTAAATTAACTTCTGGTGACTTTAGGAAAAGACTGGCAATTGTCCACCAGTTTTCATCTCAATAATTTAAATTTGTGGTGATCCAATCAACAGTTGAAGGGTCTTTTAGCTGTCACTCAGACCCACCAGCTTTGATGGTAATTACTTATGAGCAACTCTGTTAGCCCTCTCTGCAGGAAGAGTGGACGGCCCCAGCTGTATTTCAAAACAGACAGCTCTCTCACAGATTATGTTGGGTACATCTAATCAGAGGAGTAATAATGGCTGGTTTGCTGCCGTGACATGTAGGGGGGGTTGAAGCAGCTTGTGCTGATGCAGGATACTGGTGAACACTCAAGGAATCACTAAGCAGTCTGGGTAATTATTTCTAAATCAATATTGTGACAAGCAAAGCTCTGGAGTGCCAAATCCCAGCCCGTCAGGTTTGAGCAAACTTATCCCCGTGGAATCTGCAGAGATCAAATGCTGCTGCCGTGATTGATTCCCCACATGATACCCTTCAAATGATGGCCATCTGCAATGCTAACACGGTGATACTGATCGATCAACTGCTCTGCAGCACATGTGTAGGGGCTTGGGATATAGAGCAGTGTAAATTTGTGAGTATTTGTGCTTCTGGGTGATAGTGTTAACTTTTAAATCATGTTTTTGTTTTATTTAAAAGTTTATATTAAAACAGCGATGATAGGTTGAAGTTATTAGATTTTTAAGAACATAGATTATCCGTAACCACAAGCACTTGAATTTCTAACCAAAGCCAGACTTAACTGTGGAGGTCACGAATATTCATTAATAAGTAATTTGATCCTCTACTGGCTTTGCATGTGAGCTGTATTATTCTGTATCAACTGAGTCAAATTGATGTTCCTGCCGTGTTGCTTCTCCGGGGAACAGAGCTGTTACCTGATTTGTTTTTTTGAGTTTCATTTTCCACACTATTAAATATATATAATATGCAGTACTGTTCAAATGTTTCAAACTACCCTTATTTTCTTCATGTTTTGCTTTCAAGGAGCCAGACTCTTGTAATCTTTAAAAGTGGTCTTGATCAATAGTTCTCCAGGCTTTCAGAAAGATCTTTAAAGTTTTTCTTTGTATGGCGTTTGATTTTTCACTTATGATCTGTTTAGTCACTGTGGACAAGTGAAGGACAAAGCAGAAGTGTCAGACCTAAATAAAATTTATATATATATATATATATATGTATGTGTGTGTGTGTGTGTACAGTAAATTAACACTATCTAAAAGTTGTGTCATTCTGAAATAAGAAAAAGACATTTGGCAAAGACCTGATACAGGACCTGAGAAATGTATCATCCTTATGTTGATCATTTGATGTATAAGAAGTTCTTTGACAGTTCTTTGAGAATTAACTTGTTGGTGCAAAAATACTATTTATTTGTCAAATAGTTATCTTAAGTATTTCTTTTTATATAAATTCAACTAAAAAATAGGAAGAGATTGTGTCTTTTGTGACATGCTGCTGATTACAAAGTACCTAAAGACCCTTATTTAAAATTGTTTTTACAAAGTTAATTGTGTTGAAATAACATTGGTTCATCTCTTGAGTTTTGGAGCTTTTTTATGCTTGAATGATTCATAGCTCATGCATCTGAAAATTATTAAAACATCCAAAGTCCAAAGAAAACTAAAAATCTTTCAGAAAGCCTGAAGAAATATTGATCAAGGCTGCTTTAAGAGAATACTGGAAGGTCTGGATCCTTGGAAGAAAACTACAAAGAAATGAGGACTTGTGACTCTTTCGCATCAATGTATGTGTATATTTTATATTATTTATAAAGATATAGTTCAAAATGTGTCATTTCTTTCACCTTTGCTTCCTTCTCCCTTCACTTTCCAGCACTCTGTTTTAGTGTGAGACGATCTTCTCACACCTATCAGCCCGACCTCGCACCTCCTGACAAACTATATTACAGTCTCTCTTCACTTGCCTGCTTCAGTGTGGTATTCTGTTTTCCCAGCTTTCTATACGCAGAGACATTGCATTCTGTCTAAGATGCTGACAGGCACACGACCACATCAAGGAGGCACTTACTCAGAGGTGACAAAATGGTCCTGGAAAAAACAAAAAAACAAAAAGAAAACGCCTCTGAAACTGCAACATCTTATAAAAAAGGAGTGCCATTCAGGTATAAAAATGTGTTGGCACAATTTCAGAATGGTGTTTTCATGATTCACAAAATGATGCAGCAGCTTTTATAGAACTTATTGTTTAACATATAGAAAATAACTTGGGTATGAATTTTTCTAAGGTAATATGCATACACTCTCATTTACAGCAATGGGTAATACATTTTTTGGACAAGACACTCATAAGGCATAAGATTTTCCTGTTTTCTCAAACAACCTAAAACATATATACTGTATTTAATATAAATAAATCCCAATATTTTAAGACCTTTCACAGACTCATAGGATTAACAGATAGAGAATAAAAGTATGGGAGAATGCATCTTGTTTATTTCTATATTAAAGCCATGATTTATACTTATTAGTAGAGCATTTGCATGTAATTGAGTGTATTTGGGTGTAATACATTTGCTGGCTGTGGTTTGGAACACCCTGGTGTAATCATCAACACAATGAGTTGAGTCTTTCTCCAACAAAAAGGCACCCAAAAGGCTTCATAATTGTTTCCTTGTCCTTGAAATAGCTTTCAGATCAAGATAAGGTTGAAATTTCAAGAAAATGATGGAAATGTGTTGTGAGGAACAATCTGCCACCCACATGCTAGAAGCCAAGGTTGGCCAAACACCTCTAGGTTTGCTTATGGTCAACTGAATGCCAAAGGTCTGCAGTGATGTTAATGTGGCTATTTGTTAATGGAGCTAATTCTACAGGAATGGATTGTGGCTGGACTTCATTCCACCAGATGGCCAGAAAATAACAGAGCAGTGAATTGGGATGAGAAAAGATTCAACATGTACCTGCATTTAAATTCCATAATGATCATATGCATGTTGCAGCTCAGTTCTGTCTCATTCTCATTCATTCTCCCTCAGCTCTCTCCCTTGCATTAAGGAAAACAAATGCCACTTTTCCAAGCTGTTGAACAGATTGTGGATTTTGATTGTTTGTCATCTCAGTTAACATCTAGAGGACATTGAACTAAGTAGTTTTGGAATGCAGAGCTGTAACTTTTTTCATCGGGAGTCAGGAACTGAGGAAAAAACAAGCTTCTTTTTATGTGAAAAAAAAATTTTTTTTACATAGAATATTAGATTTTTTTACTTTTGAAAAAATCTATATGAGTTCCCAGTAAGCTAGGGTCAGTTTCAAAATATACCACCATTTTTAAAAATGTCACTTTGTCAAAACCCCTTCATTTTATTTCTCCTATTATACTGTACCTGCAAACCTGTTTTAAAACCAACATTTGCAACAAACTGCAGGACTAACTGTGTCTACTGGTGAAATAAAAAGCTACTGTATGCTCACTATCTGGCTGATTAACTGGCTATTTTTGTTTTAATACCTTGATACAATAAAATCATAACATTCTTGCTCAAACTTATTTTGCCAACATAATTTCATTCTAGCTAATGCCTAGTTCACAAAGTTTTCTACTTTCAAAGTAATCAACAGGCAAAAAATGGTCATTTTGTTTGGAAACCATTTTCATCCAAGAGGAACAGCAAGCTCCTACTAAAGAATTTAAGACATTATTGTGGCTCGAGCACATATAGAATATTCTTGGCATCTTGGTAGCTGACAGGATTTCTTGAATCGTGTTATCAATCCCCCACTGGCTTTTTCTCCAATCCCACAAGATATCCTTCTCCATTGACATCCCACTCATGATTGGCTGAGTGGGCAGTTGGCATACTTTCCTTGTCTTCCCTTTAGTGCTGCCTCATTTCCTTTGGCTGTGTTGGAGGTGATGTAGAGTTCATTTTAGGATTACACATTATAGCCGCAGGGCTTGTGGTAGAGATTTAGGTGTTAACAAAGAGAATTCTGACTCTTTTGAAATTTAGGACAGGAAGAGTAGCTTATGGGGAAACCTAATTATATAGCAAATCAACAACCAAATCCAAAGCTGCTGCTGTTGCTTGTATGTTGATTTTTAAGCACTCGAGTGTGTTTGATCACATATGTTTGAGTGAACTGGTTTCTGTGTGGGAGTGTGTTCTGACATATGCCTGCAGGTTTGCACCAGACAAAGGGAGAAATGGAAGCTTTTCACAATGACACTCAATACATGACATGCCCAACTGTGAATTTAGCATCGATACAGCGGCGTATATTTCACTGCAGTTTAGAGCTGTTCTCTTGTGCCTTGCAGCAATCCCCTCACTGAGATCAATACAAAAATGACAAATTTTCCCAATGCATACTTTCATGTCTTCATTTAGATTCTTTACAGCATCCTATTAGCCAGATTTTTCAGATTGCCGTTACATTTTAAAGTTCATTCAGCCATTTATGTATTTTTTGTCTTTCACAATGAGTTTAGCCATAGCCAAAAGCTCATTTATTAAAAATACATTGTTGCAAGCATACAAGCTGTGTGTGATCACAAAAAAATATGACTGCTCTTTTCAGTACCTTCCAAACCCCATTTGACTTTTTAAATTGGATATGATTTATCATGCTACTGAAAAATCTGCATGCAAACATCCATTTCTGCATCAATTTGAACATTTTCTGGCTTGAATAATTAGTGGAACATATATATACCAATTGATATAAACAGGTGAATCTCAGTTTACTATATTTATATACACTTTTTACATTCAGATCATTTAACTAATAGTTTTTAGTGCTTTCATGCTTGTGTGTCCCTCTTTCCCCTGTGTCCCTGATGGGAGGCAGGCCCATAATGCTCTCTGACCTTTCTTCCTGACCTTGTGCTGTCTAGTCACCACCTGGCTCCAGGGGAAAGTTAGCTTGACACAGGACACACACACACACACAGCCTGGTTCACATATACCTGCCCAAGATTAATGACACCTCCACTATTCATCATTATTCTCCTTAACAGCCGCCAGATATGGCCCTGAGCCAGAATCCTGCCACCAAATATTCACTGAAGTAAAATATGTGATGTTCAGCTGCAAACTGGCCAGAGTCCAATTATACACTGAAGCCGGTTGAACTTTTATGCCAGATGTCTAACAATGGGAAAAATACACTTAAAATAAAAACTCATCATTGTGCCAGTTAGGTGGCATGGTCACAAAATGAAACCCTAAGTTTATGCATTCATCTGAGCCACACTTTGCTCTCAGTGGGTCTTTAAGAAGCAAGTAAGCTGTTCCCCCTAACGTCTCGTTATCCTTCCTATTTGTCTAGAGATGAGGGTCAATGAAGCTCACACAAAGGACGGCTGCAGAGAGAGGTGGTGGTCCTCGGATAGAGTGGGGGCTGCTATTGTTGCAGTTGGCTAGATAGAGAGGTAATTGTTGGGGGATGGAGGGTTCTATTTGCCTGCTGCCTCTCCTCGTAGGAACATCTGCCTCACAGACTACAACAGATGCAGAAGCACAGAGGGGAAACATAGAGTGTGATGGTGGTGGTGGGAGTTGATGTCTCCTGCCAGACTGTTGCAGGGAGGTCCGCCATTACTCCTTCGTTTATTACTTTAGTTTTTAACTATTAGTTAAGTCAATGTGTTATTTATATCTCTAAGTCTATCTCTGGGAAACAAAGTAAATGCATATCTAAAGCTCTGAGGGTCGACCTTAAATGTGCAACCTTATTAAAAAAGGGTAATAGATTGAATCAGCAATTAAAAATAAAAGGTCACTTCCTGAGAATCAAGGCATGTATATTTAAAGGTCAACCATAAAATGAGTAAGAATGCAGAAAATCACACCCAGTGAAGTAATTAGTGAACACTGGGTGTAGCACTTTTGGCACCTTTTATAACAGTAAATCTTCCAAAATGGACTAAAACGTTATTTCTCAGGAGGACCTATCATTATACATGCAACATTTGAATAGAATACCAATTATTTAATGGCACGTTACCTCAGGTTGACTTTTGAATGGCTCCACACACCATCTGCTGTGCAGCCTATAGCATCATTCACACCCTGCGGTTCTGAAATGTACACTTACAGTACTAACACGCTCACATTCGTTCAGTTACTTGGACTAGTGCCTATCTGTGATGCTGTAGCACATCTCATCTGATAGCCTGCTGTTAAATCTCAATGAGCCAATTTTCTTCATCCAATGAGATTCGCTCAATTATAGCTCTGTGTATTGGTTTATCATGAGACAGCTGCTGCTGGGAGATAGTTTGTTGTTTGGTGAAGATTGACATCAGTTCCTGTTGGATTTGATTTAATCACACAAGTTTGATAAGAAAAACATGTTGAATAAAAATGCAGATGACCCATAATTGACAGCATAAATTTAACAGAAAAGGCAAAAATGTGCCACAGCACCAAACGTGGCATATTTTTATACAGAATGCATTTCTATCTTTTATTCTTGTAGTTCTGAATTATCTGTAGTTTGGGGACATTCTTGATCTCAGCAAGATATCTTTAAGGTTCAAACATGAAGGATTTGACTTTAGTGTCAGAGCTTTCTCAGATGTTTGCCTGTTGTAAGAGGATCTATAGAAGTTTCATTGTGCAGTTCCCCAAAGGCCTCTCTATAAACACACAGGTATCTGAGGCACTTTTCTCTTTGTCTTCTCACACAACTTTGTGGGATTATTTCAGCAGTGATTGGGTGCCTCAGAGATATACAGTAATTTATACAAACTTTCCATTGTTGTATTTGGTTAACAGAATGTGTTGTGCAGAAAAGTCAGCTGCTGTTTCAGATCTAAGATAGTAATATCACCGTATCAACTTTAATTCATGACACAGACTTTTTGTGTTCTTTGCTTCTCATCACTGTTTTATCACCACAGTTCTATTTGTGTCTCAGAAAGTTCTTGTAAGGACATTTGGTCTTATCTTCCCACTTTAGTCTGGTGTGGACAGTGATGTGCCATCGGGCTTGTAGCAGAGCTTATCAGTCTACCATGGTGGCACCATTCTGGTCTGTTCTTTATCTCTTATCTCTAACACAGAACATAATGCAACACAGATGCTAGCGCAACAGTAGCTAAACAGAATATCAGAAGGGATGGGAATGGGGCAGTTTACTAACCAGCTTAAAGTGGACAAGAAGTATAGACAGAGAAATTATTAACTACCATAGACTGGTTGGGTGTGTGTGTTTATTCAGAATGTTACTTCAGAGTGTTTGCTGCTCTTTCAAAGGGGCAGAATTTTGTTTTTAAATCAGTTGAGTAAAATGATCCTAAATGGATTATAATCTGTGTAATGCAATGTGTTTATATTAGCTCATTTTGACATAGTGAGAAACCCAATAATTATTTTTAAGCAAACACTTGGTGACAATATCTTTCGGTGCAATAATTTCTGGGGCAGTGTAAGCCTAATTATCACTTGCTGCCAGTTAAATTTTTCAAGTTCTCTTCCGAAGGCAGCTTTAAATGGCATTGCTCTTGGCTCTCCCATGGGCTTTAAAATAGTGACCTCCAATTGTAATTGTTGACTGAAGAGAAGGAATCGCCTGCTAGGGTTTAAAACTAATTAAGAAGAAAGTCAAAAGGCCAAGGGGATTAAAGAAGCACTTGTATATGTCTCACTGAATTGGGCTGCATGTCTGAGAACTTTCTTGCAACTTTTCACCTTTTGGAACATAAGACATAACATAACACATAATTTTTCTCAAAAGAATGGAAGATAATTGCATGCTAGCTGTTTGATAGTGTTCTTTTTAACGTTTATCCATGTAGCTATCAAGTGCATGCCCTTCCAGTAATTCAATTCATTTATTGATGAGTGACCGACGACAAAGAAGACAGGCCAACATGCCCTGTCACTTGACCTTTCTGGTATTGGTGTTAACTGTGATCTTTTTTACACATGACTCATTACAGAACCTGCTACATTGCATGACCTTTTGGAAGATAAATGGGAGGTGCCAAATGTCAGCAACAACTTGCGGCAGTGTTGTGTTTGGGTTGTGAGATCTCCATACGCAAAGAGGGCAAAGGGCATATTTCGCCTAGTTAAGAGGAGAAATGCTGATTCGCTACTGTATTCTGCCTTGAGGAATGCATAGTGTTGCCCTCATGCACATGGTCTGTTTTGCCTGGAAACAGTAACTCAGATTGAATCAGAGGTCATGTATATTGCCCCAGCTTTTGCTGACCCACTGAAGTGAAGACTTCCCTCTATCAAGATTTTATAAAACCTCTAATAGTAAAGCAGTGAATCTATCATGGCCCACCATCAGAAATGGGGTCACTTCTTTTTTCATCTATAATAAATCTCCTGTTTAAGACTGATCATGTTTAATAGGGTGAATTTAACAACAGCTCAGATATGGAACTGGAATCACCTTGACTGTTTCAACTCTACATAATTTAGGCATGGAATAGATAAAGGAGTATGTTACAGCTCAGTTAATTAGGTGTTTAATGTGAACAAATGTTGTAGCTTTATTGGCTTTTAACTTTACAGGCTAAATCACTCTGGCTTTAACACATTTTTAAAGATAAACTGCTGACTTAAGAATAACAGGACCTACCAATGTACTACTAAAAGGGTTTAGGTTCAAAGTATTTCATTCTTATGCAAGGTTTGTTTTATAAAGAAGTGTGTGTGTGTGTGTGTGTGTGTGTGTGTGTGTGTGTGTGTGTGTGTGTGTGTGTGTTTTAAGACTTCTGTAATTATTACTGATTGAAATAATCAAATGCATCCATGACTATCCATTGCCCTGCTCCTTGATGCAGGATTAAATTTAGCACAGCCCTCAGGGCCGAACATCTCTGTAAGCTCTTCCTAGACCCTCAAAAATGGTATTGCTAATCCTCCAACCCTAGCACACCCACACAATGCACTACTGAGCTGCAGAGAGTATTGGGTGTAACTGAAACACTTTTTGCAGTGGAATAGATTAGCACAAGCACAATTAAAATGGGTCATTCAACCAGGCACTGCCACTATGGGAGTTTTATTGTTGGGTGTGTCCCACTTGATTTGTCGACTGTATAGGAGCCAGATCAGCAGTGAATTAAGTCTTACCTTTGATCATGCAGCATTTTATAAGTGTATTAATTTTTGGAAAATGTAACTGAAATGTTTGGCAGGCAGGTGATGAATAAAGATGTAGTAAGGAATTTCTGTCCCATTTTTGTTTCAATCAGGGCATCATTATGGCAAAAGTCTAGTAAAAATTCTTTTCATGCCTCTTCACAACTCATATTGTCCAAAACAGTCATTGATCTGAATGTTGCTGTAAAATGGAAGACTAAAACTGTGGATGGAACTTGGTTTATTAACTATTTATTTTTGAGAAAACTAACTTGCCTTATAGTTTTGTGCAGATCTCACATTAATTTCAAGAGATCAGTTTAGATGTTTTGAGGTAGGGTTATGAACAATTATTATCTTGATATCTTAATAATCGTTATCTTAATAATTTTAATTTGTCCCTGTGTTGTTAGGATATGGCACAAAAAGCATCACTTACACAGTAATTAGGATTGTACCATGTGATAAATATCTTTCTAACGTTGGTGGTTTTCACTCTTCTCTTGGAAAGTGTGTGTAAAGCTGCAAATTTACTCTGTAAAGCTGTAATTTATTTTATTTTTTAAGGAAACTTTAAATGGTTTTTTTTTTCCAAGAGAAATTGTATCTCTGTTTATGTCATAAAGCAGCTGTATAATTTGGTTCTAATGTTACCCCTTTCTCACCATGACATTCTCTATGCTTCTCCGACCACATAGTTTTATCCATCTTGACACTTGGCTCAGAATAGCTGTCTTTCACTGTCAACATTTGTCAAACAGACAGAAGCACTGCGTTATGCTTGATGTCCTTCTCACAACAAATGTTTTTATCTGCTGAACTACTCCCCATTCTAACCATCCTTTCATAACAAACCAAATTGTGTAGATGTATGTATTTTTATTTATAATAAAAGGCAGAGCCAATTTGATTGCTAATCAGAGGGGAATGTTGAGTTGGCAAATGATGAATGAGCAAAAGCGGAGAAAACACAACAGCATTGGCCACAGCATAGCCAATCTTTAGACCTCTTTCACTTTTCACTGACTCTTTTGACCTAATTAACCCTGCATTCATTTGATGGAAAGGTTTAGATTCTTTATCAAATCAAAGTGCAACAAAACATGAAGATAATTTTAAGTCCATAGAGAACACGAGTTTTCCATGGTTTATAAAGTGTTACTTTTGTCTAGTTTGTCATGTTTGCCTATTCTGCGTTTAACTTTAAAATGAAGCCAATAGATGAATAATTTACAATTGCATATTTTCTACAAGTTTTTAGAAATAAGAAAATGTCATAGCTTATAATTCACAGGTGCTTAAAGTTGCAAGTATACCATGGAGTGCTGAGCTCTGGCGTGGAATGTACAGAGGCAAGCAGAAGCGTATTGGTCTGGAGGACTGCTGACAGACTGACTGATGTAGTGTTCACTCCTTTAAGACGTGATGAATGACTTTCTTGGGTGCTTAGAGCTGCCAACTCCCCTCCACTGGGAGAAATTTTGGCTCCTAAAGAGCAGAATACAGATTCTGGTAGCAAAAAGCGGAAGAGCTGTAGTGCTAAACACACTGACTTTCAAGATGGCTCAGGTTCCACTTACAGTAGGATGAGGTTATGAAACCCTCAACCTAAAATAACATTGGAAAATCCTCTTAGATATTTCAAAGCAAGACATAGAAAGAACAAGGATTTTTTTTTTGTTTTTGTTTTATACATCCACTGTATTAGGATTACTGCAAAGTACTTGAATGAGTCTGTGTCATATGTTGTTGCAGGTAACACTAGAAGTCCTTGCATCATGAAAAACCTGGACAGTTTTGAAATATGCATTTGCACTGAAATGCTCTAAATCTTTTAGAAAGCTGTGGACCTTTTGAATGTTCATTGTCAGTAATGCTAGGAGCACATTACGTGTTTCAGTAGGATTATGTATGTACACTTAATATCTAAAGTATACATACAAAATCCTGCTAAACTAGTTCCAAGAAGTGGTATCCCTTAATTTAATTCCTGATTTAGTTTTCTTCTTTGAACCTTTAAGATAATTTCTCGGATCTTTTTAGGTTGGGTATTTTGGAAAGGTTATGAGCAAATAATACATTACCTGTTGCCGATAATATTTTGAATGACATAGGTTTATTGAAATGGTTTAATTCTATCTTGATTGACGAGCTACTGGCTTGTCCAAGCAGGCAAGGTCAAGACCAAAGTTGATTGCCCCAACAATAGCTCCATTTCTACACCCCTATAGTATTTACATTTTGCTTTATTAGCTCCAAATGAACCATGGAGCACTTTTACTACCCCAATATCACACAACTTGAGAGTAAATTATAATTCAAGGGGTAATCTCAGATGCATGCCAATAAACAATGGGATGTAAGTTTGATTCATAGTATGAAGTGACGTGTGTTTGCTGCTGGATATGTAGGTCAGACAAATTAAATCTGGGGTATTATACTTAGACTACACACAACTTTAATACGTTTTATACATCCAACCTAGTGAGTCTTGTCATGACTTTATGTAAAAAATTACATTAATGTAAAATAGAAAATGGTTTAAAAGGAATTTTAGTGCAACTTATTTACTATTTATGGTTACATCAGTTGTTGCTTTAAGACAAAGTTCTTAGATGAGATTTGTAACAGCAGTCAGAGTTAATTTGAGCAGTTTGCTGGTGGTAGTAATCTCATTTCTTTGTCTGAGAGAGTTTGTTGTTGTCTCTGAAAACCGTTTTTGGCTTCCTCCTTAAGTCGTTGTTGCCTGAGGCCTGTCTGTGGCTGGTGTCAAACCAGCGCATTAGGTCTTGTGTCAGCCCAGAGATGGATGGACCGCTGCTGCTCAGCTGGCGCTCCGATAGCACTACAACTGCACAAGCAGCTCTTTCAACAGGGGTGACATGCCAGCAGCATGCAGGATAGATGGAGAGGCTGGATGTTGGGGGAGAATAATGTGGGATGTCTGGTGACTGATGAGGCGACACCAGTAGATGGGTGTTTCAGTTTCAGCCTTCTACTCTACATCTTCCCTTTGTTATAGATCAGGCAGAAGTACTAAACTCTTCTAGTTTTTTACTTAAAGCATCCTTTTTTTTTCTTTTACTTTACTAGTTTTGTCTCAGTAGGAGTCTTTACTTTTGAGTTGTCAGCATAAGTAGGGAGGATTTATTCATTCTTGTCATGCCATAGCGTTCAAAGACACAAGGGCCTCCCATGATGCCAGGTCATAAATTGCGGCCTCCATTCCCAACAGGCTCCCCCTATTGCCCCTTATCCCCCTTCTCATCCTTATCCAAGCTCCCCAGTGGGACCATTATAATGAGTATGATAGTATGTCTTTGCATTTGAGCCCACCTCCTCCACACAGTTCTCTTGAAATGGAGGGGAAACTCAGGGAACAAACCACGAGGAGCTAAAACCTGACAGGAAAATGCTATAGGTGACAGATGAGAGGAGGAAAGAAGTCATGAGGGAAGAGGCCATGAGAGGAGAAGCAAGGAGAGGGGGGTGGGACACAAGGAGCACATTAAATATTTATGGGTATTCTCCCATGGCTAATGGGAATTACATCTGTTTTAATTATTGATGGCCTAACCGTCTGTCTTTACAAGCATCCCCTCTGGGGACTGAGCTGTCTGACGGCTGTATTCCGTTGTTGTTGTTTATGTATGATCTGAAGGCACATGCTGATTGGCTGACAGCACTCCCTTATAATATTTGGTAGAAAGTAATAGTCCCTAAATTCATTTTTGAAATCTGATTCATCACCACAAAAAAAATCTTTATAATAATATTATATAAGAAACACAATCAGGTTTTCTGTATTTAATTCCCTATTTTTTCCTGCTTTCAGCTTATGTGGGAAAAGGAAGTTGTTAGGATCATTTTCTGTGTTGGTTTTCATTGGCGAAATGTTGCCATTGGCAGGTGTTTCAAACTGGAAATAGCCCAGTATCTAGGAGGCTAAATCTTTCGAAAACCAATGCACCTGCATCAACAGGGAAGAAAGTAAGTTATATTTTCCTTAAACAAAATGTCTTTATCTTTCAAGGGAACCAATTTCAAGTGAACAGAAACTTGGCTGACTTGAGTTTCTGTGTTTTTTTTCTCTTGTCGGTCATCTCTTGAGTCTTGTTGTACTCAGATTTGTTGCCAACTGGCTCTCAGTCAGCTTCGTTGTCTGGAGGTATTGGTGAAGCAGATGGCACAGAAAAAGCCTGAGGTGTCTTCAGGAAACAGGGGTCCCGGCTTTGCTGCAAGTCAGAGGAATATTATCTTTCACTTAAATTGAACTTTCAGCTTGTGTATGTGTTTGTCTTGCATTTGTGTGTCAGGAAGCTACACCATCACTTCTTGGATAGTGTCTCTATATTTATGTTGAAGTGAACTTGCTTTAAGTTCACCTAATGGGCCCTTTGATAGTTCTTTCTAAAAGTCAAAGACAGACTGATCTTAAACATTTATCGGTACCTGCTTTGTGCTTCTTATAATTGGCTGCACCTGTCACTTCTAGGCTTTACTGACTTAGGCCAGTTAATCAGAAACAAGAAGACCCTGAATTTTAAAATGTATTTTTTAAAATAGAAAGTCCTGAGTTGTCCAGTCACGTTTACGTTCAAGTGTGCAGATTCACAGTGATCTGGTTGTATTTCCAAAGATGTTGAATGCTATAAGGTTCATCCTTTCTTCCTGAATTACAATCTGGCCTCAGTTGATTAATGGACCCTATTAAAATCTGTCTGCTGGACATGCTTTGTTGGAAGAGATGGAGCAGACAAGTTGCGGGGATGAGCAAGGGCTTGTCCTCCCCTCTGATGGATTGTCTCAGAAATGGTCCCTTCCACATGTGTCATGCGGTGTTTAGAAATGTATTGATGTACTACAGGGAAAGGCCTCCAGAACTATTGGCTGTTTACATCAGTAAAAAAAGAACTGATGGTGCTGACCGTAGAAACGAGACATACAGCAGCACTTTGTACTCAAGAAATTCAGATGGACTTAAAGAAAAATGATAAATGCAGACACAGAATGACAGCTGGTAGATTCAACAAGACATAAAATGAAACTCTAATAGGGTGATGAGTGGACCTAAATGAAGAGAAGTGGTCCAATGCTTTGCACAGAGGTTTTATCTTCCTAACAGTGTCTTATCGTCCCCATTAGAGCATGTCCCATGGTTAATTATTGATCAGCTATGCAGAGATAAGTCCCCCACCAAAGGCCACATGCTGGGTTGTGAGATACAACACCTCGCCCTGCTGGGAACTAACACACATGCACAGATAAAAACCGCTAATCGTTGTTTATTCTTTAACCCGTCTGTATTAGTGCCAGTGTTAATGTAAATTTAACATGCTGACTGAGCTTCCCTCAATGCTTTTTAGTTTAATAGAACGCAGAGCCCTTGGGGCCGTGTTGTTTATTAGTCACAAGCAGCTGTTGAGGATGTTGACAGTAATGTAAATATGATGATAAAATGACCTTTTTTTTGCTAAAACTGCTGCACAATGATTTGGAAAAGATCTTCAAGTCAAATGGCATTTGAGAGTTCCTTGTTCCCCCTGATTTTTTTTAAAAGAATTCTCTACTTTTTGTTAACCTTATGTTCCCATTAACTGTACTGTATATCAGCAAACAATAGCTGTTGTTTTCTGTCTGTCAATTGCCTGTGTTCAGGGAATTATCACCAGAATTGCTTTTATGTTCGGGCATTCCAGATATTGCTACTATAAAATGATGAAAGGACTTGTTTGGCTTGTCTGTTTTATGTTATTTGCTCATAAATATTTAGGTTGCATATAAAAAGAAAAAAACATTTTTTAAAACCTGAGAGTGCACCTACCACAGTTTTGCTGCACAGATTTAATTGTGATTTGTCATCTAAGTATATTGAGTTGTACTGATTCATGTCAATATATCACACCTGCTGAAAATAAATGTGAGCCAGTATTGATTACCATATGTAACCCAGCTTTGGATTTTCATCAATCTATTTTTCACACATTGCTGTAGAAATACAACCCACTGTCAGTCTTAGACCTGCCTTGAGTGGTGTTTGTACCGGTACACACTAATAAGATCCAGTGGTGTCCAATCCTGGTCCTGGAGGGCCACTGTCCTGCAGGTTTTAGGTGTTTCTCTGCTTTGACACACCTGATTTGAATGTCTGAGTGATTAGCAGGCTTCTGCAGAAAAAGACCTGCTGAGGAGCAGGGAAACATCTAAAACCTGCAGGATGGTGGCCCTCCAGAACCAGGATTGGACACCACTGAAAACAGTGTATTCAAGTCTTGACGGTGTCTTTTAGGTCATTTACTCTTTTCTCTGTGATAAAATACTTAATATATGGCAATATTTGGGACATGGTTGGTCCAGTTACATTCAAAATCTTCTAGCAAGTAGACCCTGTAATCCTGAGGACCCTTTTTTGTTCAGGGTGTATTGTTTTGATTTTGACTTATTATTCCCCAAATCTCAAATAGATTCTACGTGCATAGCAAAAATTTAAAGAGTTCTGTCTCTACAAAAGGAAACAAAGGGAGCAATTGTCTAGTAAGTTGTGAAATAATTGAGTGTGCAGGCATTGATTTTCTTGTCTCTCCTCTCTTGCAGGTAAGTGGATGTGTTTTGCCGCGAGGGGTCCGAGGGGCTGTGGGGTGGTAAGTGTGGAATCATTTTGAACATGGAGTCATTTTTCAACACAGCACACAGTCCCACTCCTCTTTACATCCGCACTTGCTGAAGGAACTGCTGTTTCCCTAGAATTCATACACAGCAAATCCAGGAGGCCCAGATTAACACTGTCAGATTTGATTTCAACACTTTTAAAGTGTCTATATGGGTCCACACCAGAAAGTGTTAATTTAACTCTTTTTGGAGAGATGGTACCTTACTCTTATAAAGTGTCAAATAACAAATCTGCTGGAGTTAATAATTTAACACTTACTAACACTAATTCAGTGTTAGATTTTAATATTAACTCTCACAGAGTACTTCTTTTAACTTCTTAAGAATTATTTTTAATCAATATTAAATAGGTACTTTATTGTTTTGAACTTTTAAAAATTCTTTGTAAAATAAACATTTAATAGAGGCAATGATTTTCTCAAATGCATTTATTTCAAAATGTGCACTATAATTACAAAACATATTACAACGTTGAATAATGTGCAAGTTTCACATGTCGCTTTCATTTACATATTGCTTATTAAAAGGTCTGACATGTCAGCTGTGCAATACAAAATGCAGTATGCTTAATAAGTTTTTCTTCAATATCACTAGATCCGTGTTAGTGACTGGCAAGAGACGTAAGCTTTTGTCAGACTGAAATCTATACAGCAATACAAATATGAACTTTGCCATTATTTAGAATGCGATTATGTTTGGATGAGGCAGACAGATGCTAGTATTAAATTTTCTTTTGCTCGTTCCAAAACAACAGATTATCCGTCTCAGTCCATGTTTTTAACGCATATTTTGACAACTATCCTCTAATCTAATGTTGTAGTACATATGGATTGTAGTTAATTAATCATTGTACACTGGTTTTCTAGTACCTGTTTTTGGAGGTTTTGTGTGTTTAAAACCCATTAGTTAAATGCAACTGATACGTGGAAAAAAAAAAGTCATTAACTGATTCAAAGATGAGCAGATTTTTTTTTTTATTATGGATTTGGTCGCTGACTAAAAGCTTATCGAACAAAAGTGCTCGAGCAGAGCAAGCAATTTGCAAAATGCGTTGTTTATTCACTGGCAATCTCTCCAGAGACTTCATAATATAAAAGTGTCAAAATGCAAACCCACACTGCAGGTACTGTAGATGCATGCAGGATAAGGAAGGAATAGAAAGCACACAACCCCTGCAAATTTGAAAAGGTCACAATGTGGACACATTTCCAAGCCTGTAGGGTTCCACATCTGATAACGTCCAACATATAGCACACATAAAGACTGCTACTTCATACAGAAAGAGTTTAAAGCTTCAGTACAGGTTTGATTGAAGGCAGTGCTGGACCAAAGAGTCGTGGAATCCATTGTGTGATGCATAACTCTGAAAAAAAGAGATTCTTTAGATGTTATTCAAATACATAAAGCGATGATCCAGACCTTTTTAAAGTGGGGTTATGTGAAAAAGTTTGAAAAAATCTTATTTTATTTTAATTTAAAAACATAAGTATTTGATTTGTATGCAGATATTATTAGTCTGATATGTCAAATACTTGTAATGAAACTTCTAAAGAAGTTTTCAAAGCAACAAGTATTTTCCAAATGTTTGCCAAATTGCTGACATGTCAGTCATAATGGTTTATCATTAAATGTTTAAACTTTTCCGGCAAGAACATTCGTCATTAATCATACATTAAATCTTGAAGTAATTAGCTTCTGGTTGTTTTGAACTAGTAATCTCTGGCATATTGAATGTTTTATGATGAAGGTCAGAATATTTGCTTCAGGGATGTTATGTGGTTTTAAAAAATCAAGAATGCCGCTAATTAGGTAGCACCACATTAAGGTTTGAACTTGAGCACAGGAGGGAGCATAGTTTCATTTTAAGGATTGACCTTTTTTAAATGATTTCTTTTTCCTTTTGCGCAGGTGTCATAAATATCAAGATGTTGAGGAAAACTATTAACCTTTCTGTAAAATGATTTACATATTCCAATTTACTAAAATGTATCCTATTTAATAAGTACAAAAATGTATATCTGCTTGTTAAATAAGTTGTATTATTTATACATTTCATGCTTCAATATTTAACTTTGTTTTTGCTGTTAAAGTGTCTTATAAACTAATTGCTGTCAATTTCCACCAATCAGTTAAAGTTCTTTTTGTTTTGCAAAATAGCCTGATAATACAGACACAAGTATCTGACTGTGCAATTTTTCACTGCATTTGCTCAGACAGATTACTTGTCATTTAACCTCATACGCTAATCTTGTTTGTGGTAAACATACACACTTCACACATGCTCTGTTCTTGGAAGAGTGGATTAGAATTTGGTCGGTGAGACGTGCAAAACAAAAACACTCCAGTCAGAGGCCATGTGTCCCAAATAAGACTTAGCAGAGCCACAGACATTCCAAACGAAAACACTCTCCCTCTGGAACTGCACGCAACATGTCAGAAGTCTGTCCAAAACTTCTGCTGTGCTAATCTTACCCCAGATTAGACAGAATTTAAAATGCTGTTTTGACAAATGCTTCTTTAGTACAGGATGATAATGCAGAATACCTTTGCAGAAGTGCATTGTGTCATTTTGAAACTTATATCTCAGGAGGGGGGAGCTGGGCTATAAATTAGCATTTTTCGTGCAAAATCTGTCGTGGAAAAAAAAGGCTAATCAGGATTCATTTAGCATACAAAGCCTCTTGTTTGACGACAAATCCCTGGAATCTCAAAGCGTGGCAGAGAGGAGCGTATGTCAGAGTGTGTATGATACACACACTGATGGGCCGTAGCTGACATGACGGTTTGTTAAGCCTCTTAAGCCAACCTTTTACCAAAACTGTATTGTGTTTACATTATCTAGGCAGGAAGCTGCACAACACTACAATCTACTCTGACATAACAACCACCCCCTCCAGCCAGACAACTGTGTTTGGATTGCAAATCAAAAAAAGGAAATCTTATTAATTTACCGTAAATAATCAATCACAACTTTAATTTTATAGCAATTTCCTACAAAGATTTTAAACTAATTTTATAACTATTTTGCAAGTTACTGAACAGTGCTACCAAACTGTTTCTGTATGTAAAGACAGCTCTAAAAGAAAAAAGTCTAGCAAAGCATTTAGTCCAAATATCATTTTTGAACAGACTTCAATCATTTTGTGGAATTTTGCCATCTTGATTCAAATCCCCTGGACATTTAAGACTCGATTATGCCCTAAGGGTGACACTGCAGTCGTTTTGTTTTGACAAATTGTTAACACGTTCCAATCCTTTATTATCTAATGTCGCCCACCCCTAAAATTAGGAGGCCAAATAGCAGAAAATCCACAGTAGATGTTGACTGAGGCCTCAACTCCAATACTCTGAATATTTTTTCAACAGATTTTTTAACATCTTTGTACAGATGACAGGCAGTAATGGGAAAAAAAAAAATCCTGAAATATCCACCCAGTAGGTGGCGATAATTTACATTAACAGCATATCAAAAACAAAAAAAAGCATTTAGTTTGTCTAAAGAAAATTCTCCCAAAATTCCTTTTTTTTTAAACTCATTTTTCTTTTGACACCATTTACTATTTCTTTTCAAGTATTCACTATTTCAGCACAATCAAAGTTTAATAAAGGGCATTTACAAAATAGGCTGCTAAATTATTGTTTCTCAAAAGCTTCATATTCCAAATTAATGTAAGTATACCAAAACTGAGATCTCAACTTTGAACATTTTTAAAAGATTTTCACACCAGAAACTCTGCTTGCATGAATGAGAAGTGCAAAGGCAGCAGAAAATACTCATTTTGAAACTGTATATTGGACAAGACCTAAATGATCATTCATTGTTTTCCACCTCTAAAGATTTACATCTTTGTCCAATCTTTTCAATGGTTGGTAAAGTTGGTTGGCATTTCTTTTGCCCCACAGGCCTGCAGCCAGTAGACTTCCTGTCTGGTTGGTAAACTTGTCAACTGTATCTAATATCTTCTCAAACCGCTCCTTACAGTTAGTAACACAGACCATGTGCCACCATTCATGGACAAACAAGCGTGTAACACAATTTATATGCAGCAGCAAACACACTTGCAATCATCCTCAAAGGATATTTGTCTCAGAAAAAAGAGCATTTGATGTGACTTAAGTGAAACAATCACAACAGTCTTAGTGGAATTTGCATATCTTACACCTGTCCAAACTGGCAGAAGCGACAAGATCAAATGAGATGCACCCATATAGGAATGTAAATATTAAGTAACGGAGGTCTTTTTTTTAGATGAAGAGCACGACAGAGAAAGAGGTGTTTGTGCCACGATGAAAATCTTGCAGATAAACATCCTTTGTTATGGTAATTAGATGACGCTGTGGATGACAGCCATTGGCTGTGGCGGTAAAGAGCGCTCTTGAGGAGCCAATGGCTTTTATCAGTAGCTGGCAGCTGTTAAACCCAGAAAGAAATGGAAGCCTACAAGAGCCACTAGGCCCTGAAACACATTTTATGTGGGGCTCGTTTTGCCAGCTCAAGTGAAAGAAAAGAGAGAGCTGCGGTTGTCTGCAGAATGGCCTCAAGAGCACCACTGAATTTCCTGAGGAGAAATGGAAGTCATTATTAGTACCTCATTCATAGCAGGAGCATCAGTTTTAGGGAGTTATTTTTGGCTTGATCCATGATGGGTCAGAACTTAATGCTGCATTTAATGTGATTCATATTAAAACTCTGGAAAAAATAAGCTTTAGCTATATTTAATGCCTATTTTAATGAAGTGTGAACTGGTAAATCTTCTGAGGGTTTGGTAGATCATCCTGTTTGTGATTGTTTGTATTATCTACATGTTTCACTCCACTGTTTGGATTTTTTTGTCAGCTTTGTCCTATTACTTTTGAACTGCTGCTAAGCAGGAAAAATAAGCATTTGTTAAAATGTTTGTTGTGCAAACAAAAGAATACTTTATATGTGCTCTTTTTGTTGAGTGCAAATCAGTTAGATGCCACTTTCTGTTTGCAGAATCACTAACAATACACCTCAATCACAATTTTCTGGAACCACATCAGAGGTGGGTGTGCCTGATTCAGAATAAGGCCAGCATTGCTGATAACTTCTGCAATCAACCACTGTTTCTGGCAATCACAGATCCCAAAGTCTGATCGAT
This sequence comes from Kryptolebias marmoratus, assembly GCF_001649575.2. Lineage (NCBI taxonomy): Eukaryota > Metazoa > Chordata > Actinopteri > Cyprinodontiformes > Rivulidae > Kryptolebias > Kryptolebias marmoratus. The sequence goes on from NC_051448.1 coordinate 9,926,317, forward strand.
AGGAGAGACGAAGGCAGCAGGCTGCCATCCAGCCTGGCCCGGATAGCTGCTATTAAAAGTCTCTTTAACCACTAAAACCAGCGCCACATACTATCTCTCTGTGGTTTCTTCCTTCCATTCTCCACTGACGAATGACTAATAGAGCCATGATTATAAGCCACAAATTGAAGTTTGTTTATTCCTCAGGAGGGGTTCAGGGGTTGGGTGGGTGTTTGTAATCAATCACAGAGGTTCACTGGAGCTTTCCCATGAATTTTAAAGTGGCTTTTTTGTGCCATCTCACTTGCATTCTAAGATTATAAAGAAGGCCATTGCTAACCACAGTTTCGTGGCAGCGGCCATATTCATTGTAATCTTTAACATATGACCAACCTTTAAGGTCAGTACAGTTCAGTTGTCTTTGGTTGCTAAAACTGAATACTGAATAGAGGATTTTTTTTTTTTTTTTTACTGAATGTTCTTCAGTATTGTGATCATAAAGAATGACAACAGGCTAGTAGAGCTGGAACAAATATAAGTATAGTTTCTAATTCTGGCAATATTGCACTTATGAACAGAGGAGTTCCTAAAAATCTTTTTTAGATGGACCATGAATGGTTTTGTTGTGATGCAAGAAATGTTGGTGGTGTATAAAACGGACAACAATAAAATGGTAGACTTAAATGCTTAAGGTTGTTTGTATGTTATATATGCTGGGCAACTTTTTTTGCCGATTTGATCTTTGGCTGTCCAATGTAGTGATCTAATGATTTTTCACCTTAGAAACCAAATTAAAACATCAGAAAAAATTGCTACTTTATTATGTATGAAAAAAACTTGCCTTAAATAAAAGCTATTGTTTCTTTTTTATTTTAGTTGCTATGAGTGTAGGCTTGAAGTCTATGTTTTCTCTCTAGTCTTTGTTTGGCTGTTTTCGTGTACTGAACCCTGAAGGGTGGATAAACTGAGACAATTTGTAGCAATGCCGTCTTTCCCCTGGGATCACAGTCCATCTCTGGTCTTCTTTTTGCTTTTCCAATCCTCCACTGTCCACCTAGCTGCTTTATTTATGAATAAATTCAACATACCTGATATAACAGAATTTATTTGTTGGACCAGAGTTTTAGTAATCCTTTGTTTCATTTTCTTGTTGGAAAAACCTTTGGACAGTTTAGGCAAAGGCTATGCACGAAATTCCGCTAACACCTAAATGAATACTATACATCTCATTACAAAGGGGATTTAGCTCGAATTTAGTAAAGGGACTTAGATTAAAGCTTAGAGCCTAATCCCTCTCCAGCCCATAGCAGAGCCCTATTGATGGATGGTTCTCTCTTGAGAGGTAGAGAGGATCAATAGGCAAACGGCATCATTGATCCTGACTGCTTTGAAGTCATGTCTCTCCCAGCAGAGATCTCCATCTCTCAGATCCCCGCTGTCCCGTGCCGCCTCGTCTGGTTAATGGTTGTCATAAAACAGCAAGCCTGTTTGCAGAAAATGTGGCGGCACATGGGGAGACAGAAGCCAATTTTACCGACTATAAAATCTGTTTTATATTTTGTTTTATGCTTGTATCGGTGTGGATTTATTAAGGATTTAAATCTCTTTTTAAATATCTATTAAGAAGGAGATGATGCAGTAATTGATAGCACGCTGACCTTTACTGATATTCTGTGTCTGTGATTTGTAAAAGAAAAAGGGGTATAAGATGCGGCTCAGTGATGAAGTATGAACTTCTAATATGTTGTGTTTTGCTGCATTAACATGTCCCAGATGTGCCCACAGGGCTCTCAGAAACATTTCACCAGTGACTTCATCACAGTGGTTCAGACAGAAAGTGGTCCTTTGGATGAACAGACAACCATGTTATTATGTGGTTCTCTGCAGGACTTTGCCGTCTCTCCTAAAACCATTTGCAACACAGGAGAGAATCAATTTACCCGAGGTGTGGAAATCCAAGTTTTTCCAGCCCTGAAAACGGATAATGATCTTTTCTTTCTTTTGTTTGTTTCCCTAAAACCCCATCCTCATATATTCTCAAAATGTTTTTTTTGTTTTTTTTTCGCCTGGAAACCCCTTTTCCCCTGTCTTCCACAATGTGCTGACAGAAGCAGTTATCACAGCTTCCAATAACGTGAGGGTTCCCTCTGGTGAGCACAATGAAGGGCTTTGAGAAGTCTTGTCAAATCCATTTATTTTACAACAATAGGGTAGAACCACTCTGATTTTTCATTTTCCGGTTAAACACAGAAGAATTGATCATTTAATTGATTCTGCAACACCAAAAAAGTGAAGAAAAAATACTATAAAGATTGTGTTGACTTCTCTTTCTCTGCCTTTTTCAGTATTTATGCAATTAATGTTGTTTCCATTTACATTTTACTGTCATTTAAAACAATTGAAATATGAGTTATTATATATAAGTTATTTTTATAAAGCAGAGTTTTTAAACAACATTATAAACATTCAGATGAATACATTTAGCCATAAATCCATTTTAAACAGCATGCATTGTTTTGTTTGTTTTAGGACATATATTAAAAATGGAACACTGAGACTGATCAAGATGTTGGAATAATACTTTACTTCTTTGAGTTGTTTACTAAAGATGCATCTTCCCTGTATTATGCTATATGTCACAGGAATATCAAAAAATTGGGGTACTTCTTTGTAAAATCATGTGTATTCTTTGTCACTGTACATGCTGACAGAAAAGAACGTAAAATAGCCGTAAGCTTAGCTCATTAGTTTAGCTCTGTGCTGTTCCCTGTCAGGCTCACTCTCCCAAGATAAGATGCTGATTCCTTTTAAGTCAGAAAAAATAAGATGAAAGTTTGAGAGTAACTTTTTCTGTATTTTGGTGGATTTCTGAAATAGGGTAGGGAACAGCTGGCATCTGTTGCCTTTTTAGGTAACCTTCCTAATATTTTATATGCAGATGAGTTCTGTTCCTGTTAGCCCCACATTCCCATACCAATCAAAGAGTAGGTCTGTGTGGGATACTCTGAGGGGCAGTTATTGAGAAAAATCTTTTCTTTGTTTGTGAGTATTAGTGTTTTTTTTCATTGATTTATTTGTGTTATTGTTATTTTTATTGCCTTAACAAAGCGACAACTCTATCAGTTTTGAAGCTATTGAGTTACAATTTGGTATAGCAGTAGCTGAGAGGACGGCGAAATGGCGGTGCAGTGGTTAGAGCTTTCGCCTCACAGTGAGAAAGTCCCAGGTTTGCCTCCCGGTCTTTCTGTGTGGTATTTGCATGCATTCATGCATTTTCTCTGGTTTCTATTGGTTGTTTGTCATATTCATCTTTATGTGTCCCTGTGATGGACTTGCGACCTGTCCATGGTGTACCCCGCCTTTTGCACAGTGACTGCTGGAGATAGGAATCAGCTCCCCCACGACTCGGAAAGGAAAAGTGGCTAAAGAGGATGGATGGATGGATGGATGGATAGTAGCTAAAAGTCACCACATCACATATTTTAAGGCCTAACAGATTGCATAAGATTCTTGTCCAAAATTTTTGACAGATAAGGTGGAAAGCAAATTGCATTCCTTCAACTAATGCTGGGTACAGAATCTGTTTTTTCTGTGATCATTTCCTTTTAGATGTTAGATATTTTGCACTTTGTTCACTAGATGTTACAATCATTTAATGAATTTCATGAATAATAAAAGCAAAAATGTTTGTGATCGAAAACAAATTCCTCTACTAATCAGCATCTTCTAATTTAGTTGCTCCTTTTTAATAAGAAAAAAGTAATGTTTTTTTTTAATCTTTTTGCATCTATCCTGCAATGCTGCACTAAATCTAAATCAATAACAACTTTAGCTACTAAAATGTATTTGGCTTTTTTGCCTAAAGAAAAGAAGTCATGGTGCACGGTTTTCTCTCCTATTTGAAGATCAGAAGTTGCTTAGGTCAAAATGACCACAGTGAACACAATGGTCAGCCTGTGTATCGACAGGAGTGTTTCCATCCACAATTAGCTACAGCTCTAATGTGCCTCATTTCCTCACAGCGATGACCTATTGGCTCAATATCTTACAACTCAGAAATGCTCTTTTAAAACTCAATCTTTATTTTTTTCTCTATAAATACACATTTTTCAAAACACCATTAATGTCTGGGCATCCAAAATTGTAATTTGTAATGTTTTCATTGAAATGCAGATATTTGCACATGGTTTCCCTCCTGCTATTTGTTCCAGGTGTGCCACATTTTATGAACTCAAGCTTTGCTTAACAAAACAGCACGAATGCTCACACTGTTACACCCCAACTAATCCAATCACCTACAGCAGACCTCCAGTTTGTTCATTTATTTTCCCCTGTTTGCCCAAAACAGAGGTACACACATTCATTATGTTTGTTTGTACAGATACAGGCGTCCTAACCTTTCACGTTTCCTGAGTTCCACTCCTGCTGTCATTCTACTCGTGGCAACCCAACGCTGGTGAAACCATCCTGAAGGGAGTTGTTTGTTTAAAGCAGGCGGTCGATGGCACAGATTGCCCAGAGAGGCTGTAATTACACTGAAATCTAAAATGGCAGCACTTGAAAATGGATGAACTGGTCAATAATTCACACCGCAGCATTGCAGTGTCAACCCCCCTCTCTAACACCTGCTCATTTTCACCCTTTCACCACAATTAATACCAGCTGAGAGCAGACTGTAACAATTGATTGTTCTAGTCTCAACTGAAACATGAAGATATCTTAAAGATCGGTTGTTTCCTTTACTGTTTACTTGAGCAGAGTGTGATTTGTAGCTTGGTCAGCTTTATGTTGTGTTTTGGGGATATGGCAGTCAAATTTATTTACTTCTACACGTCGATGGGGAGAAACTTTAATAAAAGCTGTTTGTGAACAAAAAGAAACATTATGTTTAAGGTCATAGTTCAAATCTTTTGAAGTGGGTTTTCTGTGGAAAGGTTATGAATAATTAGTTTAATTCTGAGACAATTAATGAGCTAACACCAAAATGGATTGCGGCCAAAAACTAAAAAAATAATTCCAAAGTTCTTCATGCATGTGCTATTTTATAAACCTTTACAAAAATTTAGATTACAGGTTTTTTTTACATATAATTCTATGATTATTTGGAAGTTGCTATAGCAGCAGCTAGCTGTAACATTTCCGGTGCACCCTGGGAACTTCAAACAAGAATTTCATAGTGCTTCTGCTGGAATAATCGTTTATTGTGAAACTGATAAAATGGCGTTCACATGAACCATAAGGTTTTAAGGTGGCAGCAATCCACATTGGTCTTGGCTCTGCTCATATTAACCATTAGCTCATCATTTTGGTATCCACAACAGGTAAGACATTGATTGTTCATAAACTTTCCACAGAACCCTACTTAAAAAGTTGTAAAGTTACCACCTAAGTATTTACCAATTTAAGAAGCTCTAAATGCATCATTGTTTTTATCCACTTCTTGGCAAATTGATTTCTTACAGATTAAAGCTTTTTTCTTCTCCTGCAAGCATAAATCTTCTGATGGATGCAGGTACACAGATGCACTCTGACAAACATTTACCTGTGCTGCTCCTTGATTAGTCTCATATGGTCTCTATGAGCACCAATTACTGCCACTCCATTTGACTGTGCATCTGTGTGCCAAGTGTCAGAGGTCAGTAAAACAAGGGCACAGATGTCTGTCCAACACTGGTTCACATTCTACTTTGTCTTCACTCCTCCTCCCTGTTTTTTCATCCCACCAATAAAAACAACTGGGACAAAATCTGCCTCCCAGATACAAACGTTGTCTGCAGCGATGAGCCTTCTTTTATGTCTTATTTCACTCATTAGATGGCTCTGTGTCTCTTCCGTTTTGTCTCTGCCTGCTCTGTATTCTCAAAGGGGTTTTATTCTCATGCTGATGAAATCTTCTAAAGGCGTACGACAGATAAACTCATAACTTTGTGAACTTTTAGGCTGGGGTAAAAATAATTATATATATATATTTAAAAATTCTAAATATGGTGAACTGGCTGTTTTTACTTTTTGGGGGGCACATGAAAAGACTTCTATCTTCTCCAGACTTCATATCCAGTCTTAATTCTTCTATTGTGCATAGAAATTCCTTGGGAATGCAAATTCACACATTATGATTTTAATAAGCTTAGCAGAAACCCGTGGCACTGAGTCTTTTTTTTTTTACTTGAAACTGCATTTTATTCATCAACTCTTCTCACTTTAAGCTTTATTTATGTTCAAATTTGATATTGCTGACACTTGACTGCATATTAAGCCATTAATTCCAGACCTTTCTCATCCTCCATATTTAAAACTTTTACATTTTTACTAGCCTTTTTTATTTAAAGGTATGATTTTCCTTTTTTCTGCCTTGAAAAAGAAACCATTCACCCAAGTTGACCTTGTTATCAAGCACAGACGTCTGCAGAAATGGTTAGAGGGCTAAGTGAGAGAGTGCATCATAAAAAGAAAAGGAATTTTTCAAATTTATTTGCTTGTTTATTTGACTTCTGTGTGACTGTTGTGACGTTTAAGAGCGGGGCATGACAAAGGTCCCCCTCAGGAAAGGGATGAAGATTTGTGGGGTTGACTGAGTTTGCAGTGAACAGAGTGCTTTGTTTCTGGCCTCATTCTCATATATATTATGATATATTTAAAAGCAACACTGTGTTATCAATGTAATAAAGTAACAAGTACCACATGCCATTTGGAAAGGACCATGTAGGCTGATGGCATTAAACAAACAAGAAGCATAACAGTTTATTCCATAAACTTAGTAAATTAGATGAAAAAACTTGTTAGCTCTCTTTTTCAGTTCTTTTCCCCTGTCATCTGTCCACTCCACACCATCTACATATATGTGGAAGGCTCTGGCAATGAAGAAGAAGCACCAGATGGTACTGTCACCTGGAGTATGTTGGGAATGACAGATGGCCACCTGTAGGAGGTTCATCTCAAAAAGGTTGTTTTGAATCTTTATTAGGCTGTCTGTATTGACACTGGTGGAAAAAACTGTCCAACAGTAGTAGTATAGTGTACTCTATATTGTTGCTACAAAATCAAATCTACAAACTTTAGTGTTATACAGATAGTTGTTCTGTTGAAAATGTTTTGCTCTTCATGCTTAAAGTGCCTTCATAGCTGTTAGCTCATCAGTCCAATCAGAATTAGCTCACATTCTGCAAACTGAGGTCATTCAAAGAGGTATCTTCAACAGGTAAGATAATAATTGTTCATAACCTTTCAACAGAACCTCACTTCAACAGATCTGAGGTTTATCCTGCGTTGACATCAATCTGAACTGACCATTTGGTGATTTGCCAATTCATCGAGATCATAAAAAACTCTCATGGCAAGATGATAAAGAGGACAGGAATTTTAACTGTTTTCTACCAAGAAATGTCAAGCAGTAAATCCCAGGGATGAGATAGTTTCAAGCAGCAGAATCTGTCTGACTGATTGTTAGAGTGTGTCTATTTGAACAAAGTGTATCAGTAAGAAAAAGGCCACCATTCTAATCAAGAGTACAGCATGACCTATTATCAAACTATGAGCAGATATGTACTGTAAATGTCAATTCTATATCCTCCTAATGAGGACATCTCAGAAAACTTATCAGTAAATCTTATTTTTCCACAACAACTGTACACAACCTAAGCATCTAATTCCTCATACTTGGTGAGCTTGATTAGGACTTATAACAGCGTGGCAGTGGTGGTAATTGGTGACTTGACAAATTATAAGGCCATTGCTTTTCTCATTCATTTTATATAAGAATTCTTTTTCTTGCATATGCTTCAGCTCTGCCTTTTTGAAACAGTTTCTGCAGTAATAAAATTTAAATTGACTTTAATGCATATAAACATGTCTTTTTTTTAAGATAGCTTTATGTTTGACAGTTTTTGTTCGAACCCAAAGTAATGCATAATGTGCAGTTTTGATTGTAGTGCCTGTTTAGTTACTGAGTAAATAAATAAAACCATTATGTCTGTACCGTCTCTTCTAAGCTCTGTGCTACAAAAGAAAGTGCAGATCATATATCCTACTCGCCTTCCAGCCTCCCTCTCCTGTCTCTCTCAAGCAAAGAGGTGCACTCCACAGAGAGCTGTCATCCATTGCCTTCCATTATCTCCCTGGCTGGCCGTGGATGGCTGAACGCTGTCAGGCTGAGGAGCACAGAGGGGCTCGGGGTTACTAGGGGTCCCAGCCAACACATTTCTCTTGCTCCGCTGAAAGCCTCCTGGGCCTCTCATTGGATGGCAGCACACTGGAGAAAAGATTTCACCTATAGCCCACCTTTTTTTTCTCCTCCTGCTAAGAAGCGATTAACACAGTGTGGAGTCTCTTCATGACTTGTTAATTAAACTGCAGCCTGCTCTGCATGGTCCAATACAGTTCAAGTTCATCTCAGTGCACCTGGTTTTAAAGAGGTTCTGCTTTATTCACAGCTCCATCACCCTACTGGCTGTAGGATTGAGTTTGTAATATATATTGATTTATTTAGGGAACTCATTAAGGGTGCCAATGTATACGCTTTGAAGCACTTTGGATTTCTGTTTGTTTGCAATTTTTTGGTTTTCACTCACCTCAGCTTTGAAAAAACCAACAAAAAAACATGTACATTATCCATAACTCATGTGGCTCAATAAGGTCTGATCTGGCATTTTGATATCTTAAATTACTTTTACGCAATCACAGTTTATGGGGCTGCAGTAGCTCAGTGGTCAGTGCTGCAGTCTTGTAATCGTGAGGCTGCGGGTTTAAGCCCAGGTTGCATCAGGAAGGGCATCCAGCGTAAAACAATTGCCAAATGTTCTATGTGAGCAACCCCTTGTTGCCACAGCCTTGGACACACCCCATGTTTGTTCAAGGCTTTAGTTTTAGTCTGTCTTTCTGACTGTCTCTCTAAAAAGTGCCATCGGGAGTGAGACATTGGTGCATAGTTTCCATGGTAACCCCAATGAGCCACAGGAAGCATGTTTTTTTTCATGGTTTTCTTTAGATGTTTTATAAAGTTTCTACATCAAAAAGTAGGCTTTTTTGTCTTAGATCATTCGGTTGATGTTGGACTTTTGGACAAAAGCCACACTGTTACCCTTCAAAAAAAAATTTCTAGTTTGTATCTGTCAGTAGACATTTTTAGGGGATATATGGATGCAGTTAAAGAGGACATCGAGGTAGTTGGAGTGAGTACAGAGGACATAGAAGACAGAGTTAGATGGAGGGGGGATGATTCGCTGTGCCAACCACTGAAAAGGAAATGGCTGAATGAAAAAGAAGATTAGATTTTGTTTGTCTTTAGTTCAGTTAGTTGGTTTACCTTTGCCAGAACTGACAACTGAATGGAACCAAGGATTCTGTTCTGTCTATGTGGACTGATGAAATTCTAGTTTAGAAGATGTGAATGTTGTTAGAGATTTTATGCTTTAGCAGATCTGTTGTTTGTACATGTTGCATACAAAAAAAAACAAACCCCAGACACGTCTCATTTGTTTGTAAAACTTTTGCTCTCACAGCATTTCTGAGATGGAGCCATAGTAAATCAATTAAGTATTATAAACACCTATCCTCTCAGAAGTTTATCTTTGTGGTTATTATCTCTCGTTGTAATTACTGCACAGTGAAAATAACTTTACATAAAAAACATCGCTCCAGGATTTTAATGAACCGAGCGCCACTCCTGGGAGTGGAAGACTTGGATGCGGCGAGGAATGCATGATTAATCCTTAAAATGCCTCTGGAATGCACATCATTGGTGTCGATCCATTTTTACATCAAAGAACTCAAGGAAAAAAAAATAACAGCATGCTTCTCCCAGTTGTAATATTGCCCTTGATATGATTAATCATTTAATGAATGTGTTGCTGTATGTTTTGCTGTTGCTCATAAATCAATGATGTTGTTCTCACATTGGTAAAAATTATCTTAATTATATTGTTTTGGTGGAAATTTCAGCTCCAGGTTATGAAAGACACACGATTGCTCAATCTGAGGGCATTGTGATGCACTTTGGGATTTATTTCAGGCTTCGCACAAACAATAATTTAGTTTGAAATACAGAAATAGAAAGATTTAGAATTGAAAAATCTGATTGGTCATTCTTTGTCATCAGATATTCCTTCTATTTAATATTTTAGTAACTTCAGTCATGTAGCATTTCCTCTTTAAAAAAAGAAAAACTCTTTAGTTATCAATATCTGTCCCAGAGATCAGAGATTCAGACTGAGATTTTTTTTTTCTATTAAAGGAACAGCAATAAACTATTCATAAAAAGCAGCATCACTTGAGTTTGGAAGCTTGGGGATTATATCCAGAAGTTATGTCAGTGAAAAGAAATCTTACAAGTTTTGCTGTCTTACAAGACTTACTCTGCTTGATGTTCGAAGTGGGTCAGCCAGAAAACGCTTGACATCTTCACTGATCTCCAGTATATCTAATTATAATCTGGTTATAGCAATAAATGCTTTAAGTTCTAAGGTTCAGTATCTTTCTTATTCATACTCGGTTATCTCAGATCATATTTTCCCAGAATGTAGTCCTGCCCTCGACAGTTTCTTTTAGTTCAATCTGAACTCCAGAGTCTTGTCTGTCAACAAACAGAAAGAATAATATCTTGTGGATTAAGACATTCGATGCCCTTTATGATAATAATATCCAAATGCTTCTGCTGGTTTGAGACTCTTGTATAAAAAGCTTCCTCGTCAAAAGCTTCAAAAAACTGGATAGATTCAACCTGTGGTTTTGCTTTTCCAAATAATTGATTGGTTTAAAATAGTCACATACACATTTGCAAGTTTCAGCTTTTTATTTTTTTCCCCCCACTTCATTGTTTTTTGGAGTTGTCATAGCAAGACCCAACAAAAGCATTACAGTGTCTTCTTAGTTTATGGATGGCCTTAACAATGGCTGCAGCTGTTGTAAACTTTGCTTACAATGTGGTTATAAGTCTTTCAGATGAAAAAATAGAAGCTGTTCTATTTTTAAGCTGTTTTATGACGTAGATCAAAGTCACATCTGCAAGGCCTCAAACATGCATGGGAACCTAGCGTAGGGTAAAATCTGGTTATTGTTGTACACAATAGGATTAATAACTGGGCACTGTAAAATGCTTGTGTTTTCTTAGCTTTGCCACCATTATACATCTTATGTTAAGGAGGGATGGTTCCTTTGTTTTAATATCTTTAAAAGGATAGTTCAGATTATTTGAAGCTTGATTCTGTACAAAGGTCATGAATGATTAATAGCTTACTTGTTCTGGATAGCTCTTTGCACAACCTTGGTTTGGAGAAATACAGTTTAATTCTGACCGATGATGGTTTGAAGTGGATTGCTACTTTCCTAAAACAACTCCAATCTCAAAACTTTCATAGTTTATGCAAATGCTGTTTTAGAAACCTTTACATCATTGTCAGTTTTGAATTGCATGGTTATTTACATGGAATTACATGGTTGTTTGCAAGTGAGATTGCAGTTGTTTTAAGATGGCAGCAATCCACTTTGGCCCTGTTTGGATTAGTCATTACCTCATCAATCCGGTCAGAATTGAACTGTATTTCTCCAAACTGAGGTTGTTTGAAGAGCTATCTACAACAGGTTAGATATTAATTGTTCATAATCTTGATACAGAACCACTCTGTCAAACATCTATATATCACTTTGGCTATAAACTATTTCTTTCTGACATTCTAAATATTATGCTTTGAGTGTGTCTTCATTTATTTGCACTCATGAGCATGTAGCCCTCCAGGAGTAAGGTGACTCAGACTGTAGGAATTGCTGTGCTAAACACATGCCATAGAGCTGGGTGGGCCAGAAAACTTCCTGGATATTGATCTTCTTCATCTGAGTACAGCTGCATCGGGCTCATAAACACAGTAACTTATGTAGCTGCTCACAAACTTAAGCAGCGTCACATAAAACAAACTTTTATTTGCAGCTGCCCTCCTAATGGAACGGGATCATATCGATTTATGAAACTAAGTGGAGGTCTCATTTCAAACTAGATGGAGTTTTAAAGATCTGTGGTCTTGTGTCTGACTAGATTGTAATAATCAGCAACCCATAATGCAAAGTAAATTGAGCCTAGAGGGAGATTTGAAACAGTTTGTTGACAGAGGTTTACCTTTGAGAACAAGTGTTGAGTCCGGTAACCACTGCCTCTCCTCATTTGGAGTCTTGAAGCTAGTTTACCTGATAAGAAGAGACAGCAGACCTCTGTGCTTGATCAAACAGGCCCTTTTAGAGACCTCACACCTCCAAACCGCTGAGTTCATCCACTGCAACGTGACAGCTTAAAGAACATGTCAGAAAGTTTTATTGGCATTCAAACTCTAAACATCGCCTCCGTGTTTGATGGTGTCGGTACCTGTGACTGCAGTGCTATTATTCACTGCGGAGATGTTACTTCTCACACAAGTGTGGACAATAACGAACATTCCCAGAAGACAAAGTCATTTATCACTCTGTTGTCTTGATGGCTGAAATGATTCCAGTTAGATGTGATTCAGAAAAGGCTGCAGGCGTTTTCGGGCTGCCAGCTTGTCCGTCACTTGTCCAAAATTCTTGGCTGGGAGAAAAGTGATAGACAGACAGCTGGTCTCTAACTTGTCAAACATGTTATCATTATAATTTTTTTTCTCTCTCTTTACACTCAAATTGTAATGCTGCTGTGATAAGGGGGGAAAGCTTAATTTATTCCACTGGTGCATCAGTGTTAACAGCAAGATAAGTTAAATATTTATTTATTTCTGCAGCACTGACAGCATTTTTAATAACTCTGACATTTCTGGTCCGTCTTCACTGCAGCTTTTTTAGTTTTTAATATGTTCCTGCCTTGAAAGGTGTTACACACTGTATTATTTTATTTAGCTGTAATCAAATAGAAGGAACCATGCTGAGGGGTTTTCTGCAGCATTTTGAGACAGAGTCAAGATGTGTTCATCTTGGCATCAAATGGGCCCGCTGCCACTGTGATATGTGTGTGTGTGTGTGCTTGCATGTTTGAAGGAAGCTGGTGTTTGCAGCTAAAAGTGCCATAGCCTGGCTCGGGTCACAGATCAGCGCAGATACAGTCTGACAGCGCCTGAGGTTTTTGGGCCGGCGCCTTGGCTTTGATGTGTCATTGTTACAGGCTGAACATGACGAGCCTCGTCTTCCTCCACCTCATCTCAAACCGCTCCTCTTGATCGCAAATCCTCATGCTGGGAATGGATGAAA